>NC_042999.1:89030324-89097824 GCF_006345805.1 Octopus sinensis
TAAGCCATTGCCAATCTACACAAGTGAATGCGTGAAAAACAAAATAGGAATTTTGAAAGAAGTAGCCATCATGATAAAATAGTAATCAAATTGGCCCATGGGTAGAAAAAAATGGCTGAGCACCTGTAATCTAGATAATTCCATTGAACAACAATGACACATTTCGTGAAAAAAAAGGAAGTTGAAGAAGAGGACAAAGGATTGAAACTCATCGTCCGAGAGGTAAAGAGATGAGTGGGACAGGGGAGCCTGAGAAGTGAAGGTACGAGACCAGCCAGTACAGACAAATAGAGGCTATTAGAGTAGCGGTAGAAAAGGCAAAGAGAGGAGTTGCCAGTGTGCATGTAGACCAGCGGGTGGAGTGTGCTTGTGAGTGAGTTATAAGACATTAGGTTGTAATTTGAGAGATATGTGGTAGTTATTTCTTGCAGGTCAGCGACCACGTAAAAATTTCGTTTGGTGAGACAATAATTACAGGTAATGAATGACATGGAGGAACGTGGGGTAGCCTAGGGACGAGAAAAAAAAAAAACATCGATAGGTTGCTCGTATTACAAGTCACTGGCAGTATGTGTGCGCGCGTGTGTGTATTTGTATTTGTGAGTGTAGGGGGAGAGGGGGCAAGAGGGGAGACGAAGCGAGAGAGAGAGAGAAACAAAAGAGTCGACAGATAGCTCCGTCGTCTACTGTTACGTAATTACGTAGAGCCTTATTACAACTGAAGACAGGTATCATCAACAGTTGCACAGATTACCGTGTAACTGGATGGTTGTAGCAATGCGTGCACATGATATCAAGGATGGGCTTGCATAAAATAAAGTTTTATTTAATTTTTCTTTCTTTGTGTTTAAATACCAAGTTGTATAGTGCAAGATTATACGTATAGTTACACGTGTGTACTAATGTTAGCTACTCACTCTCTCCCTTCCTTTCATTTCTCTCTTCTTCCCTACTCCTTCTCTCCCTTTCCTTCTTTATTTCCCTCTTTTTGTGTATATCTATAAAGTAACTATCCTGTGTTTGATATAGTTATTTACAGGCGTGGCTGTATTCTAAGTTTGCTTCTCAACCACGTGGTTCCGGGTTCAGTCACCTTGGGTAACTATCTTCTACTATAGCCACGGGCCGACAAAAGCCTTGTGAATGGATTTGGTAAACAGAAACTGAAAGAAACCAGTTGTAAATATATGGAATTAAGAATTATTTTTATGCATTTGTGTACATATAAAAAAATTTAAATATTATTTTACAGAATAATAGAATTAAAATTTCTTTGATTAAAACCCTTTCTTACACGGAAGTATCCAAAGAGCATTTGAGGCACATAATGCTTTATGAGTACAGAAACGGAAACTCTGCACCCGAAGCGACTCGAAACATACTCTCAGTTTATGGGAAAGGATGCTTGAATGAAAGAACTTGTAGAAGATGGTTTGCAAAATTCAGAAGTGGCGATTTCAGCCTTGAAGATGAAGATCGAACAGGACGTCCAGTTGAGTTTGATGATAAGCTCCTTGAGACATTACTTGAAGAAAATCCTGCATTATCAGTTGAAGAATTGGCAATAAAGATTAGTTCAAAACATAAAACTTGGAAAGGTTCCTAGACTTGGAATATGGGTGCCTCGTGAATTGTCCGAAAGCAACCGCAAATCCCGAGCTAACATTTGCTCGTCTTTCCATTCTCGCGAACTCATTTCACCCTTTTTGGATATACTTGTCACTGGTGACGAAAAATGGATCTTCTATCGAAATGTTAAACTTCACAAACAGTGGCTTGGTAAAAGGGAAAAAGCTCAAACACAACCGAGAAGGGAACTTCATGGGAAAAAGGTTCTTCTCTCTATCTGGTGGGATTGCAAAGGAGTAATTCACTTTGAATTGTTACCACCTAACGCAATAATCAATGCTGAAGTCTACTGTCAGCAATTAGAGCATTTGAACCAAGCTTTGAAGGAAAAAAGACCCGCTTTAGTGAATCGAAAAGGAGTGATGTTTCATCAGGACAATGCGCGACCCCACACTGCAAATATCACATCACAGAAGATCCTCTTCCACCTTATTCTCCCGACCTTGTTCCTTCAGACTACCATTTGTTTCGTAGTTTACAGAATCATTTGAGGGACATAACTTTCGTAAGCCAGGAGGAGGTCGAATCTGACATTTCAGAGTTCTTCGTTTTGAAACCAAAAGATTTTACAATGAAGAGATTAAAGAGCTTGTAAATAGATGGAAGGAAGTCATAGATAATCAGGGAAAGTACATTGATTATTAAATTTCAATTATATAACATTTGATCACTTGTTTCATTTATTCAAAATTCGGACGGAACTTATGGGATGACCTGATACATATATACAAACTTGTTACCAGTTCAAATATGCTCGAGGCATATTCGAACTTAAAAGATAGCCATTCGCTGTATTCATCACGGCGAAAATTTCTCAGTGTAGAAAAATACGCCGATTCATTTCACAGCGCTCTCCATCAAGACTGTTGGATGCATACATTTCAGGGTGGTTATCTCCTCTTCAGCAGCAAAGAGTCGAAAGCAGGTGCTGCGAACTGAGATGAGAGCCAGGTCCCTGCGGAGAGAGAGAGAGAGAGAGAGAGAGAGAGAGAGAGAGAGAGAGAGAGAGAGAGAGAAATTATATATATTTTCACTGGAATATATACATATATTATTACTTTGGCTTCAATCGGTGAGCTGGCAGAATCGTTAGCATGCCGAGCAAAATGTTTAGCGGTACTAGTCTGTCTTACGTTCTGAGTTCAAATTCCACTGAGGTCGACTCTGCCTTTCATCGTTTCAGGGGCGATAAAATAAGTACAGTTTGGGAACCCTAATTGATGTAATCCTCTCCGCAAAAATGTCAGACCTGGTGCCTGTAGAAAGAATTATTATTTTGTTTTCTTACAATTCGAAATAAACATAGGTGAAATCAATTCTTCCTGCCCTCCTTTCACTCTCTCAAGCACTTTGACCCAATGATTATCTTAGTTACAACTCAACATAACTTGGATCTTAAATTGATCTTCTTGAAAAGAAACGATTTATTCTAATTACATAACTAAAAAAGAAGACAAAAAAGTTTAGCATGATCTATGTTGGTGTGCCGTGGGAAGAAATTTTAATATGGTTTTCTGGCAGGACCTTTAATCGGAAAATGAGTCTTACTGAATAGACTCCATGTTGTCTCCTCGAATTCAAGTAATTATATTATATTATTTAATTTGATTTCTTTGTTATTCTTTCACCTCTTTAAGCGCCCACCTCCTTCTCCCTTGTTCTTACACTTGCGTCTTCTGACTTTATAACCAGCCGACGACTATGTCAGCATGGTCTGTTGAGGAACGATCCACATTTATTTCCTATTTGTAACGGTCTTTATAATTGTAAACACACACACACACACACACACACACACACACACACACACACACACGGGAACCCTGGAGATTCGTACACGCATACACAAGCACACAAGCACACACACACGCACATACACACACGTATGCACATCATCAATTATGTACAAATATACAGACGACACTGCCAGCCATTTACCACCCTACAACAACACGTCATTGCGTACGCACACGACAACAAATCATTCTCTAAATCCTATCATTTCCCGTCTAACTGTTTCATTTTCTGCCCTTTAGTTTCTCGATTTTCTTGACTTTCGTTCAACGTTCTACTGTACATTCTCTTTCTTGTTTTGTTTTTCACTTTCTATCTTTCTCTCTTCTTTTTCCACCTTTATTTTCTTCACCTTCAACATTTCTCCTCTAGTTTTCTTTTTACCTTTTTCCCTTTATTTTTCTCCAATTCTTTTTATTACTGTCATTTATTTACTCGGTATTTTTTCTACTGTTATATTCGCGCGCGCTTCGCACGTACACACACGCACACATACATACGCACGCACACACTCACTTACACACACGCACATATACACCACCACAGCCACTGCCGACACTGTTTCCCATTAGTCTCCTTTTAATTCTCGAATCACGCTTCTCTTGTCATTCTGTTCGTAGCCTGGCCTCCCTCCCTCTCTACTTTTCTCTCTCTACACCTCACTCTTACACTCTGTGTCTATCTTTCTCGCAACACGTCTCGCAGTGTAGGCTGGTGTAGGAGAGACGATCCGCCAAACCGGCGACAGTCGATGTTAGGGCCGTATCATTAAATCCCTAGGGTCAATGGCTTTCTTTTTGACCCTAAGCCTTCGTTATCTGTAGTTCAGACTGACAGAGAACCCCTTCGACTCTGACGCCGGAGTCTCTATTCAGAGACGTTTCGGCGTTTTATCGCGGGAGAGACAGAAACCGCGCCTCGCTGGCAAAGATAGATTGTTTAGAAATAGAGAGAAGTTACAAGGCGAACAAGAGAAAGCGAGATAGATAGATAGAGAGAGAGAGAGAGGGGGCGGATAGAGATAAGTGAGAAGACTATAAAGTCTCAACTAGTTTGGATAGACTGAAAAAGAAAAGAACAAGCAGAAATCAATGAAAGGTAGGAAGAAGGAGTGAGAGATGAGGAGTTAAGCGACAGAAAGAAAATAGGAAATTAAAAAGGAGACTAAATGACTTAAGAATGGCGGCAACTTATTTTTTCTGGTCGTTGTTTTGGTTGATGTATGTTTTATTTATTTGTTTTTGCTATTTCAATGTACTTTTTAATGTGTTTCATGTTATTGTGTTTGCTGTGTTTTTTTGTTTTTTTTTATTAAATGATTGTTTGATTTGGGCAGTTGTGGCGACTATGACGTGTCTTCATGATAATGAAGTGGGTGGAGAGAAACTGTCCTATAACGGGCCGATAACGAACAGTAAAACAGATTTGGTTATCTTTTTCTGTCTCACTGGATTCTTACATTATGTTTGACTATGAAGTTGTATAAAAACATATGAACGGTTTTATAAGCAGCTGGGTGTCTGTCTGTTTAGGGACGGGGCCAGCCAGCTTTTAAGGATCTATAATAAATACTGCCGTTTATTGTTGGTTGTTATTGGTTACCCTTGCAGTGTGGGAATGTGTATATGTGTATTTGCATGTTTATGCATTAAAAGGAGAGAAAACAGAAAGCAGAGACAGACAGACAAAATTACACTTATATAATCTCCAAATGTTTACTTTTCTTATAAACAAAAAACAAACTTGGATCTAGTCGGTTTGGCTGCCAGCATCAATTCTGTTCGAATTGATTTCATATTCAGTGTAATAATACACTTTTATTGGCTAATGAATGACGTGAAAATCATTTTCGCTATAAATCAATAAAGAGTTATTAGTAATTAAAGTTTGAAAATTTTGGTAATTTTAGCCAGTCGTAAGCCACAGACACATTCATGCCTGTTTCCATAATAACAAACAGAACATGAGATTTCTTTTGTTTGCGAGAAAGTGTGTGTCTGTTTCCATAGTACAAGCGGAACCTAGAACTCTTTTATCTGCGAGAAAGCACGTGTGACAAATATATTGAAACCATTTTGATTAGGGCAGCAAGGTCCTGTAACATCGCTCCTATGAAGAGTCTGAAAACAGGAGAATACTGTGTACCTTCAAGAAAAGGGTGTTATACCCAAAGAAAGCTATGCAAAAGGAAGAGGCATGTTATGTGTACAAAAAAGACGTGGTGGGAACATGTACTGGCGATGCTTGCACCAAGCATGCATGGAGACTGTGTCGGTGAAGAAAAACACATGGTTTGAAGGTGATACCCTCTCTCTTAGGTCTGTAGTGCTTTTCTTTTACTTATGGATTAAGAAATTGACTTCAGTCCGGTTTTGTATTGAAGAACTGGGGATGATTATAACAACTTTGTTAGAGAAATATGTGCGGAGGGCTTGCTCCGTCATCCAATTCAAGTTGGTGGTCCTGGGAAGATTGTTGAGATCGACGAAACTGTCTTCTCAAGACGTATGTACAATCGAGGAAGATTCCCACTTGAGCAGTAGGTTTTCGGAGGAGTGTGTCGCGAGACCAGACAGGTTTTCTTCATGCGGTGCCATGTCGGAATCGTGACACACTAGAAGGATGCATACGTCACTCGATTCTTCCAGGAACCATAATTTTCAGCGCTTTGTGGCGGACGTACTCTCACATTCCTGAAATTGATGGTTACAATTTTGTGCATAGAACGGTGAGCCACATCGTTGGGTTTGTTAACCCGAAAGATGGTACCCACACTCAATAAGTGGGCCTCTGTGAAGCGAGGGAATAAATGACGCTGTTGCTTTCACGGTTCTATGGTAGACTCATATCTGAATTGATGTGGCGCAGGAGATACGAAAATTGTGATTTTTTTGAGAAGTGGTTGTGATGCATGCTAAAAATAACAGCTAAATAAAGTTTTTTGGATAAATCTTTTAAACTAACATAAACATTTATTTGTATGAAAGAAAATTACCGGAGTACTTTCATATAATTCTTCCAAATCTTTCTGTTAAAACTGTATTGCAACCATTTATGGGGGAAAATTTTCGATAATTTTTTTAAATGCTGGCAACCAAACCAATTAGATCCAAAAACTTAAATATTTGACACTGAATAATTTTATCTTGCAAATATATCAGTACGTGCTCGCTTGATTAATTAAATTATTTCAGTAGCACGTGTTTTAGAGACAGCACTGGATTCATTTTTGAATTCAATTTCTTATTGTTTGGCTAATGAGTTAAAAACCTGATTGTCGTTACACCGACTGTATTCATAATACACTGGATCAAGCATCTACTCTACTGAATAGAAACTGTATATTTTCTCTTGTTTCCAGACACTTCTCTCGCCGTATTATATGCGAAAATCTTTTTTATTAATGATACGTAATGAAAAATCTTATCTACTCTTTGAGCATGGAGTTTCACGTACTTTCCTCAGAAATGGCTGAATGAATGGGGTTTAAGATAGCCATCTCGCTCATCGATGATCAGCTATCTTCTTTATTCCTTTGTGAACAATATTCACATTGAATTGGAATGCACTTCCAACATCTCGTGACTTCTCTCAATTTCTTAGACATCATTGTTTCCCAAATCATGCAATATCTCTCGAACTTCATCCTTTGCAAGCCAAGCAACTCCCATTCCAATCTTCAATTTCCATTCCATTTATCCATCAATTTTCGTCGCCCATTATTCCTGTGGGGAGGCGGAGTCGTGGAGGTTGAGTCCTCAGCACATCCTCCATAGGGTCCTATCAGAAGCAATCGTCTTTGTAACTCCCGGATGTATTCCCAAGCGTAAACTAACGAAACCATGGATATTATCCAACCGACTCGCTTGTTGTCTATTCCTACGTTTCCTTCCCATTGACTCAGTTAAAAGATCTTATCTTGCAATCATTTTTTGTGACATTCCAATCATATGCCCATGACAGAGGAACTGAGACCACTCAATGCAGAGAAGTAACAGCTCGGTCGGGAGCGACTATCCAATACTCGAGCTACGCACCTTGTCGAGTAACGTTACCCCAGAGTTCCTTCAGACGAATCCTATTTCAGCCGCTTGTATTGTGATCGTATTCTTTTGTTTATTCCCCAACATTCATGAGCATAGGTGAGGATAGGCATGAAAGCCGAATTGAAGATAACAAGTTTGGTTTTTCTGAGAATCAAATTCGGATGCTGGCGCATTACTGTGTTAGCACATGCAATTGTAGCATCCAATTAAGTCTTCTGCATCCCATCACTTATGAATACGGATTCGAGATACATAAACTACTCCACTTGCTTCCTTGAGAGAGTTCAGGAATATATTTCATAGTAAAAGTCCCGAGCTTTTTCAATCAGCTCGGTGGCATCTGCACTAGGATAATACACCGATCCAAAATGCCATCCCGGTAACCAACAAATTGACAGAGACATGCATCATAACTGACCCTAATTCTCCCCACAATTCAGACCTTTCTCCCTCTGACTTTTAACTCTTCCCCAAACTGAAGAAGAACCTCAGAGACAGTCGTTTCGAAGACATTAAGAAGATGAAGGAAGGTGTGACAAGGGTCCTGGAACCTTGATTTTGGAGAACTTTCACAGGGTTTTTATGAAATGGCTGGAAAGCTTCAAGTGCATCGAAGTCATCAAGCAGATCTGACTATGAAGATTAGAGTTTTCTACTGTTTTGATATTAATAATTGACTGTTCTGAAAAATTCACAAAAGTTCTAGAATGTATCTTATATATACATGACTGTTCTTTTATTTCTAGACAATAAGCCTGACCTTTGCTTCAATGACATGTCAACTTTGGAGAACTCTTGATTCTTATAATTATCTTCCCTTCTCATTTGGGGCTGGTTTCTGTTGCTATTTTGTAAGTGTGATACATCATCTAGAAGCGAAAATAATTGTGATAAATCAAAAATTTATGTTCTAAGGTATTTGACATACGTGTATTTGTGTTGTTCATATACATACCACTGGCCATTCATTATTTCTCCTAGTTCATTTGTATATGTATGTATGTATGTATGTATGTATGTATGTATGTATGTATGTATGTATGTATGCATGTGTGTATGCATCTATGTGTTTTATATATATATATATATATATATATATATATAAATATATATATATTGAGAGAAGGAGAGAGAGAAAAAGAGAAAGCGAGAGCGATGAGCGCGCATGTATGTATATATTGGTGAGATGAATAATCTCCTTAACTCTGGGGTCAGCAAGACACGCTGAAGATGAACTAAGAATTTTTCACAAAGTTCAAAATCTCGGTCATACGAGTATGTCTGGCTTTTTCGATTTTCGATTATTTCCGTCATTGGTACGAGGTTTTAGGATTTATAATTCCTTTGCCCGCTTACACCATTGTGTTTATGTGAAAATTTGTGGTTTGGTCATTGTGACTACTATATTTAACATGCCGGTACTATTTGTTAGTACCCTTAATTATTACAGGGTGCCTTGAATAAACTGTCGTCTAAATTACACAAAAATAAAGATAACATTGACACCTCATTTTAACAGTTATATTTACCAAAATTACATAAAAGTATCTTGAAATGATAAAGAGTAAATTTTTTCAATGACATCGCCATTGACTTCAGCCACGGCCTCCAGACGGCTTCGGAATCTCCTGCATCTCTTCTGGAGTCTCCTTGTTTAAGTTAGTGAATGCGGCCATAATCCTTGACTTCAATTCATCTTTGTTGGTCTCTCGCTTAACTATGCCCCACTCATTATAATCAAGGGGTTGCAGACTAGAGAGTTAGGTGGCTAGATGTTAGGAATGATGTGGTCGCAGAAATTGTCTGACAGCTATGACTAGTCCCTCCTACTTGTGTGGCATGGTACAGAGTCCTGTTGCTAGACATAGGGTCTTCCAGCAGCCACCCTCCTGTCTCAAAGTGATGAACCCAAAATTCATCCTATGTTAGAAAACATTCAAGGAAACCAACTGAATCTGCTTCAAATAATGTCAGAATTTCCCGTGATGTGTTCGGCCTGGTGCGCTTTTGAGCAGGTATCAGTAGACTTGGCACCGACCGAGCAGATACCTTCGTAGTGCTATGTTCATTGCGCAGGATATTTTTCCACGTGATATGCTAATTGCATTGACTATATGACTTATAGTCAATCACTTGTCATCCATCACTATGTGGTGAACACAGTAAATATTTTCCTCGGTGGTGGAAGTTGCAGAATGTCCACCCCTTGGGTCATCTTTAAGGCTCTCCATTCCTCTCGTAAATTCAGATGCCCATTTTTGCACTGTTGGTAAAGTTGGAGTGTCATCCCCTACTGTAGTAACCATGTCAGCATGAATGCCCTTGAGGACCTAACCGTTTTTCTGCAGATACTTGATAACTACACGTTACCAAATTTTGTCTATTTTCAAGAGAAGTCCCTACTAGTTACTTTTGAATCTTCTTTGAACACTCAGATATCAGATTACCTGAAAGTAAACTTTGTAGTTATTAATAAGTAGAGTTGAAATTAATGCATGTAAGATCTCACAGTGCTAATATCACTCCTTCATAGTCAGCCATTGAACTTTTCGGCCAACCTTGTCTTATACAAACTCACTGTGAACAGTAAAAGGGAGATTAAATGGTTGATGCCGTTCTGAATTGTCACGTTTTCATCAGTAATCGAATACTCTATATTTTAGATCAACTATTAAACTTTATTTAAAGCCATTGTTGTTACACATATATCTAGATAAATTAAACTGATGTATATGAATTAAACTGATTTGAGTATCATTTTCGGCTGTTCTGTTACGCACATTACTGAATTGCCAGCAGTGTTCATTTTTGATTCTATGCTTTACTATGGAGTATCATTTCCCCCCCCCCCCAGATTTTAACGATTCTGATATCTCAATAATGATGATAATGATAACAATGATAATATTTATTTCTACTATATGCTCGAAGCTTGAAATTTTGTGGGAGGTAGCGAGTCGATTACATTGACCCCACTGGCACTTATTTCATTGAACCTGAAAGGATGAAAGGCAAAATCGAACTCTGTGGAATTTGAACTCAGAACGTAAAGCTAGACGAAATACCACTAAATATTTTATCTGTTGCAGTAACGATTCTGCCAGCTCGTCACCTAACTAATAATGATAACTGTTTCTTTATTGCCCACAAGGGGCTAAACATAGAGGGGACAAACAAGGACAGACAAACGGATTAAGGCGATTACATCGACCTCAATGCGTAACTGGTACTTAATTTATCGACCCCGAAAGGATGAAAGGCAAAGTCGACCTCGGCGGAATTTGAACTGAGAACGTAAAGCTAGACGAAACACCACTAAATATTTCATCTGTTGCAGTAACGATTCTGCCAGCTCGTCACCTAACTAATAATGATAACATCACCAACAACTATCCGAATAGAAATATCGACGGATTGAAAATATAGAAAGGGTTGAACATTAAAATCTGTAACAACTAAACTTTTTTTTTGTCTGTCACAATATTCTATTACACTCAGTTTAAAGTCATGTAACTGCTTTCCGCTCTTGCGTTCCTTTCAGTCAACATTCACTCACTCACTCACTTACTCACTCACTCCCTCTCTCTCTCACACACACACACACACACACACTCACTCTTCGTTTCTTCCTAGGACTAACCACTTGACAGCGTAACAACTATTACTTACCTCCTACTACACGTCGTTAAAAATTCACTCTCCCTCTTTTTCTTTCTTCCTCTTTTTCTCTCTCGTTCTTCGCCCCTTCCTTCAGCTAACCACGTTACAGCATTAAGCATTTAGCCTAAGCGTATTAATATATAAATAATGATAATAACAATCTTATCTATTTTAGGCACAAAGCCTGAAATTTTGGGAGCATGTGTGCGGTCGATTATGGCAAACCCAGTGTTCAACTGGTACTTATTCTAACGAGCTCGAAAAGATGAAAGGTAAAGTCAACCTCGGCAGAATTTTGATTTCGAAGAGCAGACAAGCACTTCCACATATGCGGACCCGGTCAATAGAAATTACATCATCCAACATATGAACAAAGATAGATTGTAATTACTCATTTGAGGGCACACAAAATGCCCCTCCGCTCGCCGGGAGGCAAAACTATTATTTTCTAATTTTCATTTATTCAAACAAACCATCAGATTGAGTGGCCATTTTTTTCCAACATCCTTAATTTCAGAGTTTGTCTCTGATTCGTGGCATAGGCAAAGTTAATTTTGTAACTGTCTGCACTGTGCACTGCGTTGCGCAAATTTCCAATGTATCGTTTTTATGTTAAAAATATGTTCGTTTGTGTTTTTCTATTATTTTTAGAAGTATGAATGAACGTGTTCAAGTTGTTTGCAATTGCATTTGTTTGTCCTATTCCTTTCCCCCACATAGCTGATACTAAAGAATTTCAAAATAATAATAATAATAATAATAACCATGCTGGACGTTTGTTTGTTCACAATCAAGAGAGTCCCAGTAAAATCCCCGTAAGCTACGATCCTAATATAATACCAAGATATATTTATATCTAAAAAAATACAAGATATGCATGCAATTTTAAATTTATTAAAATTATTGCTGTATCTTAAATGTAGAATTGAACTTAATTATCCCGTCCTCAAATATAATTAATTTCTCGAAAGTAGCTTTTACCCTACAAGGTAAATTCTCATTCTTCCTCTGTAATTCAGTCCTCGTTCTCTTTTCCTCTCTCTCCTTCTTCCTCCTCCCCCTTCTCCTCTCTTTCTCTACCTCTCCCTCTCTGCAAAGCACAATTTTTAGTTGCTACTAGAAGCATGCTGGACGTTCATTCATTTACAATCAACAGAGTCCCAGTCAAAACTCCGTAAGCTATGATCTTAATATAATACCCCGATATTTATCTATATCTAAAAAATATATGACATGTCTCTGCAACTTTCAATTTAATTCTCGACAGAATCTTTTCCTGTTTGGGCAGTAAGGAGCACTGCAGTAGGCACTTTCTCTTAGCGGTTATGCGCCCACCTTACCGCCCCCTCTACCATCTTCCTTATGTCCAATATCTACCTCACTTCCGTGTCTACAACCACTCCTAAGCAGTCCTCCTATTCTTGCTGTCGATCTGAATGGATAATACTGACATTGCTGTGTTAAATGTCTTCATCCCCTTCCTAGTTGATCCTTCTTTCCTTTCCCTTCTATCTATTTATTCTCCCTATCCCCATCTCTCTATTTCTCTCTTAGATTTTGTTTTCTGTTAATGCCAGAGTGATGAGGCGAGATGAGCGCCCATCACTTCTAAAATGTCCCAATGGCCAGCGCAAGACCGATCCCCTGAGTCAAGCCCGACTCCTCCGCTAAACCAACAAGAGAAAAGAGGGAAAAGGCGAGTATCTGACACTTTCAAATAACCAGTGCTCCGGGTAGGCTGTACTCGTTAGCCTTAGATGACAAGTAGCCTAGGAGAAGAACCACTCTGAGTTCAAAACCAAGGGATCAAGGCCCCTGCCGTCTTGACGGACTACCTCAATAGAGATGGTGTCTCGATAAAAATACCTGTTGGTGATAACGTAAAAACACACCTCAATTGTGAGTGAAAATGCCAAACAAAAATATTGACGATAACGGTGTAAACGGGACTGGAGCCAGTGGCGAAGGTGCCGCACTTGGCAGGTGTCCCACTGTGCATCAGAGTGGGCCCGGTCGTAATCCAGCCACTGTTGGTCATACTACAAGACATAAGTGGAGTAATCAAGTAAAAATGATGGTTATGGAGTGTTACTACCGGAGCACTCAATTGGATGCAAATGGCGTGTCTGCCAGAGGGTACAGAAAACAAATGCACAGTGCATGGAAGACAATGAATCTGTCTGAAATTACTGAACAGAGATTATATGACCAAGCAAGAACAGTATGAAAGAATGGATGGTTAACAGAATTGGAGCTAGAAGCTATTAAAAGAAGGTTATCGGGTAATGCTGGGCATGTAAGAAACGAAAGTGGTATAGCGGAAGAGGTGGACAATTGCTTGCAAGGGTATAACTACCGTGAACTGTGAAAGAATTGAGATCAGTGACTACTCAAACAAAGAAGATCGATTAATAATAGACAGCATTTTGTGTCTATTAAATACAGAAGAGACAGAATTTATGTGCAACTTAAGAAGGCTAACTAATGGAGACTAAATCAAGAGACGAGTAAAGTCAATAATGTAGTGAAAGACATTGAAACAAAGAACATTACACAAACAAACAATCTTATCAAGGCTGTTAGTAGAACTGTGGCAGAACAGAACAAAACATCGCTTTTCTGAACAGCGATGCATAGAAGAGGAAATAAACAACCTTGGTGGAAAAAGAGAATTTCAGAAGATATAAATTCTTTAAACAGTGTAGTGTCAATACTTGTCAGGAAAAGAAATGGAGATCTTAAGAATGAATGGAAATTCGAAAAAGTTAAGAAGAAATCTGGTGTAGATACAAAAGGCCTGAACGAAGCAAAAACAAAAAACAAAACAAAATAATATTTTTATTTTTCGGATTAACACAGACAGAGTGAACAAGTCATAAGTTTAAAAACACAACAAAAAGCTATGCCCGGAGATAAATCTATCAACAACAAAAAAGAACACTACTATTTCTTTCTGTGCGGTCATACGAAAAATCGTATTTAGTAAATCTTAAAACTTTACTATCTACAACTCCTTTTCTTTTCTTTTTGACTATCCCTGAGTATTCGAAAATGTAAACATCCTTTTCGTTGCAAAAGTCCTACTGCATTATCCAACTGGAAAGACAAATGAACATCTCAAGAAAACTTTAGAATTTTAATGTATTACCCAAATACGTAAACTCACCTTTTATTGCAACAACACAATTGAATTAAGAAATTCAAAAATTCAACGACGTGAATATCAGTATATATATATATATATATATATATATATATATATATATATATTATATATATATATATATAATATATATATATATATATATATATATATGTAGGTCCCGGGTTGATTCGGGGTTAACCACAGTAATAAGGTACTCAATACATAGCAGAGTAAAATTAATTTATTATATAGAAGGAGCTTCTACAGGACTAGAACTGTTTCATTCAAGAGAAATCTTCAGGAAGCTAGTTAACAAGAATTGTATTGGCATTTATACATTTATGCAGGTTTAAAGGGGTGTTGGTGGGGGACTTTTTGGGGGTAGGCATAGCGCAAAAAATCATACTTGGGGGAGTGGTCAAGGAGTCAGTGTTAAATTAGATAGGAGAATAAATAAAAAATAAAAAATAAAAAATAAAAAATAATATATATATATATATATTTATATATATATATATATATATATGTGTGTGTGTGGTGTGTGTGTGTGTGTGTGTGTGACTGTGTGTGTATGTATGGATGTATAAATAAATAAATATATATCTATATGTATATATGTGCATATATATGTCATTGTTTTTTGAACCAGTAATTAGAAAAGGTTGAATTGCTTCTTTTCAAAGCAGCGCTCTCAATTTTCATTAGACCTCTGCTGACTCAAAGGGTGCAAAGATTCTTTTGTCTCTACGGCTAACCTCCCCACCATCTGCCGAATCTATGTATAGACCTGCAGAATATGATCTATTCACCAAGCTGCTAGCCAACTGTTTCCTCCAGCAACTACATATTTATGATTATCTCAAGTACAAGACAAAAATTGAAAATAAAAAGCATTTAATAAACTCTTGTAGTAATAAATGGAAATAGTAATAATGAAAATAACAATGGAAATGGTGGTGATGGTGATAATGATAAAAATTAAAATAATAATAATATGCTGCAACTGCTAATACTACAACTAATATTATGATAGAACAGGAATCTGAGGCCCAACTACGACCCTTATCACTACTCCAACCCCTGCTACTGTTGCTGTTGCTGCAACCACTGCTGCTATTACACATGAAAACGATAATAGTGATATCAGTGATAATAATAATAATCATAATGAAAGGAAACGGGTCGAGCCTCCCATGGACTGATTAATGATACATCTAGTGATGGTGTCACAATAAAAATCTGATAATAGTGCAACCTGATAATCGCTAACAATGAGTGACAATGAAAAAACAAAATATTGTGAAAATCGGTGGTAATGAAACTGAAGCCAATGATGGTGACAGTGTTTCACCCGGCAGGCTCAGAGATTCTGGTCGGCTCCAGCCTGTCGATATCCAGAAAGGAACCACCACACACTGCGTAGATGGAGCAAGCAAATTAATCCTGTGGTCATGGAGTGTTACTATTTGAGCACCCCGGTAGATGAAAATGGTGCTCAAATTAGGGGTTACCGACAACATATGTATAATCATTAGAGAGAAAATGGATTGTTTCAACTTACGGAGCAGAGACTATGTGATCAAGCTAGAGCAATAAGAAAAAATAGTTGGTTCACAGAAGTAGAGCTCGAAGCTATCAAAAGACGGGTCTTGGAAAATAGCAGCAGAGATAACGATGAAAATACAGTTCTTACTAATAAGAGTAATCTCATAGTACAGGAAAGGAGCAGTGGTAGTTTTCTTGATGTGATGCATATAGATGATCTAAAAGAAGACAATAAAACTAATGGCGACATGACACATGGACAAAAGGCAATCTACGACAGAATGAAGGCAAGACTACAAGAGAACCATAGCGACATTGTTTGCAACCTAAAAAATGTTGATCAATGGAAACTGAACCAAGAAATGAAAAATGTCAATAAAATTCTGAAATACATCAGAACAGATAACATCACAGAAACAAATAATTTGATCAAGACATCAAGTATCGTTGTAGCAGAAAACGTGGGTGTTGATGTCAAGAAAATGAAACATAATGGGAGTGACAAAAGAAAAGATCCATGGTGGAAAAGAAGAATCCAGGGAGGGTTAGACATGCTCTCGAAGAAAATCTCTGTTAGACCGAAAAGAGAAAGGGGAGCTTAAAAGCGAACAAAAATATAGGGCGCCGAAAAAGGATGTATAATATTGAAAGAAAGGACCTGAAAGTGGTAATGGAGGAATTGAAACAGCACCTCGTTGCAAAGAAAGCAATGATGGTAAGATACGATCAAAAGAATGAAAGGTTACCACCAGAATAGGTTATTCAGAGTAGATCAGAAGAGATTATTTAAAGAAATAAATGGAGCGTGTACAGATGAAAAGTTGATACCAGATAACAATGAAAGTCAAATGTTTTGGAGTGACATCTGGAGCAAAACAAGGAGAACAAGAAGGATGCTGAAAGGTTGCAAGAACTGAAACGAACAATAGTCTGTCCAAAACAGGCAGAACTTGTCATTTCAATTAGGGATGTGAGGAAAATCAGCAAAAGAATAAGCAACTCGAAGGCCCGGGGGAACAAGAAGAAGTTTAAGGCTACTAGATCAAAATGTCACTCACGAATAGCTGCGCAACTCAATGTCACGCACGAATAGTTGCGCAAATCAACACCTTGTTAAATGCCGACCAAGTAACACCAGAGTGGTTGACATTGGGCAGGACAGTGCTGTATTTGAAAAACATCGAAAAAGGCAATACGGTTGACAATTACAGGCTGATATCATGTTTGCGACTTATGTGGAAGTTATTGGCTGGAATACTTGCAGAGTCAATGTACGAACATCTGGAAAAAAAGGAGTCTTGCTACATGAACAGAAACGTTGCAAGCGTAAGTGCAGAGGTACCAAGGATCAGCTCCTGATAGACAAAACTGTACTTAGAGACCGCAAGAGGAGGAAAAGTAACTTAGCCATGTCATGAATCGACTATCGTAAGGCGTACGATATGATCCCAAACTCTTGGATTATGGAGTGTATGAACCTATTTGGTTTTGCATCGAATGTTGAGCGCTTGCTTGAAAAAGAATTGGAGGATGGATCTGACAGTATACGGAAAAAGTTTAGGGACAGTAGAAATTAGGAAGGGCATCTTCCAAGAGGACTTCCGGTTCCCACTGATCTTTGTACTGTCCTTGATACCACTAACACTGATTCTGAGGAAAGCAAAAGCTGGGTATGTATTCAAAAGCCGCCAACAAAAAGTCAACCATTTGTTATTCATGGATGACCTCAAACTTTATGGTAAAGATGAAGTGCAAGTCAGTTCCCTCGTTGTTATCAGAATGGTGTTCGGACTGGGAGAGGCAAAATCAAATGATACCGTCGCGGGAGGTTATGAAGTAGATAGAAGAGACGGGCTGTAAGTACTTGGGGATTTTGGAAATGGATAAACTGATGGAGAAAGAAATGACAGAAAAATTAAAGGTAGAGTACTTGCGCAGACTGAGACTGATCCTTAAGTTGAAATTAAAGGAAGGAATAAGATTAAAGCTATTAACATCTGGGCGGTTTCACTCCTTAGATATGGAGCAGGGGTAATTGTATGGACAGTAGACGAATTCAGCTTATACAGAAAGACAAGGAAGTTACTAACTAGATATGAGACACTCCACACAAAAAGTGACACAAACAGACTATATGTACCAAGAAAAAGAGGGGGAAGAGGACTTATTGGATGCGAACACAGCATTAGAGCAGAAGAAAACGACATACATGGTATGTAAAAAATACCACAGAACTGCTATTGTGTGTGTGTGTCCAAATTGAGGGAGTGGAACGGGTAGCATGCAGGCTGCATATATTTCTTAGCTAGCTGATTCTCTGATGTAATAGTTACTCAACGAGGGGGTGCTCAACTTGGATAATCATCAGGCTGAGATTACTTCAATTGAATGAAGATTACGTTGTTGCTTGGAATTTCCAAGTTAACATACCGCAGATGTGAGTTGAAATGAAAAGTGAAGCCGGAAGTATAAAATGAACAAAAAAATGTTTGAAGAAATAAAACGGTCAATAAGAAAGGGAAGGGTGAGGTCAAATATGTAGGAGTAGGAGTTGATAGCAATGAAGAAAAGGTGTGAGGGAAGAAAGAGGAGGTAGATCGCTGTCTTTAAGGGGAGAAAGAATAGTTGTCATAAATATATCTATCACACTTGGATCCCCTGATCTTACCCTTGTATGTATATCTGTCTGTCTGTCTGTCTATCTATCTATCTATCTATCTATCTATCTATCTATCTATCTGTGTGTGTGTGCGTGTATGTGAATGTGAGTGTATGTGTATGAACACAGAGAGAGAGAGAGAGAGAGAGAGAGAGCGATAGAAATGGGACCGGAATACGTGAAATGTTCCTCCTATCTTCGGTCTCTTTTTAACTATTTCTTTGTGTGTTGCTCGCATAGTGGAACAAAGACATACAACATCACGCGCGATGAAGAAACAACGATCGTAATGATGATGGTGGTTTGAATACTGAAGTAAAGGGGATCGATATCATACAGTATAGCAGCGTTCTTTTCTGCTAAGAGAAAGCAAAATTTATCTCATTACTAAAAACGTACAACGTTAGAAACGATTACAGATTTTATACACAACAAATTTAAATAACATATCGTCATACGATGATAGAATATATTAGCCTTTAAATATCTTAAATGTATATTTAAAAAAGATTTCAACAGCCAGTTATCCAGCCATCTGCGCCCGTTCATCTAACTACATATGTGTAAGTATATTACATACATATAAGAGGGATGACCACTAAGTGGACATCCATTATGTTAGAAGTCGACCCCCTATATGCTAGTCCACTGGTTTTAAATTGATATTAATCAAATTAATATTCAATTTTTCACCCTTATTATTTTAAATTTATGCGTAAGTATATATAGTTAACCAAAGCAGAAAAACACATGCAATAACGCACTTCGTAGCAAACGATTTCTTGAGAGTGATTTCCCAGAATGTTCATAATGGTTTTAAAAAGAAAAATCTCTATTTTATTTCAATTAACTCAATATCGATTTTCACTTCTGCTCAAAAGATTTTGATTGAATTTGTACCACTTCATAAAAGAATGCCTTTGATCGGTTAATTATCGAACTGTTAAAAACAAAATTGTATCGATATCTGCTTAGAGGTACTGACAGTTACATACTAATATCGTATATCATAATTAGTTTACATTTACCTCCGTAGATGTATCACTCTCTCATTCTCTCTCTCTTTCACATGTGTGTATGCGTGCGTGTGTGTGTGTATGTGTGTGTGTGTGTGTGTGTGTGTGTGTGTGTGTATGCGTGTGTTGTGTGTGTCTGTGTGTGTGTGTGTGTGTGTGTGTACATAAGAATGTTTGCTCTTAATACCCAATATCGACAGCAAGCTCTGTTAAGGAAATATATAAAAAAAGAACGATCTTGTCTTTTTCATTCGCAAAATAAGACCCCTTTTTATTTTGCTCAGATTGCTTTCAATTTTGGTGTATCTGTGCAAATCTGGACTTTGATTACGGACAACCAAGTACTTTATCTCGTAAATTAAAGAATCTGATGTTATTTGGAATTAAAGTTTTGAAATTTGAGTAATTTTAGCCAATCAACAGACAGCGCGTCATTAGCAGCTTGTTACCATGACAACCGCACGAATAGTTGTGGTTCACTGTCTGTGCCGCACGTTGTTCTATGTTGGTTTTTCACACCTGATTTTTCATACCACGAGATTCTTTTTACACGCGTGTTTTGTTTTAATTTTTCTGTGTTTCTGTGTATTAGTATTTTTCTGTGCTTTTTCTATGTTAGTACTTTTACATATTTTTCATTTCATATATTTTTGGGACTCATTGACTCAGATATTTGTATTTAAGATTTCACTAGGTTAATTGTGTTCATAAAAATTTTAATTAGGAGTAATTCTTAAACCGTTAGCTTCACTTTTCAACAGCTTAACTGAAATTTTGCCCACCGTAAAAGGAACTGAGTTGGATATCGTGGGTGATACAGATAATTTGACATTATTTTTGAATTCTGCATGCAAAAACGTATAAGATAAAGCTATTCTTTGGGACAAATTCTTTGTTGACAAGTGTTATTCTTATCGTAGTTTACAAATCCAAGCATGAAAACGATACTCAACTTTGGAGTTTTGGGTAGGGACAAAGATAGCGATAGGTTTAAACTGCTCTTCTGCTTAGTTCGACCACCTGATTTTGAGCACCTTTAAGGGGCTCTACCAAGCTGCAAGTATTCAAATCAGGTCTTCAGTTCATGGTGGTCTCTTTCACCGATAGTCTTAAAGGCAACAACATCTAAGCTACACACTCACACACACACACACACACTCATACATACATACTAACACACACACACTCATACACACATACTAACACACACACACACACACACACACACACACACACACACACACACACACAGAGGCACCAAAGCTATATAAACCTGGATCACAACTGAAATAACTTTAAAAGGTTTGTATGCGTGCTGAGTGTATGCTGTGTGCATGAGTGTGCGTGTGTATGCGTATTTACGTGGGTATATACACATACACACATACACAAATTTCTCCTTGCGTGCTTGCGCATATGCGTGCGTGTGTGTGTGTACGTACGCGTATGTGTGTGTAGGTATATATGTATGCACGTATACATATTTAATATGTACATGTATGTATGTATGTGTGCATGTGTGTGTGTCTATGAATGGGTAATTGCATGATATAACGCACTACGGATGCATAGGAGGTGTTGTTTATGTAACGATGATTGGCAGAACTGTATTTAGATATCGTGTTGACAATTATGATTTAACAATGGAGGAAAAAGTATTTTCTTAACAAATATTGCACGTATCCAAAGCCGTTCGCTTATCATTATCAGTTGGCTGATGGAGTATTCGTAACTCAATAACTCATAATTTCAAGGCGGCGAGCTGGCAGAGTCGTTAGCACGCCGGACGAAATGCTTAGCGGTATTTCGTCTGCCGTTACGTTCTAAGTTCAAATTCCGACGAGGTCGACTTTGCCTTTCATCCTTTCGGGGTCGATAAATTAAGTACCAGTTATGCATTGGGGTCGATGTAATCGACTTAATCCCCTTGTCTGTCCTTGTTTGTCCCCTCTATGTTTAGCCCCTTGTGTGTAGTAAAGAAATAAGTATTTCGTCTGCCTTTACGTTCTGAGTTTAAATTCCGCCGAGGTCAATTTTGCCTTTCATCCTTTCGGGGTCGATTAAATAAGTACCAGTTACGTACTGGGGTCGATCTAATCGACTGGCTCTCTCCCCCAAAATTTCGAGCCTTGTGTCTAGAGTAGAAAAGAACTCATATTTTCAAGTATTGAGACCTAAATTTAATCAACAAGTGTTCTTCATTCCACGTTTCACATCAACTGCTAAGCGTTCTTATTATACATTATTTCAAAAAAGAAATCGCTTACAAGAATTTGTTACTTAATTCAGGAGTAATATAAATCAACTGCAGCATTCCTGAATATGGCTAATTTATTTTTAGGCTCTATTATTGAATATTTTTACCAAATAATAATGATTCTTTCTGATAAGGACTTTGTAGCGATTCAAGTAGACAAAAATGCAACATGCCCAGGTTCACACTGCACTCCATTTTATAAATAATCCTTTGTTGTTGGTGGGAAGTACATGGTAATTAACATAAGGCCATATTGTACTTGGAGCAGTGAATTTGTAGGTACAACCCAGCCGTTTGAAGCTCTACTTGTGTACCTCATCAAGGCTGCGAAAACAACTATGACATTTCCTTTCCTTTAAATGATATTCATTTTTATGTCCCAAGTAATTTAATAAATGATTTAGAAGTGGAATCGAAACTAACTTAACTAACTCCAGTTATAGCAGAAGTCGATAACTGACGCCAACTAGTCAGATGTGACGCCAAAGTTATTCAAAATACTTTTAATTGCGACCAATATTGTTTAGTTTATAAACAAACAATATAAAGAAACAAAATTTCAGCTAAAATCGTTTTTATTTTACATCACTTTTTTTTCACTTTTAACATGGTTGTATGTGTATAGGGTGAGATGGGGATGCGAGTGAGTGGTAGTGTAAAATAAATCAAAATATTTACAAAAAAAAAAATACGCAATACAATAGCGCAGCGATAGAAATGTCGGTGTGCCTTGCAGTACTTAGTCACCTACCTATGCTTACTGAGTTCAAATCCTTGCATTTCGGAGTTGATAAAATAAACAGCAGCTAATATACTAAACCGATTCAATCGATTATACATCTCTTCTACAAAGTGTGGCCCTATGACGACGCGAGCAATCATTAATTAATAAGCAATACCAAAATAATTGCCAAAGGAAACAGATGCAAAAGACAACGACGACGATAATGATGATGATGATGATGATGATGATGATGATGATAACGATGTTACAGTAACAATGAACGCGACGACATCGATAATAATGACAACAACCACAGTAAGTTCATATGTATGTATGTATGTATGTATGTATGTATGTATGTATGTATGTATGTATGTATGTATATATATATATATTATATATATATATTATATATATATATATATATATATATATATAAAACCACCACATGATGTTTGGGCGGTAGTTTCATTGATACGAGTGTTAAGAGAAAAAAAAGAATAACAGAAGAGATGTGAAACGAGAAAAACTAGTAAAAAGAAAGAAAGAAAGAAAGAAAGAAAGAAAGAGAAAATAAAAACAAATTGATGATCCTTGTGGATAGCAGTGAGGGAGAAAGGTGGTTGAAAGAGAAAAAAAAAATACTGAAGGAAGCTGGAACAATAAAGTGAATAAAAATTGAGACAATTTGGAAGCTAAAAGCAGCATAATTACATATTGCACGGGAATAGATTAATGTATAGTCGCCATACAGCATGTTCTGTCTCGTCTATTCGTCTTGCAAAAAGGAACGGTGCAAAAATATAAGCGAATAGAATGCTTAGCTTCAACTCTACGCCACGCATGTTATTTCTGTAAGCGTCATCTCTAATTTAACTACGATGTTTTCGGTTCGTCTGCCCAGCTCCACAGTAGTCTACAGAATCAACCATATTTCAATAACTCACTTGGTATTTTAATACCTACTTTGAGCGAAACATAAAAAACACAAAATACTTCAGGAAAAATAATAAGAAAAAAAAAGAAACGGTACTTACTGAAAAAGTGTGATTGTAAAAATACAGATAGGACATATATATATATATATATATATATATATGCATACATACATACATATATACATATACAAAATATATATATATATATCATATACTATAATATATATATATATACATATGTATATACATACATATATATATATATATATATATATATATATATATATATATATATATATATATATATATATATATATATATATGAGACTTTGATCATTTCTTATCAGCAAGTGCTTAATCACAGACTAATTAACCCAGAATGTTTTGTGAGTATTTAAAATGTTATACAAGTGTAACGAATTTTGATTCATTAACTTTGATGGCTTCTTTATGACATAAACATGTCCGAAAATATCGTTTAAAACTTACTAGCTTTTCTGGCTGTTTGCAGAGAATATTCATAAATGATGGCGGATGAAACGCAATGTGTACTGGTTTGGTGTTCATGTTATAACTTATCTGAGAATATGTATGTTCTGGGGTTTGAGTATAAACAGGAGTACGTATGTGTATATGCGTGTGTGTGTGAATATGTGTGCATACATATGCTTGTGAACTGATGAACCCATAATTCAACAAAGGAAAAAAAGCATAAATACTGTACGGTTATCTCTCATGTAATGAAAATATTGCCCTAACGTGCAGTCCCTGAGCGTGAAACGTACTTTTCTATTGATTTCCATGTTCATTGACTTCCATTTAACATGAAAATCGGAAATAAAATATGGTAAGATTTTCAAGAATTTACAACAGTGTTTCTCAACTTATATGGACCCCTAAGGGTACATATAAAATTTTGGTGGGGGAGGGTCCACGCAACAAAATAGTAAATTGGAGGTGGGATTCACAGTAATATTTGAAGAGCCGCTGGAAAATAATTTGTTTTAGATGTATGTGTTGGTATGTATTGCTAACATTTTGCATAGTTTTAATGTGTAAAAAGCAAAATAGGAATTTGAAAGAAGCATCTATAAAGCTAGTTTTAAAACATCGAGTGGCTATGGGGGTCACATACAGGCGGTGAGCTGGCAGAAACGTTAGCACGCCGGGCGAAATGCTTAGCGGTATTTCGTCGGCCGCTACATTCTGAGTTCAAATTCCGCCGAGGTCTACTTAGCCTTTCATCCTTTCGGGGGTCGATTAACTAAGTACCAGTAACGCACTGGGGTCGATGTAATCGACTTAATCCCTTTGTCTGTCCTTGTTTGTCCCCTCTATGTTTAGCCCCTTGTGGGCAGTAAATAAATAAGAATAAAATAGTAATCAAAGGCGTTCATAGGTGTAAAATGGTTGAGAACTCCTGATCTACAACCTGTTATGATAAGCAAGGAGCTGTTTTTGTTTTATTTACTATTTGCTCTGGTTCATTGTAAGGGGCACGCGAAACCGTCGTAATCCTGGATGAATCTAATGTGTTATTTTTACGCTATTTTTTTGTCGCTGTGCTATGTCTTCTATGTATATTAATAATGTCGTAAAGGTGTTGTATATGTCCTCTGTGAGTGTGTGGTATGTTTATGTTGTCGCGTGTGATAGCTGGCTGCAATCGATATCCCCTGGCTGCTGGTTAGTCGTGAGATTGGGGATTTTGTAAGTGCTATTTTAAATTTGCTGCTTTTAAGCCCCGGTTTCTATGTGAATTAAATAGGATTAGTATAGCAAGTTGTGCAGCGATGTCTAGAGATGGATGAGAGAATGCGAATGTTGTGCCATTTGTGTATAACGCTGTGTGCGCACTATTTGGAAGCGTGCGCAGTTTGAGTAGTAGATATGAGTTGCTAAAAATGGATGAAAAAACGGATATTTGTGATATTTCTTTCGGGAAACTGTTGGTGCAAAAGAATCGTAGAAGATAGATCGTTTTATTGCATGAGCCTTATAATATTTAGCGACAACTATTTATGTTTTTAGCTCCACTCTCTCTCTCTCTCTCCCCACACATACATACATACACACGCACACACATAGATAGATAGATAGATAGATAGATAGATAGATAGATAGATAGATAGATAGATAGACAGACAGACAGACAGACAGACAGGCAGACAGGCAGACATACAGACAGACATACAGACAGACAGACAGACAGACAGACAGACAGACAGATAGATAGATAGATAGATAGATAGATAGATAGATAGATAGATAGATAGATAGATAGATAGATCCCTACGCGATCGAAACTATGCATTTATTTGGTCACAGCAAGAAACAGGGAGTTATAGATGTGGTCAACTGTCTCATCAGTACTGGTTGCATATCCCGTTCTTGATATTATCATCTAGTAGTATATATATATATGTCTCTCCTTGTTTTTTTCTGTGTATCTTTCTGCCGAAGAGCGTAGGCTCGAAACGTAAAATACTTTTTCTATTTCTTTTCCTGAGCGCTATACTAATACATTTGTTTGTTTGTACTCCACCTGCCTTCGTCTTTTGTTTATTTTCGTAAACTTTCCCGTTATATATATATATATATATTATATATATATATATATAATATATATATATATATGTATATATATATATATTATATATATATATATATATATATATATATATTTGTGGTGTGTGTGTGTGTTTGGTGTAAATAGTTCGTTCATCATTTTACAGATTAAATATTGTTTAGTTAGTTGTTGAAAGACTTTTGTAATGAAATAGACTCAGAAGCACTATATTGCACTTGTCTACAAGAATCTTATAACATGACTATGTAACGTAGAATCGAAGTATATTCGATGCGGTATAAACACGCACAGAGATTCCGCACAAATATACACTCTAATTCATGCATGCATCACATCTCTGTTTTATACTGTTACAAACACAAAATGCTATTCCGCTTTCCTCCCTCTTTCTCTCTCTCTCTCTCTCTCTCTCACTAGCGTGCGCACACACACACGCATACACACACGCAAACATTCACGCACACACGCACACACACATCCTCACATACACACTACAAAAATCGATGCGAAACGTTCGCGTTCAATGGGTGAGAACTTAAGGATTCTATATAATCTACAAAATTCTGCTTGGTTAGCAAAACATTTCCATTGTGTCGTCCTTGATTTCCTGTAATTAAATCAAAATGTTTATTTGAAGTCTAAATTGAACAGGAGAATTAGAAAATAATTTGAAATGTTCTTTAATTTCCCATTTTTTCTTGCATGGATAAAAAAATTAACACTAAATAACAAATATAAAGTCTTTGTCAATTATTTGGAAATAGCCTTGATTTTATTTATTTATTTATTTATTTATTAAGGTTATTATTATCTAAGAATGAAATAACCGACTTCCATATTTGCTGGTCTAAATACCGCCACACGCCATATTGAACTATAATATATAAATAATATTATGTATTCTTTTTTTTTTTTTGCTTTACGTTTATATTTATACGTTTATTTATGTATTGCTATTTACAATATTTTGATTTTTCTTTTCACCTGAAAGGTACTTGGTTGTTGGTGTCCAGGTTGATTGTCGCCATGGCAAATCAAGCAGTCGTTCTATGTCGCCTCACTGGCGTACGCAATCAGTCGAAGGACCACTACCATCGTGTAGCTAATTTCCAGTTCACTTGTTGAATATTCAGTCGCATTTGATTTGATCAACGTTATTCTCTTCCTATTCCAAATTTTCACCCTTGCTTTCCTATTTCAAAGATCTGTGTGTGCGCATATGCATGAACTGATGATTGTACGTAACAGTGCATATATTCGTGTGTGTGTGTGCGCGTGCGCATATTTATGTGTGTGCGTATGCAGAAAAGGCGTCGCACATCTGAATATTGAAACCTAGTGACTAACGTCAACTCAACGCAAAGGTAATTTGCTCGCTGTAGTAACCTGCTCAATTATTACCTCACATAAATGTTTTAAAAGGTAAAAGTTATACTGCGATATTTAGAGTTATTCTAATATGAGTAACAGGTGAAGACATGCTGGTCAGAAGAACGGGTCAAAATGTAAAGATAAAAGCAGGATAATTTAGGAAATTGTTTTTCATAAGGCTTCCAACTGTTTTGAATTCATAGCTGATTGTGTACAGTTCAATCGTTTTATGTAAGACATAATATTACAATTTTTGTCACCACGGTTTAGAAAAATGAAATACGATTAGCATAATGACGTGCGTTTTGTTGATTTCTTTAAATTTGTTTTCCAACTAGTCAATTAGTTTGGGCTTTTTTTATAAATGTGAGTAAAGGGTTAAGTTGACACCAGGTCCTTGACTTGAATTTTTGTGGATTAACTTAATTAGCAAATAGAAATGCAATTAATAAATGGAAGCACAATAATAATAAAAGTTAAATAGTTCAGATGAATAGAAACAGGGAAGTATTCGAAAAATGTGACATTATTTAAAGTTATTAGTGGTTTATGTAAAATATAACGAGGAATCAAAACAGAATTTAGAACTACACCATATCACGCTCTCAGTAGAACTACATGGAATATAAAAATGTAGAATGCTAAAGTTGAAATTACGTTACTAAAGATTTTAGAATTTAAATACAAATTAAGGAAGTATGGAAATTACACAATATACAGTAAAATACACAACATTGCTAAATACATTCTATATCATCAATAAAATAATGTAGCAAGATGAATTTTAAAAGCATTTTCATGCTCTTTGATCAGAAAGTCTGTTATGTTACCAAAATATTCGTATCCTTCTTGAAATCTTTTAGTATATCTGTATTAGAATTATGAATTAACATTTTCGGCATCTCTAATTCACATGCTTTTTCAGTAATATTTCTGAAATATCTGAGGAGACTAGAAAAACTCAGAATAATGCAAGTTTGTTCAATCGTTTTCCCAGACACTTTAGTAGCGGAAGAGAAGTAAAGTAATCTATGGAGCGGATTGGTCGAGCAAGTAAGAGACTTCGCAGTTCAGATTTGACTTTTGCGCTTGTTCAGCCAATGAACAATGTTAACTGACATCCAATATTTTTTTCATATCAGCATGATTGACCGATTACGTTTTTTTCTGATATTGAAAACTACAAAAATGGTTAAAGGTACCTTTTTACTATTTAACACTATACCTTCCTTGAGTGAAGGACAAAACCCCACTAGGACAAAGTCCCTTCGGACAGAACCTTTCGGATAAAACTCTCTCCATTATATTTTTCGATTATTTTTCGTACCCCCATCCCCTTTTACTTGTTTCAGTCATTAGACTGTGGCCATGCTAGGGTATCGTCTTGGAGAATTTTTAGTCGAACGTATCGGTTACAGAACATTTTTTCCCTTCTTACTTGTAAATTTTAGACTGCGGTCATGCTGTGGCTCTGCCTTCAAGATTTTTTAGACGACTATATGAAACCCAGAGTTTCTTTTTTAAGCCTGGCCAAAACCACTTCTGTGATGTATTTCGTTTTCTTCCCCTCTGTACTTGTTAAATCATTAGGCTGCGGTTATGCTGGGACACCGCCTTGAGGAATTTTTAATCGAATGTAACAACTCCAGAATTTTTTTTAGGTGATTTTCAACCAGCGTATGAAGTTAAGCTTAGACGATCTCTCAGCATGCTAGAAATAACAGCCAATTTTCTTGAATTTCTTTTTTTAATGATTTCACGAAAACAAAAACGGAAATCACGGTTGTAATAAAAAAAGTTTATTTTCCAAAATTCCAATTTTAAGTAAACAAGAATACATTCAATCGAAAATGAATAAGTAGAATAGAATAACAGAACACAAGACTCTTTACTACTCAATGTACATATTGTCTGAATTCTAACAATAGGAAAAGCATTTACTTCAAGAAATGTGTAGAAAGATAGAAACGATAAGAAGTACGCTTAAACGACTAGCCTTCGGTGCCATAATTCTGTTAGACATTCAACGGCCGGAGAAAATTCAAACGGTCACCTCATTCTCCTTAAGTGCAGTGAGAAAAAAAAAAGAAGAAGAAATTTGAATTTTAAAGTACTAATTTTGCTGCAGCTAAAAAATTTTCAAGGCGGTGCCCCAGTATGGCAGTAGTCTAATGACTGAAACAAGTAAGAAAATGAAAAATTCTGGGGTCGGTACAGCTGACTAAAAATTCCTCAAGGCGGTGCCACAGCATGGTTACAGTCTAATTACAGAAACAAGTAAAAAAGATGAAAAATAACCAAAAAGTATAACCAAGGGGGTTTTATCTTGGGGCAGGGTTGTCCTAGGGGGGGTTTGGTCCAGATCCCACTCTCGTTCATGCATAAAACATCAGGAGATGAATATAGATAAGTTTTAATTAGCCAGCAATATTGAAGAAAGATTATATAAGAATATCACGTTTTCCATCGACTCGGTGAAGACTCAATTAAAGAACTATGATAGCAAAACCACAATATATTGGGAAAATACAGAAAATACAGAGTCCAATAAAAATTAAGTAAAAAATTTTTAAATACCATAAATAAATATTAATGAAAATAATCAAACGAAATGCCACAGCTTTTAGATGTGGACAATCGCAATTTTATGCTGAATAGAGAAAATTCTCTAACGTTAGGCAAGTCTTCAGTTTCAGGCTTTAGTAATATTTGACTAGATTATAATGTCTCAGATAAGGAAAATACCGTAAAAAAAAAGCAGATAGTAAGAATACATATGAATAGACAAACCTAATCAAGCATCTAACAAAAGAATTAATAAAAGGCAATATTAAAGATTTCCACAGTCATTTGCAACTGTATATGCTCATGTAAAAGCCCAATTCTTTAGGTTAGTAAGTGCTCAAATGATTTGTAAAAGAATAAAAAAATACAATTAATTACGACAATGATACTGATGTTAAGTATCAAACATACTTCCTTCTAAATAACAACACTCGTAAATAAAGCCACATAGTTGTTATAAATGTTTAATCGTGGTCTTTTACTCGTATCTATCACACTCAGCATGCTAGCTTAGTGAAACCAATTAACATTCGATAATTATGGTATATCATCACTAACATTTAGGTACAGGTGTAAGCCTTTCACTCACAAATATTGAGCTGTTTATCCGTTAAGGACAAGTAACTACTTTTACACAACATATATAGAAAATTTCAGATTGTGAGCCACAAATAAGATGTTAACTATACATAAGGCCATTTTGTATACGAGTGCAGACCGTAGCTTAATTCGTCAGAATGAACAAGCATGAAATAAAAGAGAATATCGGTTCTAGAGACACAGAAGTTTAGTGACCACATCAAAGTCTATCAATTAACTATAATTTCATAACATATATAAATATACATTACTTTATTCTAAAAATACCAATTAATGCTCGAGCACTCGACAAAAACAAATTAATATACTACTCTACAGCTAATATTAGGACAGAATAACATTAAATACAATGAAAACCTTGGACTAAAATAGAATTTTCCTGTTTGAATCATCAACATCTAAGGAGAGAGTAACCCACTATGAGTAAAATACCGCCAGAGAATAGTATGAAGATATGGGATTGAGAAAGAGGGGAAAGACATGAAATGTCAGGAAAATAGTTATAGTAGAAAGGAAAGATATTTAAACAGAGAACAAATTCAATGTAGTTTTTACGCCTTTTACCATAAGAAAGAATTTTCTTCTCTACGGTAACTGCAAGAAATTTGCATTAAGAAGTTGAAACATTTTAAGTAACTTCAAGTTCATATATATATATATACTATTATTTGATTGAACGCACGCATCCATTTCCAAGCATATATATATATATATATATATGCTTGGAAATGGATGCGTGCGTTCAATCAAATAATAGTATAAATAATATATATATGTACACACACACACACGCACACACACACACACATATATATAGTTCCGACCCTCGATTCAATAACACCGTGTACAAACTCTATACTTAGAATGACCAATTTTAAATACTATTGGAACTCACTCACAAGGTACTGGAATCTTATATGTATACCATTCTGCCTAAATAATGGATCTACAGATGCAATATCCCTGCATATCTCACGTCTGTTTTCATTCCTACACTTCACTCTGTATTTCATATCTTATCTAGAATAACTATTGCTTAGCCATTTTCTCACACCGTTTCCGATGACAGGATATATAAAATATCCTGTCTATGCGTATATGTGTGTGTATGTGTTTATTTGTGTTTATGTAATCACTGTTAATGTTTATCTATGTGTATCAAATATGTACCAAAAGCATACGTAGCGTTCCAGTGACATGTCTATGAAATAATTGCCAAACTAAAATTAGTACTCAGATCGATAGGATCGATTAAAAACCTTTCGGGACAGTGCAACCAGTATCATGACTTCAGTCAGATGATTGTAACAAGTAAAACTACACACACACACACACACACACACACACACACACACACACACACACACACACACACACACACACACACACACACACACACACACACACACACACACAAACACAAATACACATGCATATACATGCATGTATATAGGGAGACGAGAGAGAGGTAGATAGATTGATAGATAAACAGATAGATAGATAGATAGACAGACAGACAGGCAGCCAGGCAGACAGACAGACATACAGACAGTCAGTCAGACAGACTGAGAGACAGACAGACAGACAGACATATAGATAGATAGATAGATAGATAGATAGATAGATAGATAGATAGATAGATAGATAGATAGATAGATAGATAGATAGATAGATAGATAGATAGATATATAGTTAGACAGACAGATAGATAGATAGATAGATAGATAGATAGATAGATAGATAGATAGATAGATAGATAGATAGTTAGAGAGATAGATAGATAGATAGATAAATAGATAGATAGATAGACAGACAGACAGAGAGAGAGAGAGAGAGAGATAGAAGATAGATAGACAGATAGATAGACAGAGAGATAGACAGAGAGATAGATAGACAGACAGACAGACAGATAGATAGATAGATAGATAGATAGATAGATAGATAGATAGATAGATAGATAGATAGATAGATAGATAGATAGATAGATAAACAGCCAGATAGATACGTGGGATGAATGCATGTATGTGTGCGCTTGTGTATGTGGTAGTTAGAGTAGAAGATGTGAGCGGCCATCAATCCATAAACACTTTTTCGAAAGCATGACTGTTCGTGTTTGTAACGCCAAGAAAACAAACAAGAATCAGAAATCAGTGTTGAAATGCCATTTTCCAATTGTATTACCAATGTTTGCAGCACAGTACCTCAACACACATATCTATTTGTTCTTTATTAACAATTTCAATTACAATGAAACATGCCAGAGTTGTATTAATCGGCGCCAGGATACTTGAGTAGACTGTGCTATAGTATTTTCGTACTAAACGAGTCAACTGCTAAAGGTCAATGAGTGGATGTCAAATTACAAATGTTTGTGTATTTATGTATAACTAAATAATCTTATCTCTGCGTCTTAGCTGCCAATATGTGTACACTATATTCTGCTGATCATGATATCTTTTACTTTTCTAGTTTTTTTGTGCTTTTGTTGTTGTTTCTTTTGGACTATGTGATCAGTTCATAAAATGTGAATAAGCACTCCAGTTGACACCAAGTCATTGTGTCGTGCTTCTTTTTCCTTTCTTTTTTCTTTCTTAGATTAACTCAACATGCAGCCCTTAAAGAGCCTGCTACTATTATTCTCTTTTGTATTCTGTATTCATTGAATCCATTGGCAATGATTCCGCAATCATAAACCGTTACCTAAAAAAAAAAAGTCAGAAGTTTTGAATAAAATGCTTTTGGTCAATTCATCTTGACCTTAGAGTGTTTTGAATACGCATCTTTTGTTTTCTTCTAATTTTTACTTCTGGGTTTAGATAAAGAGGATGGATCTCTGACTCTTGATATCGTTAATATTCCGTATAAACTGGTCAAAATAAAATGAACGAGAAGATTCTAGAGGGATGATATTTTGGATAAAAAATTGGAGATAGTAATTAGTGGGGAGGAGGGTTTGAATATACCAAAGATATCAAGAGGTGGAGAGACAGGTGAGGTGGGGACACCTGAGTAGTAGATGCATGAGCTGAACCAGCTCTGAGGAGCAGAAAATGTTATAGGAACGATAGAAAAGAGAGAAAGGGTAGACAGTACGCCTGTGACCAGAGGCTGTAGTGTGACTATTTGTGGGGTGCCAAAAAGCCGAGAGGCCCTTCTCTGGATGCGATCCAGATTGTCAATGTGCATAGCGGCAACACCGTCCCAGAAATGTAAGTTATACTCCATTATAAGATTCACATTTGTAGAATGTCAGCAGTTGCTGAAATCGTTTCAGATTTGAAAGATAGCAGCTGACTCCCCTGATAGATTTTGTTCTAGGAAGGAAAATACTATTGAGCAGATTTGTAATGCTACTATTCTTTCATAAAAATATTTGGAATACAAAAATACATTAGCGAATACTAGATGCTAAGGGGACGTTATATAAACATGCACAATATAGTTTTAGTTGGAAATTTACAAATGGTGCCGATCAAAGATATATCCGTTCACTGAGACTTTTCACTGTGATTTTAGAATATAAACATAGTACTGATGACCCTTCAGTCTGTTGAAGGAAATGTTAAAGCGGGTGGTAGAGAAGTCAGTAATTTCCATTTTGTCGATGATCTTGATTTAATTGCACATGTTTTGATACATTTTCAGGAAGATTTGGAAAATAAGTGCTGAAATGGCTAAGTACTTGGGTGACTCTGCATAAGGTTGGTGAACTTAAATACTTGAGAAGAAAAATAACGGAAGCCGTGAGATCAAAGAAAGAGTTCAAATACGGAAGTGAAACAATTAAAGTGGGCTTTGACAAAATCAGATCTATTTGGAAAAATAAATTTAAAGATTACAATAACAATTAAAATAATTATCATATTAAGAACGAATACTATTTTAGCGGCAGTCTGTAGGTGTGGCTCATGGGCATTTAGTGCTAAAAGTCAGCAAAATAGTCATAGACTTTGCAATGCGCTGTTACGGAAAGAGTATTCGTATTCCATATGCAGATCTTAGAACTAACAGTTTGTAAACCGTGACACTCTTCAGTCAGTTATCAAGTGAAAGAAAATGTAGTAGTTTTGTTATAAAAAACATTGTTATTTCCAACCTGAAACAAATATGGCCATGCATTGAAAAGTATTGTGGGAAAAGAGTAATGGTGTTTAAGCAACATGAAGAGCAGACTGCGACGAAAACGGCGGAAAACTTAAAATCAGTTGGTACACTAACAGAAAAGCATGAATCTTTTGTCACTGGGTGACAGGTGTGATTGTTTGATCTTGAAGACGAGACGATGTTCAAGTTTAATCATTTTTCGTAATGACTTCTGTTATTTTTGTTTTAATGTTTAGTTTGGAGAAAAGCGTTCTTCTGAACATCAACGTTAGTAGATCTTCCCAGTATTTTCTTCTGATTGAAGGGTTTATTTGTGGCGTTTAATTTTATTGCTGCGTTTTTATAGCGACCAACAAAGATCATTATGGCTGTTACTGATAATATCATTATCGTCGCAATATTCTCACGAACATACATCCATTCATACATACAAGCATACATACATACATGCATACATACATACATACATACATACATGCTTGCATGCATGAGAGTTGTCGACTCGTTAAACGAGTATGACTATGGTTGACTAAAGTGTGTCACAGCATTACATGTGAGAACGACAATGGCTCCTGAATCCTGCCTGCGACTTACAGATAGCGTGTGTATGTGTACACGTATATGTATATAAATACATGCACATGAAATATACACAGGAATGTGTGTGTGTGTGTGTGTGTGTGTGTGTGTGTGTGTGTGTGTGTGTGTGTGTGTGTGTGTGGTTTGCGTGTGCATGCGAAGATAAGTATTTCAGGACGTAACCTGCCTTTACATGAATCTCATGAAGTCACTTTACTATTGTTAGTTCAAGATAAGTGGGAAGTCTTAAGCTTTGAGTCACTCAAGTGATTGATGGTCGTGATATTCCTTGTAGTTCTGTAGATGAAGTGCGATCAAAGAAGAATGAATTCGACTGAACCGAACCTATGACTATTTTGTATTTCTAGTCACTTCACGTTATGTAATTAAAGCCCTCGTGATAGCACGTCACAAAGCTCCTTTTATTTATTTATTTATTTATTTATTTGTCATTTCGTCCTTGACCTTATGTAATAAGTCATTATCCGCGAATGTGAAAGATTAAGGAAAGGCTTATTACGTAAACTATAAGTATAGGAAGAAAACAAACTTCCTACCACAATCATGTCACAATTTGAATCAGAACTGAAAAACTCAACAAGAAAATAAAATTCCGTATATAATTATTATATGCTATGTAACAAAGAAATCAATTCCACCAACAAAATTAATTGAATTTATAGCATATCCATTAATGAAGCTCGTGACTAACATGCGCCAAGCAACATGGAAGAAATAAATCAAATTTGTTTTTGAAAATAAACGATCATGTTGTTATGAATGTTATTCTGCTTACTTACGGCTGATATGTTAATGTATATCTTTTATATATGTTGCATATTTTGTCAGGTCGACCTTCGCGGTCTAATTGTTTAATGGAGCTTATACAACCGTATTTATATGTATAAAACAAAATTAGTGATAAACGTTGATCGGACTATCCAATTTCTATTATTTACTGAATTAAATGCCATGCGAATTGTAATAGATCTGTTCTTAAATTCTTTATTTCCACCAGCCCTGGATTATCTAATTTTAAAATTAGCGACATTGCATTTCCTCAATTATATATTGAAGTGACCTATAAAATATTTTATTTTCATATTTACTGACATTATTAAGCACACTATCTTGGTCATTGTCAAAGAATATAGACTTGACAATAGAAAGATATTTTTTTTCAACATTATGTTCTCCAGCATCTCCAGAAATACTCCAAAGATAATTCTCTGATAGCGAATCTTCTGCGCACATCTTCCCAACAGTGTTTCTCAAACAGCAGATTTTTATCACAATGACTGTATAACAACAGATTTTATCACACAAGATTTTATTACAAGGACTGTATAACGGCAGGTTTTATCACAATGACTATTTAACGGCAGATTTCATCACAATAACTAGAAACAGATTTGATCACAGTCACTGTATAACGTCAGATTTTCTTACAATGACTCTCTAGCAACAGATTTTATCACGATGGCATTCTAAATACTGGTTTTATCATATCGATTGTATAACAACAGATTTTTCCACAATGACTATCGAACGCCAAATTTTCGTACGATGGTGGTTTAACAACAGATTTGGTACAAAAGCTGTTTAACAAGAGATTTTCTCCAATAACTGACCAAGAATAAGATTTTTACCTTGGCAGTCTAACAACAAATCTTTTTACCATGACCATTTAACAGTAAGATTCATAAATAACTGTCTAACAATTTATGTTACATAATTACATCCAATTTCCTGCAACCCTCTAACAAGTAATTCATCTAACAACAATGACTCTTAAACAGTTTATTTCCCACAATGACTCCCTTACAAAAGGTTTGCTGTATTGACTCTCAAAAAGACATAATTCTTATAACGTTTCACTAACAATAGATTTCCAACAACATGTTTTCTACAACTTTATAACAACAAATTTCCAACACATTTTTCCTAACTGAAAGTTTGTTATAAAATATTACTACCAGTAACTGGCAAATAACAGGTTCTTCAACCAGAAATCTCTAAAAAGAGCATATTAATATAAATTCTTCAGAAGTGTATTTCCCGTGGTATACTAGTGTCTACAGTCATCATTATACACCCAGTACAATTGAATCCAACATCTGCATATTTATTTTATCGTTTTTACAATAACCGTTCTATCAAGTACGTTATAATATCCTACTCTTTGATTGTTTCTAGTGAATTTAACCGCGTACCGTAGATGATTGGTAACTATTGCATCAGTATCAGTCAGGAAAATTGAACTAACAGAAAGTATGTGAAAGGGATCGGAATTAACCCTAATCAAGAAGAAATCTTTTAATCGTTTCCTTGACCCTATAATACACCTCAGTATTTGCGTGTAGCCTTGTGGTTATGTTAACCATCGTCATCTATTCATTATACTAGGAACTGGGCTACAGGTTACTATACCTCCTTTTATATCCACAGACATACGAGGATAAGTACAAGTAAATTCTCATAGTTTCAGATACGCCATCTGATAAAAACTTAACTTCCTTTTACTTTAAAACTCTGAAACTGTGAAGAAACTATGGAACCTTTAGGTGGTCAGTCAACTTTCAAGAAATAGCAGTCATATACCATTTTAAAATACATACGATCAAATGAATAAAAGGAGGTATGCGTTTAATATTGGAAATCTAGATACGCAGTAATTCAGATAATAATGAAATATTTATTCATTGCTGGAATACTTTTAATCATAAGTCTTATCAGTCAAGTCTGACATAAGACTCAACACCGTCATCAGTCTCAAGTTACACAGTAGTGTGACAAAAAATATGTATTACAGTAGCTATTTTAATATTATACAATAAGGGAAGGTGGCGGGGGGTAGAACGGACACCCAGCAAAATTCTCGGCGGCATTGCTTCCGTCTTTACGTTCTGAGTTCAAATTCCACCGAGATTGACTTTGCCTTTCATCCTTTCGGAGTCGATAAATTAAGTACCAGTTGCATACTGGGGTCGATTTAATCGACTGGTCCCATCCCACCAAATTTCGGGCTTTGTGCCTAGAGTAGAAAAGAATATACAATAAGGGAAAGTGGTGAGGTGGTAGAACGCACACCTAGCAAAATACTCGTTGGCATTACTTCCGTCTTTACGTTCTGAGTTCAACCTCTGCCGAAATCGACTTTGGCATTTATCCTTTCGGAGTCGATAAAATAAGCATTAGCTGAGCACTGAGGTCGACGTAATAGACTTACTCCCTTCCATTAAAATACTGACCAAAATTTGAAATCGATAGGCAATAAAAATAAGGCAGAAGCTGGCAGACTCGTTACCGCGCCGAAAGAAATCCATTTGCGCCATTTCTTCCAACTTTATGTTTTGAATTCAATGTCATTGAGTTTGACTTTGCCTTTCATCCTTTCGGGGTTGATGTAATAAATATCATTTGAGCATTAGGGTCGATGTAATCGACTTACTCACTTTCCTGAAATTGCAGGCTTTGTACCAAAATTTTAAACCAATGGTTATAATTCTGTGTGGCCATAACGGAAAACACCAATGTGAAATATGGACAAAATGTACAATCGTCTTTTTGTAAATATAGAAGAGTCAAAACTATAAATCACATGCTGGTTTGCCCTTAGTTGAACTCTCTATGTTGCTTGGATAATTTGAGAAATATTTCGAAGATGGTGTAACAATCTGAAACACTTTATAAAGACGCTAAATAATAATTGTTTGTACTTATGTACCTGTGTTTCAGTTATCGAATATTCATCATGCATTTTAGTTCTTGTTAATAGTTCTTGTTATAATAGTTAAATGTTCTTTAGATTTCTGTCTGTCGTCTTATCGTAAAGGAAGAATTCATCGGATAATGTAGTTCTAGATGTTATATCTGAGAAAAACGACGAGATGGTCAAGATTACGAAAGCCTTTGATCACAGATAAATTTGATTAGCGATGCCCTGGAACTAAAACAACAGTAACAACAACTACAGAAGCAGCAGTGGCAACAGAATTAGCTTCAATACATTTTCAATTCAGTTTTCACACAAGATTAAGACTATCGCTTCCTTACTGCTTCATATTAAAAAATCTTCTGTAATATGTATATTTGTCTCACAACTATGCGACTTGAAGCTGATATCTATGTTGCTTAATCTTGTGTCAGGCTTCACTGAGCAGGTTTATGATTAAAAGCATTTCGGCAGCGACTCTACCATCATATTGCATCCAGTTCTTTTCTGAATTTTTACGTATCTTGACTCTTCAATATCCAACGTATCCTTTTTTTTTTGTTCATACCGTCCATGTGTTTTAAATTATAAATGGCATTTATTCCTTGTAATTTAAGTGACCACATAAATGCTCCCTCGTTAGTTCACAGTTTAAAAGTTATAGGGGAAAGAGAAATAGGGTTTCTCGGATGAAATATCTGAAATCATCAGCCAAAATTAAAGTTACAAATTTCATCCATTAAGAAACTATTTGTACTCTCTTTGTATAAAAAAAGAGGCAGGGTACTTTATATATCAATTACTAGTGCGATGCATAAATAATGATTGCTAATATAGACACAAGAAAATTAACAAATTCCGAGTAGAGGATTTATAGGGTCAATTATTGCAAGCACTTGACAGGGACTTACACTCCCTAAGCAAAACAAAAAAAGTTCAAGCTGACTGCAATGTGATTTGAACTGAGACCACGAGATATCTTGTCTACGTCTTCAGACCTAAACATGTGTGCCACTCACTTCATCAACATGTGTAAGCGCACTTAAACTCAGATAGTAGATATAAGCACCATGCACCAATGCTCCACAACCATAAAGAAAAACTTGCCACGAGAATGTATATAATTATCAACTATTTTTCAGTATTTTTCATATATACACGCATGAAAGTCGCTCTGCTCATCTTTCTGACAATTTGTTTTTATCCATTTCCAATCCATTGTACAAATATCCAATTACTCATCAATCCACCAACAAACAACTATACGTTACCAGCATCAGCAATACAACATCCAAAATACAGCATCTAATAACAACACCCAAAATTTAAATCCCATAATTACAATTATCATTGTCCAAAAAATTCTATTCCATATATATATATATATATATATATATATATATATATATATATATATATATCAAAGCCATTTTTATTCCAAGAATATTTATGTTTAACAACTGAAGGAATTTAATAAAAGCATCTAAATATGAAATATCATGAAAATTGTTCTGGAGTCCTTCTTAATCGACACTTTTTCCGTTCGAGTCAATACAGAATTGCAGATAGTATTTACGGAATTTTGATTTACTGTCGGATGACTTTTGACCAACCCTATATATATATATATATATATATATATATATAATATATATATATATATATATATATATATATATACATATATATGTATAGCACGTGATATAGGAGTTTCAGCGCCCAAAACAGACGAGTCTCGTCTTCTACGATCTATGTATGCTTTTATGCATCAAGTGCCTATATGAGAGTTCTCGAGAGGCTAATAACGCAGTATTCAGTTTTCTAACAAGACATCCACGTTGAGTTGGCTATAAAGATTGCCTTTTGACACAAATATTGCTTTCTTCGCTAATAATTAATCTTTAATAATCCTGGAGGATATTCGTGACGTCAGTGTCTGAAAAGCTACTGATATGCTATATATCGTTGCAACGAGATTTGTCGGGTATGCGGTAACCTGACGCTACCCACTGATGATATCCACTAAACTGAAATTTACTTGAACGAATAGACTCTAGTACTTAGATTTTCCTTTTAAGCCTGATACTTATTGCCGACCTACAAAGCTACGGGGACGTAAACACACCAATACTGGTTACCAAGCGATGATTGGGAACAAACACAGACATAACGGCACACACACGTATATATATACATACGACGAGCTTCTTTCAGTTTCCATCTACCAAATCCACTTAAAAGACACTGGTCAACCTGAGGCTGTAACAGAAGAGACTTGCCCATGATTCCAAGCAGTGCGACGGAACCCGGAACCTTGTGGACTCAAAAGCAAGCTGTTTACAACACAACTACGCCTGTCGAATGACGAGAATGAGTGGTGCTTTGGCGGATAAATTTTATTTATTTGTGTATTAAGGTTACCATTGGTTTCAAGTTAAGAAAAGTATTTTAATATCTCAATATGAAACCAATGGTAGCCTTAATACACAAATAATATATACATATATACATACATACATTAAAAAGACTCCGCCGGTTACGACGACGAGGGTCCCAGCTGATACGATCAACGGAACGCTTGCTCGTGAAATTAACGTGTAAGTGGCTGAGCACTCCACAGACACGTGTACCCTTAACGTAGTTCTCGGGGATAATCAGCGTGACACAGAGAGTGACAAGGCTGACCCTTTGAAATACAAGTACAACTCATTTTTGCCAGCTGAGTGGACTGGAGCAACGTGAAATAAAGTGTCTTGCTCAAGGACACAACGCGTCGCCGGGAATCGAACTCACAACCTTACGATCATGAGCCGAATGCCCTAACCACTAAGCCACGCGCCCTCACCATACATACATACATACATACATACATACATACATACATACATACACACACACACACACACACACACACACACACACACACACACATATATATATATATATATACAAAATAAGAAAATGGAGAAACATATCTTAATCAATGATCAACTACCAGATAATACCCAATCATATAATTTATTAAACCACTACATATGAACATTAAGATCAAACATAATAATATAGAACAAAACAATGTACATGAAAGAGTAATATGATACAATAAGTACAGTATGTATAAGTGAATATAAATAAATACAAATATAAATATAAACTATATCTTACCAGCTGTTTCAGCCATGCAGATATGGGTACCTCATTATGCTCATATTAGCCATGTGTGATAGTTAATATGTAGTTATAAATGAGACACTTACAAAAATATCCCAAGGCCTCTTCAGAGATTATGAAGAACAAACTAAATTAAATATGAAAATCAGAGGAGGTACACCCATACAATAGTGGGTACATACCCATAATATATAATATATAATATAATATACACATACATATGAGTGCATATATCCATACTCCTATATATATATATATATATATACACATATATATAATAATAATAATAATAATATACAGCAATATACATACATATGTTCTATATTCAAGGTTACAGTTAGTCATAACAATATATTAGAATATTACAATATAGAAACATACACATATCTATATTCAAATGCAGATATACAAAGTCAATAATTCATTATATTAAGTTACAAAATGCCATTAATATTACTATCATTACTATTGCCATTGTCACTATTGCTACTAATATCATGTATGTATGTATATTGCTGTATATTATTATTATTATATATATGTGTATATATATATATATATATAGAGTATGGATATATGCACTCATATGTATGTGTATATTATATTATATATTATATATTATGGGTATGTACCCACTATTGTATGGGTGTACCTCCTCTAATTTTCATATTTAATTTAGTTTGTTCTTCATAATCTCTGAAGAGGCCTTGGGATATTTTTGTAAGTGTCTCATTTATAACTACATATTAACCTATCACACATGGCTAATATGAGCATAATGAGGTACCCATATCTGCATGGCTGAAACAGCTGTAAGATATAGTTTATATTTATATTTGTATTTATTTATATTCACTTATACATACTGTACTTATTGTATCATATTACTCTTTCATGTACATTGTTTTGTTCTATATTATTATGTTTGATCTTAATGTTCATATGTAGTGGTTTAATAAATTATGTGATTGGGTATTATCTGGTAGTTGATCATTGATTAAGATGTGTTTCTCCATTTTCTTATTTTGTATTATTAATTTGTGGTAAAACATTTTACCTTTGCCCATATAATACAGTAAATGAATTAACTGCATCGCAATTCTTAACATTTATGTATTACTTGGTTGGGTACTTCACTAGCAGTATATTGGATGTTATCCCATGGAGGGTTGCACTTACAACCCCTATCTCAATTTGTATATATATATATTTACATATACCCATATACATATACTAGCTGGGAAGCTAATTGGAACAGCAGTGATTTGTCAATAACTGTTTCCAATCACTGGCCCTAGCGACGGACTTAGTCTTAGCATGTGGTCTACAGTGAAAACATGTTGCTGATAAATAACTAAGAGGCGAAAATATATATCACCGTCGCTACAAGATGATTTTTGTTTGCTACTTTTTCAGTATCTCCTTTAGGTACGGTTTTCAAATTCCCTTCCAAAAGTATTTCATTCTAGCTCTGAAAAATTTTCATTTGTAAAATGTTTTAATGGGCGTATCTCCGCTTCTCGCAACATGAGAAGAGATCTTTGCAAAGTCATACGCTAAACTCGCAGTTAACTGTAATAGAATTTTGAGCAGATGTATCCACTTTCTGAGATCGAAGGTTTAATAAAGTATCGTACGTGTCACAACTTCTTCACCACACAGAGCTGTTCATCAGATTCAAATGAAACAATCCAATCATGGAATTAATTTCAGAAAATTTAGAATTTACATTTTGCAGAATTGTGTAAAACTGGTTTTCAACCATTTTTTAAATCTATGGACCCTCTTCGATGCCTATCTTATTCTCCTGGACCTCAATAGTAATTTGTTGCATTTAAAAAATATCCTAATGTATTTTTATAATGAAATATGATCAGGGATTGCATAAACAAAATTAAGATGTTTTGCGTATTGTAAATGTGTAAGCAATTTATTGCCCTTAAATTCCAACAACATAAATTTTCTCCGGTTGAGAACCACTAGCGTAAAACATCAGAAACGAACACTTCTCTATACCTTCCTTTTCTATAAAAATATCCATTTGAATGTGGTAAGAGAGTTGTTTTTATTGAACCAGGTAGCCTCGATCAAGTAGACTTTTCATTGGAGACATTCCACCCACGATCAACTCATATCATTTTAAGGCATACTGTGTCTAAGACTACATTATCAAATGTGTCGAGTCTACATAGTCAAATCTTTTAGCTTTGTAAGACGACAGAGTTGCTAGTTTAGGGAGGTTTAGTTGTTATTTCTAATACATCTACAAGTGGGAGGAACCTCTCGTTTGCAGGAGAAATTTTAACCACATTTCAGTACGAAATCGACCACTGACAAACACACACACACACACACACACACACACACACATACACACACTTACGTACACGTATACACACACACATGCACACAGTTTTGTCTATCAAATTCCCTCACTCACATAATACTAGTCTCCGTGAGGCTTTAATAGAACAGTTAAATTTCCCAAAGTGCAGTGGGACTGGGCTCGAAACCACGTGGTTGCAAATCAAGTTTCTTAACCACACAGTCATGCCTACACACACACAGATATATATATATATATATATGTGTGTGTGTGTGTGTGTGTGTGTGTGTGTGTGTGTGTGTATAATATTAGGGAGTGTAACTCCAAACTTTCAGGGAAAAATTCAATTTAGTATTAAATCAAATTTCATAGTATAAATATATAAAATATAAATTAGAGATAAAACCACTATTATGCAACTCAAACATTGATAGACATAAACCAATACATAAATAACAAATAATATATATTTTTATAAAACATATAACTTATAACTAGATCTCAAAAAGTATAAAACTGAATATAGTAGGCTTTCCATTTAACCCTAGAAACAAAATCCTTAATGTCATTAATAAGTTTCAAAATAAATTCTTTCCTGGAGGGTATTGGAATATCCTTCAAAGATGAATTCCAAAATAGCAGTTCTATCTTACCTGTAAGTTCCATAACATACGAAATTGAGATTTACATACACTCAATAAACGTAATCTATCAACATAATAATAACTATTGAGATCTAGTTATAAGTTATATATTTTATAAAAAATATATATTATTTGTTATTTATGTATTGGTTTATGTCTATCAATGTTTGAGTTGCATAATAGTGGTTTTATCTCTAATTTATATTTTACATATGTGATACAGTTACTCTCTGTATAGAAGACAGTAATGCTGAAAAGATTAAATTCTGATGTCTTTACAAGGGATCATTCTACAAGGTAAAGAAAAGCTGTAAGAGAGATGAGGTTGAGCGGGTATAGAAGCAATTATGGGCATAAGCAAATTAGACACATCAAATAATTGTTTCTATACCCGATCAACAGGATCCTTCTTATAGCCTTTCTTTACCTTGTGGAATGATCCTCTGTAAAGACATCGGAGTCTAAGTTTGAATCTTGTATATATACATACATATTAGGTTGTCTGGAAAGTTCTAAGCGTTTTAAAGCTAAATATTGAGCACACTTGAAACGTAACACAGTTAAAGTTTGGCGTTGCTTGAAGTGGCAATGCATCTCTTCTTTGTTCCTGACTAAAAGTAGATTTATCTTTCATTACGATTAGCCTTTATTAACATTTGAAATGGATAACCAAAAATTTGATTTACGCGCTGCAATGCTATTCTTTTTTTTGAAAAAGGAGAAAATGCTGCAAAGACTTGCAGAAACATTTGTGAAGTTTAATTGGATGAGGATGTTTTGAAGGCAAAAATCGAAGAAAACTCAAATATCACGACCAGAGAACTTGCAGATGAGTTGGAAGCTTCTAAAAGTACGGCTCATGAACACCTAGTGAAGCTAAGATACGTTTCTCGTTATAATGTATGAGTCCCTCACAAACTCTCAGAAAAGAATTGCTTGGACCAGTATTCTGTTTGTAATATGCTTTTGAAATGGAATGAAAGACCCTTCCTTGTTTGAAACAATTTATGACTGAAGATGAAAAATGAATTGTATATGAAAATGCTGTGCGAAAAAGATTCTGGAGTTTACGTAATGATCACCAAAACAGCAACCAAAGACGAATATCCATGCCAAAAAAGCTATGCTTTGTGTTTGGTGGGATCATAAAGACATTATTTATTATGAGCTTCTCCCACAAAGCCAGACCATTAACTCTAGTGTGTACGGTCGTCAGCTGGCTAATTTGAACCAAAAAAATGAAAGAATTGAGGCCGGAGATTGCCAACAGGAAGGGGGGGGGGTCCAAGAAGACAATATCCGACCACATGTGTCTTTAGCTACCTGGACAAAGTTACATGAACTTGGCTGGGATCTCTTACTCCATCCACGATATTCTCCTGATACTGCGCCATCCGACTTCCACTTGCTTTTGTCTCTACAGAACTCATTGCAAGGAAAAACATTTAAAGATTTAAATGGAGTCAAAAGGCATCTAGATAACTTTTTTTCTTCAAAACCAGTCAAAGGCTATAAGAGGGATCGGGTTGAGCGGGTATAGAAATTATGGGGTTAAGCAAATTAGACACGTCAAATAATTGATTCTATACCCGATCAACAGGATCCTTCTTATAGCCTTTCTTCACCTTGTGGAATTATATATATATATATATATATATATATATATATATATATAAAATACAAAAAGGGACAACAAAGCATCCAGATATACGATACAAAAGAACAAGGACGGGTCATTCGAAGCCTTTTATCTTCAGTCAAGAACCGGATCATCTTCGTAATCTCGGCTGATTAATCTTGAGATTGCTTCAATCTGGCCAGCCCCAAAGAAAAACTAAGCTAAGAGCATGGAAAAAAGCATCGAATGTATACGAAAACAAGGACAGAAAAACAGACGATGTTACACAAAAATACAATAAAAGTAACAATAATAATAATAATGACAGGACATAACAGCAGGCGACTTTCGACTGGGGACGAATGGAATTCAGCTGGCGTGTGTGGAAATGAAGCCTTGCGGCAGAGGGAAGAATATCGATGTGGTAGTGACCGTGGTCAGACGCAAAAGGGCTAGCAGTCGGCCAATCGGTCACGTGAGAAGAGAAGAGAGAGAAAAAGAGGAACAAAGGAATTAAGGAGGGGGAGAAGAGAGAGAGAGAGAAAAGAGAGAGAGAGAGAGAGAGCGATATATATATATATATATATATATATATATACATACATACACAGATACATGTACGTGTGCGCGCTCTCACATACACATACGCACACACACACACACACACGCACACACACACACACACGCACAATAGTAATTCAATACGTTTCATATCAATAGCTTTGTAAAATTAACGATTCATTATCTTTATAATTTGTTTCTTACTAGAAAAGCACACCCCCCCGCCCTACCTGACAGATTCTTACACACTTATAATAATCCACTCCTAACTCTATAAAAGCCTCTCCTCTCCCCGCTGTTCCTGCTCAGAGGGAGCCCTCGTTGGTTCTGCATAAAACAGTTTCCCAAACATTACCCCTGACGGAAGTAATTTTGGAAACGAGCATTTTTATTGATTTCTTCAAACATTATGATAAGCTCCCCGACCCCCGCTTCTTTTAAACCCTATTTAATCATATATAATTCTCCATCGTTGAAACAGATTCTTGTACGATTCCCATATCCATCACCAAAGCTTCTTTTTACACTCTCACTCACTCAGTCGATGCTTTTCGATGGGAACTGTCTCACTCACACAAGTTCCCAGACTCCGCTACAGAGCCAAGCTTTTCCAGATCAGTGAACAGCTGCCTTATCTGCTCAACACTGCCTAATATCTGATTACAATCACCAAACATTAACTAGATGGAGAAATTTACCGAAAAAATACATGCACACGCGCGCGCACACGTACACACACGTAAACTACACAAATACACACAAGCGTTCACAAAATCACGAACACATACACACATATATATACATATACGCGCGCACGCATATACTTGCGTACATAGAGAAACAAACGTATACAGATCTATAAATACACGAATACACATACACACACATACACATACATAGGCGCCATACACACACACACACACACGCACGCATGTACACATACAGCACATACATACGCACGTAAATACTCATATACTACGCCCCCACACTCACATGTACACACACACACACACACGCACACAAACACACAAACTTATGCAGACACACACACACACATACTCACAGATACACAAATGCCAAAATTCCTCCTTTCCAGTGATAAGATATTTCAGCAAGTTGTTTTGCTTCATGTTTTTTAACCAAGCTATCGTCTGCCACCCTACTGGCGTCTTCGTGTCCCCCGTATCGGGGTAAAGTCTACACATAACATGAAACGAAGATGAAGAAAGTTATTGTAAAAGAAAGAAAGAAAGAAAGAGAAGGAAAGAAAAGAAGAAACTGACTGCAGAAAGGTAAATGAAACAAAAATGATTAGACAAGAATGAAAAAGAATTAAAAATACAAAGAAAATAGTTTCAGACATACACACACACACACACACACACCACACACACACACACACGCACACACACACACACGCACAATAGTAATTCAATACGTTTCATATCAATAGCTTTGTAAAATTAACGATTCATTATCTTTATAATTTGTTTCTTACTAGAAAAGCACACCCCCCGCCCTACCTGACAGATTCTTACACACTTATAATAATCCACTCCTAACTCTATAAAAGCCTCTCCTCTCCCCGCTGTTCCTGCTCAGAGGGAGCCCTCGTTGGTTCTGCATAAAACAGTTTCCCAAACATTACCCCTGACGGAAGTAATTTTGGAAACGAGCATTTTTATTGATTTCTTCAAACATTATGATAAGCTCCCCGACCCCCGCTTCTTTTAAACCCTATTTAATCATATATAATTCTCCATCGTTGAAACAGATTCTTGTACGATTCCCATATCCATCACCAAAGCTTCTTTTTACACTCTCACTCACTCAGTCGATGCTTTTCGATGGGAACTGTCTCACTCACACAAGTTCCCAGACTCCGCTACAGAGCCAAGCTTTTCCAGATCAGTGAACAGCTGCCTTATCTGCTCAACACTGCCTAATATCTGATTACAATCACCAAACATTAACTAGATGGAGAAATTTACCGAAAAAATACATGCACACGCGCGCGCACACGTACACACACGTAAACTACACAAATACACACAAGCGTTCACAAAATCACGAACACATACACACATATATATACATATACGCGCGCACGCATATACTTGCGTACATAGAGAAACAAACGTATACAGATCTATAAATACACGAATACACATACACACACATACACATACATAGGCGCCATACACACACACACACACACGCACGCATGTACACATACAGCACATACATACGCACGTAAATACTCATATACTACGCCCCCACACTCACATGTACACACACACACACACGCACACAAACACACAAACTTATGCAGACACACACACACACATACTCACAGATACACAAATGCCAAAATTCCTCCTTTCCAGTGATAAGATATTTCAGCAAGTTGTTTTGCTTCATGTTTTTTAACCAAGCTATCGTCTGCCACCCTACTGGCGTCTTCGTGTCCCCCGTATCGGGGTAAAGTCTACACATAACATGAAACGAAGATGAAGAAAGTTATTGTAAAAGAAAGAAAGAAAGAAAGAGAAGGAAAGAAAAGAAGAAACTGACTGCAGAAAGGTAAATGAAACAAAAATGATTAGACAAGAATGAAAAAGAATTAAAAATACAAAGAAAATAGTTTCAGACATACACACACACACACACACACACACACACACACACACACACACACACACACACACACACACACACACACACAAACACACACACACAGAGATAGATAGATAGATAGATAGATAGATAGATAGATAGATAGATAGATAGATAGATATAGATGTAGTTATAGATAGATAGATAGATAGATAGATAGATAGATAGATAGATAGATAGATATAGTTATAGATAGATACTTACATACATATATATATACATACATACATAAAAACATACATGCATACATACATACATATATAGACATACATATATCTGTAAAATAATAAGTCGTATACTGTATATATATATATATACATACATACATACATAGTATATACAGTATATGGTGGAAGGTATGTATACCTGTATGTGTGTGCGTATGCGTGTGTGTATGCGTGTAAATTTCTCCAAATTCTTACAACTGGTCACGTGAATTATTTTTCGTAGCTCATTTCTGCTATCTTTTAATATCTTTTATCTTTTACTTGTTTCAGTCATTAGACTGCAGCCATGCTGAGGTACTGCCTTGAAGAATTTGTAGTCGAATGAATCGACCAGTGTACTTTTTGTTTTTTTCTTTCAGGCTAAGTACTTATTCTATAGTGTGCATTTTATTTTGAAAAACCGGTAAATAACGAGGATGTAAACACACCAATAAGTTATCACTCCGCAGACACAAATGCGCGTGCACATACACACACAAACACACACATGCGTGCATATATATACTACGGGTTTCCTTCAGTTTCTGACTGCAAAATCCACCCACAAGACTTTAGTCGACTCGACGCTATAATAGATGAGATTTGTCTAAAGTGCTATGCAATAGGATTGAAACAAGCTTCTTACCACACAGCTACGCTTATTTGTGCACGTGTGTGTGTGTGTTTGTGAGTGTGTGTGTATGTATGTGTGTGTATGTGTGTGCGTGTGCGCACGTATATCAATGCTTTTAATACTAATATGAATTTTAGCACACAGCCACAAATTTGTATGGGGGAGGTATTCCTATCGTTTTGTGCGGATCACCTCAATTCCCGTGTCGTTTCCCCTTATATATATATATATATATATAAATTTAACAATTAAGGATAACTTCTTAATAAGGAATCTTAACAAGAAATTATCAGGTAGTTAGCGTGAAAAACCTCATAAGAGAAAAATTTGAAAGTATTTTTTTCTTTTGAACATATTAATTTATATTGTATAGAGGACATTATTACACATAAATATATATATATATATATATATGCATATATATATATATGTATCCATATATAGGGAGAGTTTATGAAAAAACAAAAGACGAAGACAGGTGGTGTACAAAACAAACAGATGTATTAGTATAACGCTCAGGAACAGAAAAAGTCTTTTACGTTTCGAGCCTACGCTCTTCTACAGAAAGGGACACAGAAAAAACAAGGAGAGAAAAAAATGTGTGTAGTGGCTGAGGGGACATAAATAATTATCCGCACTTTTACCATTACATATCTTTATTTTGTCACACTGCTTTCTGTGCATGCATGCTTACAGTTGGTACTATTGTGATCACGTAATCGAGGTTTGAGCCTGATCACGCCAATTATCTTTCTGGCTTGACAGTGTAAACATGGTCGTTCCTCTAGCAATGTGCACCAAAGAAGAACAAAAAATAGTTATCCGAGAGATGGTAATGATGAAGCGGTTCACCATTACCATCTCTCGAGCTTGCTGAATCTTCTCATCACTGGTGGAGGTTAACAGGCGTCCTGCTCCCTCTTCGTGCGTCACGCTTGTCCGGCCACTTTTAAACTTCCCGACCCACTTATACACACTTCTACGCGGTAGTGCACTGTCCCTATATTGTGCCAAAAGCTGCCAATGAATTTCAGCACCGGACACACTTTTCGACTGGAGAAATCGAATCACTGTTCTTTGTTCTTCTTTGGTGCACGTTGCTAGTGGGGCAGCCATGCTTACACTGTAAAACCAGAAAGAAAAATGGCGCGATCAGGTTCAAACTTCGATCACGTGACCACAATGGTACCAACGCATGTGTAGAAGGTAGTGTGACCATAATAAAGATATATTCTGGCAAAAGTGCGGAGAATTTTTGACTTCCCCTCTGTCCTGTTATTACTATTCTTGTTTTTTTATTTTTATTTTTGTTTTTTGTATTTATATTCGTGTGGCATCGTCCGTTTTTCTGTCCTTGTTTCGTATACATTCGATCCTTTTTCCGAGAAATCTAATGCTCGTAGCTTAGTTTCTCCTTGGGGCTGGCCGGATCGGATCGATCTCAGGATTAATCAGCCGAAATTGCGAAGATGATCCGGTTCCTGACTGAAGATTAGAGGCTTCGAATGACCCGTCCGTTTTTTGTGTCGTCTCTTTATGTGTTTTGCGTTCTTGTCCCATTTTGTATTTTATATATTGATATATATATATATATATATATATATTATATATATATATATATATATATATAGAGAGAGAGAGAGAGAGAGAGAGAGAGAGAGAGAGAAAGATAGATAGATAGATAGATAGATAGATAGATAGATAGATAGATAGATAGATAGATAGATAGACAGATAAATAGATAAATATACGCATGGGGGTGCAGGGGGCGAGCGTGCTTCTATATTTGTGTCAGTGACCGCATATTATTTACGTTTATGCGTGTGTTGATCATACTTGTGTGAATATTTAGTGATAATAAGGATCATTAGCATTTATCCGACTTTGGATTCATTAAAAGCAAAGTGAACATAGATCGTTAAGAGTCATAAGTTCACACCTTACTATTTTTGCTACCCATAGTTTAAGTACAGGGACACAAATTTTATTAGTGGCAGTGAATTAAATTAATTCATCAGCAAGAATAAAAGGCAACGATGAACTCGGCGGGATTTGAACCCAAGACTTAAAGAGTCGGCACGACAACTGCAATGCATTTTATCAACGCTTTTGATATCAATAAAAATTTTAGCGCACAGCCAGAAATTTGTATGGATGGAAGTATTCCTATAGTTTGGTACGGATCACCTCGATTTTGATGTCGTTTCTTAATATGGCAGTGACGATATCCGCTTGTGCAAAAATCACCTTACTGTTTCTCAGTGGTGTTGCCTTTCTAATTCCGGAAATTTGTTCTTTAAGCAGATGTCTCAGATTTTATATATCACTATAGGTCTTTCACATCACTTCTACTCTACGACAAATAATTAAAGCACGTTCTAAAGCATACCGTCTTCAATTCAGGTTTTGCCTCAAAATAGTTAGCGAATTAGTTGGAAATGCCTAAGTGTTGGTGGCTTGAGCTCTGCAAGCTCCGAGAAGCAGAGGCAATTATAGTACCATTTAAAAAGACAGAGAGAGTAAAGAAAGCACACCGGTGGAACAGAGGCTGGAGCGCGTTTTTGAGTGTCTTTATGGTAATGGATCGGGTGACACTTTTCTAAATGCAGCAGTGAGAGCAACACTCCATTGTGAGCCTCACCTGAATTTTTTAGAGTACCAATAACTGATGTGGGATGAAGTGTCTTCTGACAAGAGTCAATCGTAAGTATGTACTTGAAGCTATATCAAGGATGTGCTTTCTCCAGAAGAGATCTTGGGCGATAGTGAGGCCCAAACAATTGTAGTAATTGTGAGGCTATACATGCTTGCAGTTCATAAAGGGATGTACGGTACGACGATGCTTTCTTGATAGGAGTAGTTGATTTTCTTTTCTTTCTTGCTATTAAAAGTGAAAAGATTATCTTATCAGAGGAAACTTTCGAGTTTTCTGTACATAGAATGAGTTAGTTTTGACGTGTAATATCTAGATTAATTAGTTCTTTACTAAATATAAGAGATTTGGACATGATGTTTCTCTCCCAACTAATATTTAGTACTTAAAGTAAATTAGTTAAACTCTCACTTAAATAACTCGTTAGTCCCGTCTCTCTAAACTTTCCAGTCATTGTAAATTTTCTGAACTGCGAGCCCTCTGTTCAGCTTCCAGTTAGCGGGTCACTATCTACGAGTCCTTAATTGACCAGGATAAATTCCAAACCTCTGTCTGTATAGCTACTTGAACAAAATGTTGGTGAGCTAAACCATAATTATCCACTATTCGATGTGAACGAACGGCTGCGATTTTTCTTTCTTGTGCAGCCCGGGAAATGAATTCTGTATTTCTCCAGTCTGAACTGAATAAGCATATATCTAATATGTTGCCTTGATACAACCCCAGTGTGCGTCTAAGATACCGTTTCTGCTCTCCTTTTCAACTAAAGAATGGGATGTTCCTAAGAATGTTTCTAAATGTCTGACGTCATCAAGCCGTCCGTCGCCAATGGTAGCATAAAACTGCTATCGTATCTTGAAATATCATGCTTAAAGAACATCAACACGTTTTTGAAACAATACTGTCACCCTAATAGTTTCAGATCACCAAACAAAGAATGAGCCTCATAGTTAACCCGTTTAGAAACTTTAAGCTTCTTAATGGTCCTCACATTTAAGTCATCTTAAGTTATCACACAGGCACGCACGCACACACACACACACACACACACCACACACACACACATACATATACACACACAGATCCATGCCTCTTTTTAGTGACCGGCTTGAATTCTGCAAAAACAGAATACATACATATATAAATGCAAGCATACATACAAACATACATACATACATACATACATACATACAACATACATACCTACCTACCTACATACATACATACATACATACATACATACATACATACATAATTACGATAGCTAATGAACTTGAGGAGAGGTATGAAATAAGGGCTGACAGAGATCTCTCCCCTAGGAGCATTGGTAAAATCTATTTAGCAGAAAAACAAAATTTTAAAAATGAGTACTTGTCTCAAAAAGCACAAACCATAGAAGGGATTAATCTTGTCAAAAGCTTGGCATGGAGTACCGACAAATTTACGACATTCCACTTCGAAGGCTCCATGCAATTCAAGAACAAGAGATATCCATCAAGTATCTACAGCACAACAGGCAAAAACGTTGACAGACAACAAATATAAGTTGTTCAAGACTAGAACTGAAAACATCAACAGCATAATTCCCAACTGCGAGAGAATATCATCCACATATTATCTTCCCATGAGACATGATGCGGTGGCCAGAACGGTCTGGAGGATAGCGAAAAACACCTACAGACGAAGTTGACTATATTGAGATCGATGGATGAAAGGAATATTAGTGGAACTTGAAAATTAAAACAGCCACCAAGTTAGAACACAACCGGCGAGATATTATTGTGTGGGACCGCAAAGAAAAGTTATGTTCTATTGCGGAAATCAACTACCCTTTCGATACCAACGTGGTTAGAAAAATACAAGAGAAAGAGGACATGTATGGACCACTGATAAGGAATTTGTAAATCCATTACCCAAGATCCACTTTCAGTTTCATATTTATTATTATTGGAGAAACAAGATGCATGCCACTTGCTGCGTAGCAACTGATCGGTACAGAAACCTAGAAAGACTTTGGTTCGCCAATAAAGAACAGCGGAAATAGATTCGCATTCTCCAGATACAATGAGTCATAGGCACAGTAAAAGTTTGTAAAACATTTCAGAGATTATCCATTTGAGGTCTCTGGAGGGGCATATGCACATGTATATGTGAAATACATATGTGAAATACATATAAATGCGTAACAGTTTTAGGTTATTATATGTGAAAATGGCAACGTCAGTTGTGTAGTCTGTATCTACCACTGTTCTATTGTTAAACAATATATTTCGCTCTTTACATTCTGTGTTAAAATCGTGCCAGGTTCAATCCTTCGTTTCGTCCTTTCGAGGTCTATAAAGTGTCAGTCAAGTACTGGAGCCAATATAACTGATTATCCAATCGCCAATATTCCTTTTTTGGTTTTTGATTTTTTTTTTAGCTTATGAGCATATAAGAAATTACACTCTTATAGAGAGTCCAGATTTCAGTATCTCTACAGATAGCAAAGAAAAGACGGCGAAATAGATGTGTGGATAGAGCGAGAGACAGAGAGAGTGTGTCTCTCAGTGTTAGAACCGACCCTCGAGGCTCTGATTTCAAATGCCACTGGTGTCAAATTTGCCTATCATTTGTCGCCTGATTTGCTACATTACCTGATACCTTAGATGCCTTTAGCGAAGTCGACCTTGGTGCAAGCATTTGAATTTGGCGTCAGGCATGTGGACACTTCCCTCCCTCTTTGCAACAGTTTCGAAGGCTCTGAAAAGAATTTTGAGCATAGGCCTTCCATCCTGATTCAAAGATAAGAAAAAAAAAAAAAAAAGACCGAAATAGATCACCTTTGAATATCTAAGCAAAAAGCTTTCCCTGTGTTAATCGGGAGCAGTATCATTTCTGTTTGGCTGCTACTTTTAAATTTCTTCGATTTTTGCTCTAACTGATTTCATATTTGATGTGTTGACGCAGTTTTGTATGGTAATCATTGACAACAAATTTTGGGTAATTTTAACCAATCGAAAGCCACAGACATATCGCAGCCTGTTTCCATAGTCACAATCCAAGCTGTTACGGAGCTGCTTACCTACATGGTCATTTTTCACTTATTATCATAAATGCTTAAAACACAGGCCTTAAATCATGCACCAATATTTTTTTGTTTTGGTTTTTGCATAATCGTATGAATTCACATGTGAAAATTTCAAAAAATAAAAAAGTTATGAGGAAGTTATATGGCGTGCGTAAAGCAGAATCCCGCCTATATTTCATTCGTTTACACCTGTCAGCACATGCAATCAGGCACAAAATGACAGCTTCCAAAACCTGTTTTCTGACTGGGTAAAAATTATCAAGCTTTAAACCTCTAACATTTAAAAAAAAATTTTCTGGGAAAAGTGGATTTAACCCTGAGATTCGGCGTGGAAAATTACAATATAACAAATTTTAAAATTTTCATTAAACTTTAAAATTTCCACAGGTACAGCCAAACAGAAAAGATCCCGGGAACATTCACCGCTAGGTTCATTGGATTACTCTTTTACTTGTTTTAGTCACTTGACCGTGGCCATGCTGGAGCACCGCTTATAGTCGAGCAAATCGATCCTAGGACTTATTCTCTGTAAGCCTAGTATTTATTCTATCGGTTTCATTTGCCGAACCGCTAAGTTACAGGGACGTAAACACATCACCATCGGTTGTCAAGCGATGTTGGGGGACAAACACAGGCACACAAACACACACACACACATACACATACATACATATATATATATACACACACACACACACACACACACACACACACACACATATATATATATATATATTATTATATGTAGAAAAATACAAACTGGGACAAGAACGCAAGACACTTAGAAGACGATACAAAAAACACGGACGGGACATTCGAAGCCCTCAATCTTCAGTCAAGAACCGGATCATCGTAGCAATTTCGGCTGATATATATATATATTTGACTGGCTTCTTTCAGTTTCCGTCCGCCAAATCCACTCACAAGGCTTTGGTCGGCCCGAAGCTATAGTAGAAGACACTTGACCAAGTTGCCACGAAGTGGGACTGGACCCGGAACCATGTGGTTGGTAAGCAAGCTATTACCACACAGCCACTCCTGCGCTTATAAAAGGGTATGACGCTTACAGCACCTAGGTTTCCCAAGCGGTCACCCAAGTACTAACTAGGCTCGACGTTGCTTAACTTCGGTGATCGGACGAGAACTGGTGCTTTCAAAGTAATATGGCCATAAGTGCAAAATTTGTGCAAGGTTTGTGTGTGCGTGTGTGTATGTGTGTATGTGTGTGCATGTGTGCATGTGTGTTGTGTGTGTATGTCTATGCGAGCGCGTGCGCAATTGTTTGCAGTAGCGACAAGCTTAGCTTACGTGTCCACAATTTATCTATTGAGAGAATGGTTGACAGGGGTGATGCGGTGACTAAGAAATCATATGAAGGGACAAGAGAAGAAAGACAGCGGTGGCAAAATATAAACAGTACTGCTAAGTATTTTGCTTACATGACCACTCATGCATATCAACCAACTCACCATAACTGTTTGGTCTACTGAAAAACCGTCTCACTATCCGACACAGGTCTGACAAGGTTATCGAAACCTGTGTTTTCTCTAGCGTGGTGTGCCGCTATCTACAAATGTCAAGTACGCACGCACACACCCACACACGCACAGACACACACACACACACACACACACACACACACACACACACATACACACACATACGCATGCACTCATGAATAACATACACTTTCTCCTTCACTCCTTTTATTTTTTGTTGGCTTTGGAATCCATCATCGTTCATTATCGAGCATTTTGTTTTTAAAGTTTCTTCTTCTTCTTCTTCTTCTTCTTCTTCTTCTTCTTCTTCTTATTATTATTATTATTATTATTATTATTATATTATTATTATTATTATTATTAGTAGTAGTAGTAGTAGTAGTAGTATTAGTTGTTGTTCTAATTCTTATTGTGTGCAATCTGTTACGACACTCTGTGATCGATGTTGTCTTAATTTTTATGATGGCTTGTCAAGTCAACTCGATAGATCTATTATTCTTCCTCTCTCCCTGCCTCCGCTGCTTGCTAACTAATTACTCAGCGAATCACTCACTCTCTCTCCATTTGTCCTCCCTTCTCCCTCTCTATCTCTCCTCCTTCTCCCCCCTCTCTCTCTCTCTTCTTTAGTGTCCACCCCTCTCTGTCTCTGATAGTGAGTCACTCACTTTTTGACAAGTCACCACCGGCGCGCTGTTAGCTGTATAATACGTAAACAGAGATGTGTATATAAACAAATACGAGGAGATACCCAAAAGTAACCGAAAACATTCTCTTTGGGACAAACCCGTTGTATTTCAGGCTTTTACTCTTAGAAGCCACTTGATGCGACCCTCAGGCATCAGTCTGCCGACCAGCGTCGTCTGATTATGTCGTCCTACCACATATGTGTCTTTTTTTTTTGCTATGGCTGAAACGAAGGGACAGCGTGCTTCCGTGAAATTCTGTTTTCTGCTGGGAAAAACGGCGGCCGAAGCAGTTGTCATACTTCAAACAGCTTACAAGGATGCTACCATGAGCAAGACACAAGCTTACAAGTGGTTTTCACGCTTTATGAACGGTGTCTCGTCGCTTGAAGACCAACGTCGTTCAAGGCGACCGTCGACCTCCAGAACGAATGAAAACATCACAAAAATTCATGAATTGATCTTGGTGAAGCATCGCCGAACAATGAACGAACTTCTTGATACAACTGGTATGTCCTGGAGTTCCTGTGATGAAATTCATACATCACAACACACACCTTCACTCACTCACTCACTCACTCTCTCTCTCTCTCTCTCTCACACACACACACACACAGACGTACATTTCATATACACGTATATCTTTCACGTTCTCCTCTCTTTTACTTTCTCATCTCACTTCAAAGCAAATGTCGCTTTTTCACTTTATCCTCTCTTTCAATATCTGCTCTCTTCAAAGCATAAAGGAATTATAGGAATTTTACGAATATTAACGAACAATCATAGCATCCCATATATGTCGAGTTGACGACTTTGCTTCTTCAAACAAAAGAATGATATATAAAATAACTTCCTTTGACACACACACACATGCACATACACATGCACACACACACACACACGCGCACACACACAAATACTCTAGGTAAAACTTCTGTGCAAATTATATTATTTATTGCAGTGTGCACGAGCAAATTGAAATGATCTTTTTCTATTGTGTAATTTGTGATTATGATGAGCGTATTTAAAAACCTGATCTTCGATATAAACTTAAAAGAAAGTTTTCCCCAAAATTCTGTCCTTTACCTCTTCTTTCTAGCATGTCCGAGGTGACATTTCCGCTCCCTCGCCTTATTTTTTCCTAAATTTCTTCCGATTCCTATGTTTGCGATACAGTACATTAGGATTTCACTCACAAAACACGTTCTAAATATTTTAATTTTCTCCCTTTCCACACTAAATTAATTTTTTACTTTTTTCAAATATTTTTTCAAATATTTTTTCTTGGTAATCCATGGAGTAAAAACAGAAGGTACGAATCTTTCAGAATTTTACCCATCACCTCACCACTTTTTAAAAGCTACACACTTCCAATGTTTCACTTTCAGCTTTTTGGAAAGCGGGAAAGTTTCTTAAGAAATAATGTCATTCACCTGTTGTTTCTAGCATGTCGGGTTTTCTGGTGGTGGTCTAGTATTTTTCTAAGTTTGCTATTTCAGTAGAATTCTACGCATGCGGGAAACAGCAAACAAAAGTGAAAGCGAGTAGGTGATTTGAGGGGCATTGTGTGTTTTTTAATAAAAATTAAACTATAAAAAATATATGTATTTTCCAGATTCATAATCTCTGTATTTTTCTACGTAGATAACAAAATAAATAAATAAATAAAATAGAAAAATTCGAAAAAGTTACAAATTAAGAAATCGCAGAGAGGATGGGGGGAAATGAAAATTTTGAAAACGTGATTTCTGGACAAAATCATATTAACCCCATTTTATACGATGAAACAATACATAGTTTGTGATCCTTCTTAAGAACAAAAAGCACTTTCATGCAAACCCATGCATATTGTGCACCCCCCCTTTTACTTTTAAACAAATAATAACTTCCATTATGTCATTAACTATATATCAGTGGTGCCGATTCTGCCCATAAGAAAGAAGCAAATAATTCAATGTACCCGTAGGGCATAGCACCCGGGCAACACCGGGATGCATTGCTAGTTTGTGCGCGCGTGTATGTGTGTGAGTGTGTTGTGTTTCTATTATCTCGCTAACCACTATTTCAACTACTTCTTCCCTATGATGTCCCCATTTCATTTATTCTCTACTAATTTTTCTCCTAAGTTGAACTATCAAGCTACTTTCAATTATTATGTGAACTCTAATGAAGTGTTTCTCAGGTATGCAAACTTTCTTCACCAGTTCATCGCGTCGACGACTTCTCAGAGGACTTCAGTGCATTGCTGAAAAATCTTCGAGATTGCTATTTTTCTCCTCTTTTATGGTAGCTAGTCAAAATTGCTGTTGATCTCTAGTATACATTGTCAGTATAATCCAGCTTTTATAAATTTATGTCTCAGATTGTTTCAGGCGCCTAATTAAGCATCTTAAATCAAGCATCTACTATGTTCCTACTAATATTGATACAGGAATACATTATGGCTGATTGATTTATTTACAATGTAAGCCTTTAGAGTTTCCTTCCTCCTCACAGCTAGCAAATTTATTGATGTTAATAATAATTTTGAATATTATTCATCCCTATTTTTTCTTTGGTAAACATTTTTCATTTTCTTTCTGTTTTTCTTTCTTTTTCTTTCTTTTTTTTTTTTCTCGACACATTCTTAATGTATTTCACACTGATTCTGAATTCTTTCACACGTTTTACTCTCTTTCGCAACATCTTTGGTATTCTGTCCATGTATAATAAGTTTAACGCTGTGATTTCCTCATCCCACATGCCAGCAGAGAATTGTACAAAATGTTAAATGTTTGGTCTGAAGCTACTTAACTGCTTAGTAGCATTCGTTTTGCGGTAGATAGCACATTAATCTTGAATAAACAAGTTGTTCCTGGACTTATTTTCTTACTTTAGCAGTTATTTCCTCTATATTTATTCAATCCAATCACTTTTTGTTTATTTGTAATATCCTAACTCTTTCTAGTTTAAAATTTATAGTTATTGTAAATTCTTTCGTTATTTCAATATTTTTACTTCCTCCTCTACATCTATATTTTTACGTTTTATTTTATTTGTTGTCCATGCAATCACCTGTTAATTGAAGGTGTGAATAAAACAATTTCCGAACCCAAATGCTAATGTCTCGCACTTATTTACAGAAATATTTCCTGGTTAGACATTACCTTGAGGGAGAAGAGTAAAACAGGTCTACTATTGTAATATGAAACATGTTTCAATTGCTTGCCAGGCAAATGTGTTACCGATTATATTACAGAGCATCTGTCAAACCCTATATCTCAAATTATGTAATGGAATCGTCTATGTTTTTCTTATCGCTTTTAATTTTACTTATTTACACGGGTGTTTAACATGTGATCGACACCGGGTTTGCATACATCAATTGTCCATCATGGTCTGGTTTTTCTTTCTCTCTCTGATAATTGCTAAATTAATATCTAATAATATCTCATGTTGAACATTTTAGCAATTAATGAATTCAAAATTTAATACAAGGGTTATTTCTTCTTGTAAAAATCTAACCGAGCTGAGATACCTTTAAATGTTAAACATTAATATGTTTGTGCAAAAGTAACCAATAGACATACAGTTATGGCAAAGTTAACTTATTTCTTTGACGAATGAAAAACATTACGAGCGGCTTTAATCGATTCGATTTTCGACTCATATTGAGGTCTCATCGGAGGTATTTACATCACTTGACCAATCCTGGAGAAGCAAGTAAAGAATTAGCTAATCTGCTTTATATACCTAACAAATCCAGCAACTTCAGAGAAATGAAACTACCAAAGTGCTTGACACCTTTTTTAATCTCAGCGGCTTATCAACGGGGATTCATACATACACGGGAAGTTTTAACGATTTATCTGTAGAATGAAAAAAATGACAAACAGCCTTAGTCGATTTTCAGAGGCGTTTACATTACGTGACCAATCCTAATTTAGCGTTCAACCTGTCCTGCTACGCTAAGTAATTTTCTCCTGGAAGTATACGAATAGCATGAACAATGTTGCAGAGAATCTAATTTTATTCACTCCGTTAAAAAGGCCTGACTGAATCAAACACTATTATGAAATGCCTTCCCTTAACCATGATAATTTTCCTTGTCAATGTTAATTTGGCCAAACTGGAACCCATATAGACTTTCCAGAAAAACCTATTTTATAGATGATTTAAAATAATGCAGCCAAATACTTTTCTTGCCTTGCTGAGCAAAGAAATTCGTCTTGCTGTTACAGCCGTCATCGTCTCTATTGACAATTTTCATTTCATGCGGAATAGCTCTCCGTCTCCAACAAAAGTGAGAAACTCATATTGATGGGACAAAAGGATATGCCGGCTTTTGTGGGGTGGGAATTTAGCCAAGATAATGTCACAAGCTGGTGACTTGCGACTTGAGTGTTCATGCATAACTTTCGAGTACTCTTCCACATTGGGATTTTCATTTGTCGTTTTATGTAATAGTAGAATTGTGTTACTTAGTTGTTTGCTTACATTTCAGCTTTCCTCGTAGAGACTGGTGTAATGCTTAAACTATTTGCTCAGTTGTTCTCTCTTTAACAGGGCAACATTAATTATTTGATGATCGAAAGTAATGTTTATTGTACATCTTGTACATCATTCTGATAACTCCCTAATCTGAGACATACTTCCGAGGTGTTCATAATGCTTTTAACTTTACTGCTCCAAACTGACTATTTGTAGCTTTCGTTAAGTTCTTGATGCGATCCAGTAGGGCTTCTCTCTTTTCTCATAAAAGAGCTATGAATGTAAATACACAGCTAATCCACTTTGATATCTTATTCGTCCACAAATATGCGATATTTTTTATCTATGAGCCCCTTTGATTATTATTCTATTCTCGTGGACCCTATAGCCATTTGCTGTCTAAAAACTACTTTTATAGACACTTCTTTCAAAATTCCTATTTTGGTTTTCACATATTTCTTTGTGTAGGTTGAACTATGTAAAATATAAGAGAAAGAAACCTGGCTGTTTTTGCAATACATACCAAGACATGTATCTAAAGCAAAATTTTTTTCAGGAGCCCTTAAATTACTATTGTGGATGCCCAATTTACTGTTTTACTGTGTGGACCCACAAAAATCTTATATGGACCCTCAATGGCTGTATGGGCGCCGGTTGAGAACTACTGCCTTAGAGGATTCATAAAAAGATGAAATGTTCCTCAATTTATGGGCTGCCTTGCAAGGCTTAACAAGTTTTCCCTCGGAGGAAAGCTATAAGATGTTTAAGGACGGGTCAGTGCTTAGACCGATATTCATGAATCCCTCCTTGATTGTTCGGACTCCAGACTGATGTACAGACTAAGCCCAGCCGTTTTATAGGTGCTGCTTTTGTGTGTGTGCGCACACCCACACCCACACACCTACACGCGCATGCTGCAGGTAAAGTTTGAAATGGAGACGGGTGTTAAAGATCTCGTGTCTTGTCCTATATAAACGGGAGATGACGATGCAATATTTGCATAGTAGAGTGGGCAAGGTTCCTTAAAAACTCGCTGGACCCGGGATCACTCTTAAACTCAAGACACGAGATTTACAGCTCTTGCTCCCATTTCAAACACAACCTACTGCAGGCTTGGGATTCCCCGCTCATCGATTAGGACTGTAAAATGTACTTGCAGACCGGACCCAGCCTAGGGTGGAGTTTCTCTGTTCACTCTTTAGGCCCATAAGATCTACCAACCGGACTGGTCTAAAAGAGATAACTCGTCCTGTTTAAGACTCAGGCAGGGTATATTACTCGTTTGTTTACAAATTAACTAACTGTAACGGTTTACTACCTCCAGATTGAAGTGAGGTTATATGTCTGAGCTCATTGGAGTCTGACGAGTCGTCTATAAAGCTAAGCGCTTTATGGATGCGAAACTATTGGTCTTTCTATGACCGATATATATTTAACTTCATCAAAATATATTACTACTCCAACTTTTAGAATGTGCTTCTTTTTGGGATATAAGGTTCACTGACAATCTCTCTTTCTCTCTCTCTCTCTCTCTCTCTCTCTGTATATATATATATAATATATATATATATATATATATATATATATATATATATTTACATATTCTTTTATTCTTTTACTTGTTTCTGATTCAGTCATTTGACTGCGGCCATGTTGGAGTACCGCCTTAAAGAGTTTTTAGTCGCAAAAATCGACCCCAGGACTTATTCTTTGTACTTATTCTTTTGCCGAACCGATAAGTTACGGGGACGTAAACACACCAGCATCGCTTGTCAAGCGATGGTGATGGTGGTGGGACAAACATAGACACAAAGACACACACACATAAATATATACATATACTTACGTGCTTCTTTCTGTTTCCGCCTACCAAATCCACTCACAAGGCTTTGGTGTGCCCGAGACTATTATAGAAGACACTTACCCAAGGTACCACGCAGTGGAACTGAACCCGGAGCCATGTGGTAGGAAAGCAAACTTCTTACCACGCAACCACACCTATACACACATACATATGTAAGGAGAGTGAGAGAGAGAGAGAGATACATACATATACATTTTATACATTTATATACACATACACACGCATTTATCCATTTATTTATACATACATACATACATACATACATGTATATATAAAATTTTCAGGATTCAGGAGAATCATGTACTTAAATAGCAAAGCACCAAGGTCAGGTCGGTGATAGCGCTATCGTGAATAAACAATGTAGAACAAATGCGTACTCGCTAAAGTAAAAACGGATTTGTACTGCGGTTGCACGTACATTTACAAATGGCTGGCTGAAAACAGAACGAGTTGTCAAGGTTACACATGGATACACTCACTGCACCTATTGCGCCGTACTCTATAGACTCTAGATCCAAACGAATTGCAGGTTCCAAGTTAAGTGAAGGATAAACAAATAACAACAGATGAATTTTGTGTGTGTGTGTGTGTTTTTGTGTGCGTGTATGTGTAAATGCCTGTGTGTGTGCTTGTGTGTGTGTGTGTGTAAATGCGTGTGTGTATTCTTTTATTTGCTTCAGCCATTTGATGCGGCCATGCTGGAGGACCACCTTTAGTCGAACAAATCGACCCCAAGACTTATTCTTTGAAAGCCTACTACTTATCCTATCGAATCTTTTGCCAAACCGCTAAGTCACGGGGAGGTAAACATACCAACACCGGTTGTCAAGCGTTGGCGGGGGGACAAATACAGACAAAAAGACACTCACACACACACACACACACACACACACACACACACACACATATATATATATATATATATATATATGTATGTATTTACTTGACTTTGTGTTTGTCCCCAACTCCTTTACTATTTGATAACCGGTGTTGGCTTGTTTAAATCCCTGTAACTTAGCGGTTCGAAAAACCAATAGAATAAGTACCAAACTTAAATATAAGTACTGGGGGGGGGGGCGATTCATTCGACTATTCCCTTTGAGGCTTTGCCCCAGCATCGACGCAGCCTTATGACTGACACGAGTAAAAGGTGAAAGATAAACAGATAATATATATACTTACACACACACACACTCTCTCTCTCTCTCGCACGCACACATATTTCCGTAATATTATTAATCATCTATTTGTAGGATTCATCTATGCACACACACACACACACATACATACATACATACATACATACATACATACATACATACATACATACACACACACACACACACATATATATATATATATATATATATATAATGCATACATACGACTGTATGTATGTATGTTTTTATGTATGTAAAGTGTAAATATGGTCATTAAATTATAGCGAAGCAGTGTAAAGTTACTTAAACTTAAATTGAGATGTATTTCTTTTCCATAAACTTATGCTGTAAACTCTGACATATTAAAATATAATTATCATTAATATCTTCAAAATTTTCATCAGCCACATCCTGTCTTCCAACTATCAGTGTGTGTATCAGTTTATATGTGTGAGTATGTGAATACAAATGTGTATGTGCGTGTGTGCGTGTGTGTGTGTTTGTGTTCTATGTAGCTATATACGCTCTCGTTTATAAGTGTATGGGTGAGGGGGTGTATACATATGTATAAACTAGATTACTAAACTGTTCAGTAATTTCTTGGCCGGATTGTTAAAAAAAGATTACCTTTTAGAATAATCCGAAAAACTTTCAATGAATTTTTATATTTTCTTGTTATATTTATTTATTTTTAATCTCTGCCTAATGCCTAGACTGGTCGCCATTGTTATTGTTGAATGATATGCCGCTTGAAGTATATACTTACATCGCATTAACATGTTTTGGGTTATTTCCAACATTATCCGCCGGGCTGGCCCCTCTCCGTGGGCGAAGAGAAAGCGACGGGTCCGTAGCCGGTTTCCTCCTAACGCCCTGATATTAGGCGCCAGTCTGTATCGTCTGCCCCACTGAAATCGAATCTAGACGGTGCGAAAAATTATTGAACAAAATACTTGAAAAGCTTCCAAATCATTTTCACCAGCACATTTGCCAGTGTAAAGCAAACATTCTAACAAATTTTAGGTTGGCCGGCGTCTGTTTTATAATCAGGCATACTCCTTCCATCTGCTTAGACACCGGGCCTCCATTTGACTTGTACAGTTAACACACGGCCAATTCACTGTCTCTAGTCTATTCATTCTTTTAGTCATAGCATTGCTCATTACCTCCACCATCTTCTCGTCTCGCCTTCTTTCTTCTTTCCAACCTCTCTGTATATCAATCTATCTCTCTTTCTCTCTAGTTTACTTACTTTACAATCTATCTCATTCGCTTGTCTACATTCTTACTATCATTATCTACATTCTCTGCTTGTATTTATTTTTATT
>NC_042999.1:89102824-89107824 GCF_006345805.1 Octopus sinensis
ACACACACACACACACGTCCACACACATATATAATCGTTAGTCCGACAAATTATCTTTGTTACGTCTATAGCTCTACAAGAATTAAAGATTAACAATTATGGATTAAATATTTTATTCATTCTCAAACTTATTAAATACACTTCTCATTTCTAAGAGGTGGGACATAAATTGCTTGGCCTTTTCACCCTTTGGAACATACATACTTACGCACGCACACACACACACACACACAAATACCACCCAACACCACACATACGCACACGCATACACATGCACGCGTGCACACACACACACATGACACACAAACAAACAAATACACACACATACACAAACAAGCACTCACACGCATGTGTTCCCAAGACTACTCTGACCTGAAGTAGTAGCAGCCGTCCGGGTCCCAGCTCTGGATTACCTGGCATATTTGGTAACAATCTGTCTGAGTGCAGAGACGCAGAAAGACCCTTGATTGGTGAGAAAATGCTGATGCCACATCTTTCTAGGAAAGAGACACTCTGACGTAAAACTCTTTCTAGGAAAGAGACACTCTGACACTGTTATGTTAACTTGTTTCGGCCTATCACTATGTACTAACCAAGAAAACTCAGAGAGTGATACGCGTGTTGTACAAGCGTTTATCACTGTAATTCAATCAGGAACAGAAGTGGTAATCTCATTTGTCATTCCATCTATTGAAAGTCCTATGGCGGCGGAAGAGTGACTACGTACGCAGACCTAACCAGTTAGAGGCGATCAGCGAGGTACAACAATCGTTTGTTACGTGTGCTTCAAATCATGCAGATTTGCAGAAAGATTGAATAGTCATCTGAAATGTCATGGGCGGAAAGTCAGAAATATCATTGATAAAGAGAAGGCACAAGGAGACGGTTATCATCTGGATGATTACCGTTCCCTTGTTTTTTCTCTTAGAAGCAATCTCTTTTTCTCTCTCGCTCCTTCTCCCTCTCTCTATCTCTCTCTCTCTCTCTCTCTCTATCTATCTATCTATCTATCTATCTATCTATATATATATATATATATATATATATATATCTACGCCCAAGTCAAAGACATGAGGTTACATTTACATACACAACTGTATATATATATACATTTGTGTGTGTGTATGAGAGAGAGAGAGAGAGAGAGAGAGAGAGAGAGAGTGTGTGTGTGTGTGTGTGTGTGTGTGTGTCTGTATGTGAGATGTCTCATGAGTGCTACTGGTAACATGGAATCCATGATAACCCGTTGCATGATCGGGTCTCGGCGACTAAACTGGCACTCCCACTAGCTTGCATGGTGAGGTACGTTGCTAGAAGCCGAGGGATAGAAACAAGACCTGTCAAAAGGACGGATGAACCTAACGTAGTTTCACTGAGTATCTAGCAATAAACGAGTCCGCAGAAATTCCGGGATGGTGTCCGGCGTACTGGAAGACCGCTGGGAGTAAGGCATCTCTTAACTTTTTCTTTGTTTTTTTTTTTGTTTTTTTTTTTGAAGCCTATCTCTAGGTGAAGATCATTCTAATATAAAAGCAGATATGCAGAGAATGGCACTGAACAACTTGAAGACATTGTTCTTGCACTTGAGATCATGGTTCTACCATATTCTTGAACTTCTAACCCTTATTGACAATGGATACCTTGACCTGGTTTGTCTCTAGATTATTTCAGTAGAGTGGAGAGCGTATGTGAGTTGTGCAAGCTTTATTGGACTTAAAATTTTAGGTTGTGCAATATATAGGCCACAAATATGTTCAACTCTTTTTTGTCTATCTCCCTTGACTACTGAATAGACGTCATCAGCATACAGATGATGCCTATTCAAGGAAAAACAGGTGTCTACGAGTGTCCTCGGATCTCCAGAAATTAAGCGTGTTCTTTCCTTAATGGTATGTTTCATTGGAGAATTCTGAATTTGTGAGATCATCTCCTTTTCTCAAATAAAGGTTGTTTTGATTTGATCTCAGCTGCCATTTGTAACTGTGACATAGCCTCTAGAGGCGGAGATAACTTTAATAACTCAATAATTTATGCTGTTTGGTATTTGATATATCCGCAGTTGTCATATAAATGCCACTGGTCATTCTAACTTATTTATCTTGGCTTAATATTTTTTGCTTAATATTACTAAACCTAGAAACGAAATCGCTTTACTAAATAAATATATCTTTATCTTTTATCTTTTACTCGTTTCAGTCATTAGACTGCGGACATATTGGAGCACTGCCTCGGAAAAGTTTTAGACATATGACTGGACCCTAGTACTTAATTTTGCTACACCTGGTACATATTCTATCGCTGTTTTTTGCCGAACCGCTAAGTTATGAGGACGTAAACACACCAACGCCGGTGGTCAATCGGTGGTATTGGGGAACAAACACAAAGACACACACATATACGACGGGCTTCTTTCAGTTTCCATCTACCAAATTCACTCACTTTGGTCGGTTCGAGGCTATAGTAGAAGACACTCGCCCAAGGTGCCACACAGTAGAACTGAACCTGGAACTACGTGGTTGAGAAGCAAGCTTCTTACCACCCAACCACGTCTGCGCCTATAAATGAATAAATAAATAAATAAATAAATAAGAAATGTTTTACCTCTTATTGCAACTGTTAGTGTTGCATTCTGAATTCTACGCTTGTATGTTTTGTGCGTTTATACAGTTTAGGTAATACATGCACTGTTATTGCCACTAGCTACCCTAGCTACTACTCTTTGAGTCAAATAACTAAAGCTACGCTTAAATATAATAACTTAACCACCATCCCACAACAGTGTAACCTTTAACTAAATTAAAAAGTCATTTATAAATTGCAATTGATATGCTTTTATACCCAAACCTGTAGCGGTTAGTTACTGTTCAGTATATTTATATAATTTACATAATGTGAGAATTCTTTCTTAATCATTTGAGTTTTTTAAGCAAGTTGTAATGAATGCATTTAAAATACCCAATTAGAGAGATTAGAATCAAAAGTAGTGTTGAATATTTTCGCACTTTATCTGAGAAAGAAGGAAACACAACGTATAGAGGTTAAACTAATGATATTATAATGTTTATATTAAAGAGGATTTTCACTCTAAGAAAATATTATTAAAGGCAATCCTGAAAATATTTTGGCTTGACCTGAAAGAAATAAATGTGAAATCTTCATAACACTACATTCAATTAAATATATCATAGAAATTTTAGATTAGTTTTATGTTTGGCGATTACATTTACACATGTACCAATTTTTTTAATTTATTCATATCAAAGAGATAAATTATCACAATTTTAAATTTCGTTACGTCGTCTTTTCAAACATTGCATGAACGGTTGTTTTGATTTTGTCCATATTGTTAGATACGACATTGTAGTTTAACACTTATGAAAAATCACCTAGACATACAAGTAAAACAAACTTGTTACGGTAGATAATCTCAATCTGCATCCTAAAAACACTCCCGCAAATTTTAATAGCCTCACTGGCTCCCAAATTCTTTGCTAGGACGCGCAGCAAGTGCAGAGTCCATATTACTCGCTTCCATTGAGACCACCACCAGCATCTCTTGGGTAGTAAAGAGGTAGACTAAACGAGGAGTTTCAGTAATATTAATTCATTCACTCTCTGTCTCCCAAAGAATTTCCAGCGTTGCATTATAATGATAAGAGTCAACACAAACGAACGAATACTAAACGATTCCTTCCTTCTGAGAGAGACAATACCACAATTTCGTGCTGAACAACCTGTATTGATGATTTTTTTTTTTTAGTGATGAAAGGTTTATGTTGTGCATTATTTCACTCCTTCCACTAAATCGATACTTCTTGAACAAATGCATGGTGAGCCACACGTCAGATATCGAAATGATTGCAATGCAACATGAAACGAAGTGTTTTGCTCAAGAACACAACGCACCGCCCTTTACAGAAATCGAAACCACGAGAGAAAGAGGAAGAAAATGGAAGTCATGAGATTTTTTCATTAATCACTGCGATCTTTTCGACCCAGTGTGCATCAGTCTGTCACGGGTAGGATTTAGAAAAATAATTATGATGCATCATTCGGCGCAGATGTGCCTCGTCCGGTGACTTGTCAAAAGGTACTTCGTTCTTGAATCTCCGTTTCGCTTATTTCGATTAGGATACAATCTGGTGTTTGTCTGTAGCTACTCGCATACAGGAAGGAGAAAACTTGAGTTAGAATAGCCAAATTATAACTTATGTATGTATGTATGTCATTATCCAGTTTTATTTCAAGATTTCTTGCCAATAGAGGAAGAGTCGATTTGTAATCTAGATCCAAGGCTCCTTAATGTAATTTCCACAACATCAACAGGCTATTTTTGCATGGATGTATATGTGCAGATTTGTATGTTTTATTTTATGAATGTATTCTCATGCAGATAGTTGCATGTCTTGACATGCTCATATATATTTAAATGATAAACTTCTCAAAAGTTTTACAGATCTTTATAACTCCAGTAATGGCTTGAATCTGTAGTCTTCGAATCAGCTTTCTCCTTTCTGGTTTTGAGATGCCTAGTTTTTCAAGATTGGTATTTAGGCAGTGTGTTACATATCCCAGTGCCCAAATAATCATAGATATAAACCTGAACTTGTAATATGGATAGAGTAGCAGTAGATTCCGCAATAGTTCAGAGTAGGTATTTTCTTTTTCGCTGATCTTTAGCATTATATTAACATCTGTTGGGCAGCTGATTTCCACAACTGTTTCTCTTCTCTATTCCAAATTACTGTCAGGTCTATTATGTTTACATTTTATTGAAGTTTCCACTGGGACATTCCACCAGTACTCTTTTTTATGAATGGCTATCGCTTCCACCATACTGTAAGTTCTTATTTCATTGGCCTCGGGGTTATCCCTCCGACAGATCTCATTATACAATGTCTTAGTTACAACATCATGTCTCATCGATAGATAATACCGTGATGACATTTTTGGACAACTGCTGATGATGTAGGTGATACTTTCGGTGTTAACTCCATAAA
>NC_042999.1:89112824-89127824 GCF_006345805.1 Octopus sinensis
GAATCCTAGTGCAGGTAGTGCAATGTACCACTGGGGTACACTGCTGTCACATAAATTTTATCTAACTGTACCACCTTACATTACCACCGACCCAACAGACACACGCGTGCGCGCAAAATTTTTCACTCGAAGCGAACCCCATTAAAAAGAGATAATGCAAAAGAAAAAGAAGATATTTCCAGATTTATCGAATCAGATGTAGCATTAATGATATGAATTAATTTAAAATTACGAGGTAGACATTTCGTTCTAGAACAACTGTCTATAACACTTACCACGATGACGTCACTGTCATTGACGCAGAGGTGAGATCTCAAGACAAGCTGGGGCCGTCTTGCTTCATTAATAATTTTCCATCAAATATTAAATTGGCGCCAGACGTTAGGGTATGCTGAATTGGCAACTAACTGAGTTTTGAGAAAAATCTACAAGCTTCTTAAAATGAAGATATGAATTATGTAAATGAAAGACGGCTGTAGTATAAATAAAGATGGTTTAGGCAATTATACTATTCTCATAATAGTTGATTGCAAAGAAGAAATTTTCCCTCTCTGTCAGAACCCCAATAAGCAGCACGATTGTGTATAATCATCCGGTAGTTGTTAAGAATAAAAACTCAGATTTTTAATGTGTAACTGTGAGTACATATGAAGTGATGCTTACTCCTGTTCTTTGTATAAATTACTCAAGTGTAAAAGGGCAATGCATTCCAGCATTTGGCCTCAAAAAATGGGCTGCCTCCACTCTCTACCATATTTGTAGCCTCTGATCATCAGTGCTGACAAGTCTCATGCTATCTGCATCCAGGAACACTTAACTTACTCATATTGTCTCCTCCCTTCACCCCCATAAAGTTCCCTATCCAATAAGCTTCGTACTTGAAACAGAACTACCAATCATTCTTTCCATGAATGTCGGTTCCCTGGAATTCTCTTCTAGCCAGTGTTTACCCAGCAGCAACTTTCAGTTATTCAAATATTTCATTAATAAATTAAATCTCTCCGATCCCGCTGGGCTAGCAAAGGACATGAGTAAAGTCCACATACACCATATTAACGAATCTCAACTAGACTAGTACGATTGATGCAACTCATGTGTAGTTTCAAATTTGTAGGTCGATGTTTCAGGGAAAAATCTGAACGAGAAAGAAATCTAAAAGGAGTGTTCGTAGGAGAAAGAATTGAGTGTGTATTTAGTGTATGACTTTAGAGATGACTTAAGAATTAGAAGTGATGGGTGAAAGAAAGGTGAGTAAAAGAGGTTTTGATGGATTTGCTCGAAGATATCTAGCTCAGAGGAGCAAGGGCAGTTATAGTTGCAAGAAATTTTCTATCTACGGTTTAAGCTGATTGTATTATGTTGTAGCTTTACGTACTCTGGAAAGAGACTAGTACTCCAATGTGGGCCCTGACTGAGCTTTGTAAAGGTTCTTTAACTAATCCGAGATTAAGAATTTTCTGACTCCAAAAGGAATATTTATTTTTTGGATGCAACTTGGAAATATATAGTAAGATTCTCAAGAAATGTCATCAGACCTTGTAATTTCCTAAACGTGTAGCAGCACTGAATCATTTAAATGACTATTGATTCATTAGTTCAGATACTTCTGGCTATTACATGTCGAAACACCGGTATTCCAGAATATACTAATGAAATGAAAGCATTATGAACGATCGACTATAATCGTTGTAAAGGAGAACCCCTTGTCCTCCTACGACGGCAACAGCGTTTATTATATTTGTATTCAAATCTACCAGACTGTATAGAAAATAAACAAGCAAGTCATAGTTTCGGACCTCACTATTCACCGTGCATATAATGGTTTATCAATAAGATTATAACCCAAAGAGTAGGGAAGCATACCGGTTGTAACTGAAATTGAATTACGAATAGACGGTGAAAAGGATCACAATTTGATAGTAAATATGAAATTAATTAAAAAATTTGAAGTCTGCGGTAGAATGTCACTTTGCAACATATTGGTCTCAACTTTAATCCCACTGCACAGTAACTTAGGCATGTCTTTGATGATAACCCGGTGCTAACCAATAATTTGTGAGTGGATTTTACAGGCGCAAACTTCGCTAGAGTATGTCGTATACTGTGTGTATTTATTAATGTATGTGTGTATAGACACACGCACAAACACAAACACAAACACACACACACACACACACACACCACACACACACACAACACACATATATATATATATATATATATATATATATATATATATTTATATGGCATAGTGGTTACGGAATAGCACTCACGATCGCGATATCGTGGTTTCAGACCCAAGACTGGGTGGTGCGTTGTGTTCTTGAGCAAAACACTTCATCTCACGTTGCTCTGCGATCACTTCCACAGCTGGCGCGTGGTACACAGTGTACCTGTTCAGGTAACTTAGATTTGATAGAAAGAGTAAGCTAATGAACAGCACGGACATTTGATCACTATAAACAAATTATTTGTGCAGGTCGTTCGGCAAAAAGGCTGAACATTCAAACGTCGTCTTCGACGGGAGAATCCATTATATATATATATATATGTATCCTCTTTCCTCTTTTCGCCTTTTTCAAGCCTAGCCAGGCTCATGGGGCCGGTTTCCCAGTTTCTGTGGCGTATGTGTTCCCCTCAGCTGGACGGGACGCCAGTCCATCGCAGCGTTAATCAAGAAATAGGAAGAGAGAGTGAGAGAAAGTTGTGGCGAAAGAGTACAACAGGGGTCGCCACTACCCCCTGCTGGAGCCTCGTGGAGCTTTTTGAGATGTTTTCAATAAATATACACAACGTCCGGTCTGGGAATCGAAACTGTGATCCTCCGACCGCGAATCCGCAGCCATTGCGCCTCCACACACACACACACATATATATTTGTTGTGTGTGAATGTATGTATGTTTTTCTGTAAAGACACATATAAGCATATATACATGCATAAATGTATGTGTGCGTGTTTGTCAAGGCTCTTAGCGTGCCGGAGAAAATGCATAGCGGCATATTTTCCGATTTTGTGTCCAAATTCCGCTTTGTATTTCATCCATTCGGTCGATAAAATAAATGCAAGTCAAGCACTGATGTCGATGTTAATTTGTTGACAATGTCTGATCTGTTAGCATTTATTTACCTGTTTGTATGTATTCCATAATCCTAAAGGATGGCAACCTTCTCTCCCTCGGTGACTGGCTCTAGATGGTTGCAGGATACCATGGGGACGGTATACGTTCCAGGGCAAGTATTGGCCAACTCGATCATGCCAGGTGTTATATTCTGTAGGGACAAGGATTGAGCAACGGCCAACAAATGTGGTCAATGCTCTCAAGTTTGTCATTGCAGCATCTACACTTTGTATCTGCCTCATTGTGTGTGATATTAGCTTGATAGCTTCGAGTGAGAAGACTCTAGTCTTGTGCTGCTAAAATGAACCCTTCTGTTTCAGCTTCCAAACTAACATTCTACAGCAACAGATGGGTTCTTCTTATATCTAAATAATCTTTCCCAGCTCGTTTGGTTGTATTGCCCAGACAAACGTTTTTCTTGCCATAGTCTTGATATTTCTTTCAAGATTTCTTGTTTGGCTTTTGTTTTACACTTTTTTCTGCTTTAGTGGGTGGTGTGTCCTCTTTATCATCATTATAATCAGAGAGGTTAAGCTCTCGTCTCTATCTATATTCCCCCTTTAAGATTGAGAGTGCGGTTCAATATTATTATTATTATTATTATTATTATTCAGTAGTTTCATTTTTATAGCGTGCTTTCACTTCACTACCAAGCGCAGCTCTGTGTGCCTTGGGTATGTGCTGTGATTTGTTGTGATGCTCTGATGGTTATTGTATGGAAAGTGCTCTGCGTAGGATGTGTGCAGTGCCTAGTAGTGCAATTTTCTGTATGTTATATGTGTTTGTAAGTCCTGGTGTTTTTGTTATGTATTTGTCTGAATATTTTTTTATCATGCCTAATGCACCTACTATGATAGGAATTGTTTCTGTTTTCAGATTCCACATTCTAGTTACCTCCATTTCCAGGTCTTTGTATTTTGAGAGTTTCTCCATTTCTTCTTCTTCTTCTTCTTCTTCTTCTTCTTCTTCTTCTTCTTCTTCTTCTTCTTCTTCTTATTATTATTATTATTATTATTATTATTATTATTATTATTATTATTATTATTATTATTATTATCATTATTATTATTGAGAAAGTAGTGCATGCCACTAAAGTGACACTGGGGTAAAATATAAGAAGCCCAGTATATCCCTCCTGGCTACCCGTCTGATAAGGGTACACCAGCCACATGCATCACAATCATATATGCGCGACATGGTGATCTCATATCAACATAAATAGCACATGATCTTGCAGGTGGGGCCCAGTTAGAATTTCCTTCTCGTCGAGTAGCCCACCCCGCTCAAAAGGTCCCTGAATACGGATTATTTAAGGATGTTGAATGAAACACCCATGTTTCCAAAGGTGAATTATCCAAAACTCTAAGAATTCCTTTCAACACACGGCTATGATGCTACCCCACTAGTTCTGCTCATGATCTGAGATGCACATATCGTCAGCCACTAAGGGACATGGTCAACAGGTTTAGGTCTGACAACTGACAAGCAAATCTGTGGTACTGAGCAGAATATTTGCTATAGCCCATCTTTTATACCAAGACAAAACAATGTACATGATAACACTTCCAATCAGTTAAGATCAGAAGCCATCATCGTCGTCGTCGTCGCCGTCGTCGCCGCCGACGACGAACGGGAACGTGAAACTCCGAGTAACAGGTTTTGCTGAATTTCTGCTGCTTTTAAATAAAGCATATTACTCTACCCCTGGTATTTGAGTACTCTTTTTTCCACCTTGTCTCACATTTATGTGTTTACTCCGGTATATATATATATATATATATATATATATATAATATATATAACTAGCAGTATCGCCCGGCGTTGCTCGGGTTTGTAAGGGAAATAACTATATAAGCATTTTTAGAGAGTTATAGCCAAAAAATAGCAAAAAATGCATTAAAAATGGAAAAATATGATGATAAATTTTTTTTTAAATCGTTGACTCATCGTAGACATTTTTAGAGAGTTACTTCCTTATATAATAGCGAAAAAAATGCATTAAAATGGGAAAAAACGATGGTAATTTTTTTTTTTAAATCGTAGACTCATGTAGACGCTTTCTTAGCCATTTCTGTTTTGGTGTCTTCAAGCCATGAAGTCGTTGTTCTAAAAGAACGCTGGTCTCCTTGACAACGCATTACGACGTTGATTTCCTTACACTCCCTTCCCCACAGGTGCAGGTGTGAGCGTGGACGCCAACTCCGCCGCCATCGACACACGAAAAATTATGCATTAAAAATGGAAAAAAAAATGATGTTAAATTATTTTTAAAATCGTAGACTCATCGTAGACGCGCGCTAATACTCAGACGGGCTCGATATGAATCCCGACTATAAGCTACCCGAATTTGGTTAAACTGCACCGCAAAATGTGGGAGTAGTTAGGAATCTAAATCAAAGGGGACAGACACTCACACAACTACAGTTTTATATATATAGATATACATAGCGCAGTAGTGGTGAGATGTGACAGCAAAGAAAAGCATACATTCACTCTCTGCATGCAATTAGACTCGGAAAGTTCGTGAGGAACCCATTGACCCAATTTGCTGACTTTTCCGATAGCACACAGGTCTCAATGAATGGTTGAATGACCAAATCCAAGCTTCTCTGCTAGTTCCTCAACAGTTACGATGAGTTGTTCCACCAGGGTTTTCAGGATGTCCTTGTCGAGTTCTACAGATCTTTCAGGATGAGGTCGTCTTCTAGGCTGTAGTTTATGGCTCGGAATTTCTGGAACCACCATTGACACGGCCTTACGCTTATTGTCCAATCCCCATATACTGCATTAATATTTCTTGTACTTTCCGTTGCGTTGTTGTCTTTATTGAACTCATAAAGCAAAATATGCCAAATATGCTCCTTTGTTACTTCCAATATAGCTTTGAAAAAAATAGCTGTTAAAATCGAAATGCACTCTTCAAAACTTGCACTATGAATAAGAACAAGATAAAATTACTACCTGCTTTTATAGCAAGTTAATATAAGTAGTTTATCCCATTCCCCTCTGACTTTTATTTCAAGCTGTTGAAAAAACCGCATTATTATATATATATACATACATACATACATAATATACACACACACTCTCTCTCTCTCACACACATGCACACATTATATTCTGTTATTCTTTTATATGTTTCAGCCTTGAGGTTGTGGCCATGCTGGATCATGTGTGTGTGTGTGTGGTGTGTGTGTGATCTGTCTGTCTGTATGTATGTATATATGTATAGTATGTGTGTGAACAATAATATTTTCAACAGATGTGTTGCAAATGTATCTGATTGTTCTCAAGCTTCAATACTGTGTGTGTGTGTATGTGTGTGTGTGTGTATGTATGTATGTATATGTATGTATGTATGTATATGTATGTATGTATGTATGTGTGTATGTATGTATGTGTGTATGTATGTATGTGTGTGTATGTGTGTGTGTATGTATGTATGTATGTATGTATGTATGAGTGTATGTTTACTTTATTACTAACACAAGCCACTACGGTTATTTAATGTAAAGTCTTCCTCAAATCACTCTCTCTTGCTATTTACTCTCTTCCAAGAACATTTTCACTCACTCTTATGTCTTAGCTTCCACATACATTTTACTCATGTATCTATCAGCGTCATAGACAGAAACAAATATTACATCGCCATCGTCACCGCATTCTATTGTCTACCTGTCAACACACTGAATTACTTTCACTTTATTCGTAGCACACTGTGTGTGTGCGTTTGCGTGTGCTGTAAACCAGACTAAGAAAAGCATTTGACATACACACCAGAATGTGAGTTTTCTGTAAATTTTGCTTAATTGGAGTTTAAATTTTAAAAACTGGACCTGGCATGACCCGATGCATTCTACTCTTAAAAATGCTAGGTAAATTGTAATTGAAGAAATCCTATATTGTAGATTTCTATAAGATACAAAGGGAGGCAGATAAAATCTGCCTTTTATAATAAGAGATATACGAGGGGTGTATGAAAAGTATTGAGCCTCAAAAAAAAAGACATGGTGCAAGACTTCTGATGATTATTTTTTAACATAGTTCCCCTCGATGGTTGAACACTTTATCCAGCGGTGCTGAAGTGCCATTATCCCGACGTAGAACTCTTTTGTTTCAGAGTCCAAGAAAATTCCTACAGCGTCTATGATGTCATTGTCACTGACAAAATGGCGACCAGTCAGGGCTTTTCTCAGTTTTGGAAATAGTTGAAAGTCAGAGGGAGCTAAGTTTGGTGAATAAGGAGGATGGGGAACAAGTTCGTATCCACAATCACGAATTATTGCCATGGCAACCATTGAGGCTTCAAATAGTTCCAGATTGCTCGTGGACAAAGTGCATCTGGTGCGTTTCTGTTCAGGAATCAAAAGAGGAGGGACCCACCTTGCAGAAACCTTTGAGAACCCAAGTTCTTTTGTCACAATCTTGTCTGCTCTTTGAGTAGAGATGCCGAGTCTCTGGGCTATCTGACGATATGATATTTGGCGAGTTTGCATTATCATACCAAGAGCAAGGTCAAAGTTGTCCTTGGTGGTTGCAGTTGGAGGTCTCCCTGGTCCGGGATCATCTTCCACACTCTCCCTGCCATGCTGGAATTCATTTACCCAGCGTTTGACCGTTGCATACGAAAGAGAATTGTTTGTTAAGGTGCTAACCATATCTTCATGGATTTCTGATGAAGGTACTTTATGACAGCACGATACTCAGTTTTCTCTATTCTCCTTGTAAAATCGAAGCTTGTTTATTCAAAAATCTGCAACAAAAAAATAAAAATGTCAGAATCATAAAAATGAGCAAGAATACTCCAAAAGGGCTGAACTTACCAGAAAAAAGTTGTTTCAGCTATATAACAGATCCATTTCTAGATTAGGCTCAAAACTTTTCATACACCCCTCGTATATATGTATGTATGTATGTATATATGTATGTATGTATGCATGTATGTATATATATATATATATATATATATATATATATATATATATATGTGTGTGTGTGTGTGTGTGTGTGTGTATATATGTATATGTGTGTGTGTGTGTGTTTGTGTGTGTGTGTGTGTGTGTGTATATGTATATATGTATGTATTATGTACCACAGCTCTGAGCTGAAACTAAAATGCAGCTATATACATACATATATACATACATGCATATATATATATATATATATATATATATATATATATATATATATATATATACATACACTCACGCACACATATACTGCCGAGTTGCATAACCCTGTTATATACATCACTAATCTTCTCCACTCACTTTGTTCTACTCCCCGTATCTACGTCATGTTATGTGTATATAACGTCATTAACAATATATTTAGAAAAATTATAACTAATTATTTTAATGAACAAGCCGTGGGTTTGTTCTATACGCAATACACACCGTATTAATACAAGGCATACAAATAGAAATACATATATTCGTGGGAATACTGGCAAGCTAATATATTTTGTTGTTAATGCTTAACCCCCAGGTCAATCCTGATTGAGCTGACCTGTAATGAAAGACTTTCCAGTCGTGACCATACTGTATTTTCATATAGCTAGCATTGCGTTGTACAATATAGTCTTTTTTTTTATTATGACAGTTAGTATGTGATTTTAGGGAAGACGGCTACTACTGTTAGCATTTCGAGTGATCCAGTAAATCATCCATGTCTGAGTAGCTGGTCAAATGCACCATTTCAAGTGTTATTATTACATCTGTATTGTGTTCATTTGAAATTCACAAAACACTGTTTATCAGTCTTCAGTTAGTAAAAAAAAAATCTGTAAAATAAAGTGTTATTACAAATATCACAAAAGTTGACAGTTAGGTGCCATGACAGTGTTACATATAAAAATTGTTATATCAAATAAATTTTGAGACGTACGCATAATTTACATCATATAAACTCTGAGACACACACGCAAAATACACACACATTCATACATATACGCACCTCCGTACAAATACTTGTCTTGTGGCGGATCCATATTTTTCAAGGTGATGGTGCAACGAAGAATTGGCTTTGCTTGGCAAACTGCTTTGAAACATGGTAAAAATATTACCTATTTTTGTGAAAGAATAGTTAGAAAACAGACCTTGATAATAGGAATACAGTCATCACAAAATTTCGAGAATGTGCATAAAATATTTCCCGGAATTCAAGTGTCTGTTCATAGCTTGCTCTGTTTCAGTTGGAACATAAGTTGCGTGAATTGCTTAAAATTTCACGATCAGAAATATCCATCAATGATAGTTTTAAGTTTTTAATTTCAAAGTGTAATAACTAAATGATAACTTTTACGTTTTTTCAAACGTAATTAACATAGTAAATCGAATAGATTCTGCCGGAAATCGAATCGCAATTACGGACATTGTTCGTAGGGAATTAATCTCTTTTTCAAAGGCGCTCGTCATTTTAATTAAATATTATATGAGTCCCTCCAAAGAACACACACCAATCGTTAACTATAAGTTACAATGCAGAGTGCCCTATTCTCCTACTTTGATGCCAGCAAACAACTGTTGAATTATTCGATTCAATCCGCATTGACTCAGATACACATTGCTTCTTCTCTACTGCCAGTGTTACAACTTCTGAACCATAATTACCATCACCAGCTAGTTCACAGGACACAGTCATCTCTCTTCTTCCTATTATCACTACTGTGTAAAATATCCCGTTCCTAGGCGTGGGTTAGCTAAAAGTTTAATTAGTAGCATCACTCATAATGTCATTCCAGTATTAATAGCAGCAACGACCTCAATAACAAAACCACCTACACCACGACTATGACCATGATCACCACCACCACCACCGACAACAACAACAATATTACAGACAACGACAACACCACAAGTATTGCTAGAAATCGGATATTCCATTCAACTTTAGCTTTTTCCCCCATAAATTCTCACTAATAACAAGAATATGCTATCTGCGTTTTCTTCTAATTATTTCTGTTAAAACCCGTTTAACAAAATATATAAAATTATGCGTCAGGAGTAAGTTTACATATATCCTCCATCATCTAATAATATTACTGCATTAAACCTTCAATTCTGAAGTATCATGATTCTATGAAGGAAAGAAAATAGTTTGGTTTTAGGAAGAAAAAATTTATAATATATTTTGATTTATCATACATAAGAGGCAACGTCCTTTGGATTTTGAAGAAAAAATGGTTATTAATGTAACCTTGATTAGGAATTCATGATCTAACAGAACAGATTATCTTGATAATGTGAGAAATTTGACAGAAACTACGTTACTGGTAAGTATGTGTGGGGGGTAAAATCACACAATCTATCATACAGTCACTAGTGTATCATATAAATGTTTGGGTCATGATCCTGTTAAATAACAGAAAATAATAGTTACTTGAGGTCTCTGGATGAGATTTGGAAGAGCTCGTATAAAACAAAGCAATAACCTAACTAATAAAAATTATTGAAGGTTTTGAGGAGAAGGGTTTGTCGATTAAGTCAATTGATACTTATTTAATCGAGCTTGCTTACCAAAAGCTACCAGGCTAACGTTCTTCAAAACGGTTCTGACCCTAAATGAAGATTCTGCGATAAATTTGATGAAACAATAGACCATCTTATCTCGGGTTGCCCTGTGCTGACACAAAACGAATACAAAAATCGCCACGGTAGGGTAGGACAGTATTTACATTGGAAAATATGTAAACACTACAAAATCAGCACTCCTGCTTACTAGTATTAACATCATCCTGAGCCAGTCGTTGAAGGTAAAAAATGTCACTATCCTCTGGGAATTTCCAGTCAACACCGACAAAACGATCCAGTCCAATCGACCAGTCATTGAAGACAGAGAAGAAAATATTTGTAGACTAATAGATGTAAGCATTCCCATTGATAAAAATATATCTGTAAGGAATTTGACAAATTAAGTAAATATATGAGCCTGGAAATTGAAATACAAAAGATGTGGCACCTTAAAGCGAGAACTGTTCTGGTTATTGTGGGTGCCCTAGGTATGATAATATAGGGATGTCAGAAACATGTAGATAATATCCCAGGAGAACCATGTCTCATAAAAATCCAAAAGGTTGTGCTGAAAAGTACTACCCACATTCTTAGTAAAACCCTATCAATTTAAATGTCTGTGTTGTTTAGATGAAGATATTTCGTTACTGCTCTTGTCACTTTCCCTCCCCAAGCTTCAAGCCATACGGTAACAGTTCTTATCTTTTACTTGCCCTAGGACGCTAGGTGTGTCTCGGGGAGTGATTGTAACAAGCATGGAGATTAAAAGTAAACAACAATAATAATGACGACGACGACGACGACGGGAATGTGAAACTCCGAGTAACAGGTTTTGTTGAATTTCTGCTGTTTTTAAATAAAGTATATATATATATATATATATATATATATATATTATATATATATATATATATATATACATATACATACATATACATATATACATGTATATGTATGTATGAATTTATGTATGTATGTATATATGTATGTATGTATGTATGTATGTATGTATGTATGTATGTATGTATGTATGTATGTATGTATGTATGTATGTATGTATGTAGGATAGCATCATAGTCAACTGCTACAAAGGCAAAAGCGACGCCTTATACAGGAATAATTACAGAGGCATCAAACTGCTGGATCAGGTGATGAGATTCACAGAAAGGTTCATAGCTCAATTAATTAGAGAGCGAATTATTGTAGATGAAATGCAATTCGGATTTCTACTAGACAGGAGTGCGACTGATGCTATATTCCTGGTTAGGCAACTTCAGGAGAAACATCTAGCCAAAAATAAACACCTGTACCTAGCTTTTGTCGACATGGAGAAACCATTTGACAGAGTCTCCCCACTCCCTTTTCTGGTGGTCACTTCGAAAGCTAAAGATGGATGAGTGGTTGATGACAGTTGTACAAGCCACGTGCAGGGATGCTGCCAGTAAGGTGAAGGTTAGCAACGAGTATAGCGAGGAATTCAGGGTACAAGTAGGGGTTCACCAACGATCAGTCTTCAGCACCCTCTTATTTATCAAAGTCCTCCAGGCAATAACAAAGGAATAAGATGGGCTGACACTGAGAGCTCCCCTATGCTGGTGACCTTGTTCTTATAGCCCAATCACTACCAGAACTAGAGAAGAAATTTCAGACGTGGAAACAAGATCTAGAATCAAAGGGCCTTGGAACTGATCTAACAGAAACCAAAGTACTAGTAAGTAGGAGAGCAGACAAACCACAAATCCCTTCAGGTAGTTGGCCCTGCTCGATCTGTAGAAAAGGCGTAAGTCGTAACTCCATAAGATGTACCCGGTGTAAGCTATGGACACATAAGTGGTGCCGCAATATCGGAGGACGGTTAACAGAAAAAATAATTTGTGTGTGTGGAAGGTGCACAGGAAAAATTAACTCTAAAAATGTACAGAAAACAGACTCCATCAAATGCCAGGAGGAACAGCTAGATGTTGTTGGTAGCTTCCGTTACCTGAGTGACCAAGTCAGTAGTGAAGTGGATGCTCCAAGAGCGTAACTGCAAAAGTAAGAATAGTCTAGGCAAAGTTCAGAGAGCTCCTACCTCTAATGTATATATATCTACCTACCTATATATATATAAATATTATATATACGTACATGTACGGATGCACAAGTATACGCGTGTGTGTGAGTGTGTATGTGTATGTGTGTGTGTGTGTGTGTGTGTGTGTGTGTGTGTGTGTGTGTAATCTTTATCTTTTACTTATTTTTGTTTTTAAGCCTGGTACTTACTCAGTCGAACCTTTTTACCGAACCGTTGGTGTATTACAGAGATGTTAATACACCAACACTAGTTGTCAAGCGGAGGCCGGAGACACATACACATACAAACACGCAAACACACAGAGACATACACACATATGTGCACGACGGGCTTCATTTAGTTTCCGCCTACCAAATCCACTCATAAGGCTTTGGTTGGCCCGGGGCTTACAGTAGAAGACTCATGCCCAAGGTACCAGGCAGTTAGACTGAACCCGGAGCCATGTGGTTGGGAAGTAAGCGTCTTATCATAGTAGGCATCTATGAGAGATATCAGTCAAGGCAGACAGGTACACTTGAATAGAGGAGTTTTTTTATGTTGTTTAGCCCCAGCTGAACTCTGATGGAGCAAACTATGATCAAAGGTGTTCCACCCGTTACCACCCAGTGCATATTGCTACATTTACCAACGGGTCCGCCCATTTATTGAGAAGATAGTGTGTGACTGAAAGTAACGTGGCTGCTATTTCTAGAAATTTGAGTAAACGCGTAAGGATTTCATAGAAGAGAAACGGAAAGTAAATTTAAATTAGATAATGTGAATAACCAGCAGCATAAAAAAGCATGTAATTAGAATCAAGTGCAGTGAATCCAGTAGAGATTCTACACGCTCATGTCAGAACTGTGGAAGGAAAGTAGTAACAAGGGAATAAAGAAGAAGACAGAGCAAATTGCCGAATCAAAACATTGCGTTATCTAGTTTTAGTTAGGTTTATATATAAATCCAAAATGCTCTTTTCATAATAATAATAATGATAATAATAATAATAATAATAATAATAATAATAATAATAATAATAATAATAATAACAATAATAATAATAACAACAATAATAATAATATATAATAATAAAAATAATTTCACTTATTTGCCACAATGGTGAAGGATGAGGGGACAATACAGAGACAGACTTAAAGTGTGGTGGGGTTTACATATAATAATGAGATAATGAAAAAAAGTACACACGGTATACACTGGAAAAGAAGGGACATATGCACAGCATACGAAGGTAAAAAAAAAAAAACTTCCGGTTCCACTGCCAGGCCAGAGATTTTTGGAAATTATCCATTGGTCCTGGCCCGAAAGTTCTACGGAAAGAGCGACTGGCTGATCTTCGACGCCGAAAGTCTCTCCAAAAATGTCGTCGCACTTTTCTTCCACAAATCCTTTATAAAAATCTCAAGTGCACGTTCCACCTATCGCACTGTCCGATTGGTTGAGGGCTGTAAGAGTTTGAAGACATTCCACTTTCCAAATGCTCCCACTCGGTCTCTGTTTTACCCAGGACTGCAGTTAAAGAAATTAGCTGCGGAAATGTGTCTGGCGAACGGCCACCACACCTGTTCACCGTCAAGAAAACACTGGAGATGTCGTAGCCTCAGCGCATGTCTATACATCATCAACCACAGCATGCCCAGGCACATAGACCGCCTGACCATCGCGACGCGTCCCTTCCACAAGAAGCGGAAGAGTATACGCTCCTGCGTAATCAGACGGTGGCCAAGACAAGGCACGACGGTCAAGCGATAGTAGATGACGGACGCAATATGCGCATTAACCACCTCTGCCCAATCTTTCAAGGATAGCTTTCTCTCGGTCCATTTCTGGTGAGAGTAATCATCCTGCTCGTTTCCTCGTCCATTTTTTTGTCCATCTGGTAGTCCAGACCGAACTAGACCCTGATCAATTTAACCGGTCCGTCCGTTCAGCGCCCAACGACGCGGTTGGGCAGCATGGACTTGTTTCTCAAGGTGCCGAGCTGCAAATCCAATGATTTCTCCTGGTTAAGTGTCGCTCCTGAAACCGCCTCGTGTTGGCCAACTCGATTTTGCCTGGTTTTATATTCTGTAGGGGCTACGACTGAGTAACCGGCAACAATGTGGTCAATACTCTCAAGTTTGTCATTGCAGAGTCTACACATTGTGTCTACCTCTTTGTGTGTGACATTAGCTAGATAGTTCCGAGTGAGGAGACTCTAGCCTTGTGCCACTAGGATAAATCCTTCTATTTCGGCTTTTAAACCAACACGTTTCAGCCACTGATGGGTTCTATATCATCTTCCCCAGCTCGTTT
>NC_042999.1:89132824-89135324 GCF_006345805.1 Octopus sinensis
CCAGAACGAGGTGATATATATATATAATATATATATATATATATATATATATATATATATATATATATATATATATATATATATATATATATATTATATATATATATATATATATATATATATATATATATATATATATATATATATATATATATAGATTATATATATATATATATATATATATATATATATATATATATATATATATATATATATATATATATAATATATATATATATATATATATATATAGAATATATATATATATATATAATATAATGGCGCATGGCTCAGTTATTAGACCGTCGAGCTTACGATCGTGAGGTTGTGAGCTCGAATCCTGGACCAGGCTGCGTCTTGTGTTCTTGAGCAAGAACGTTGCTCCAGTTCACTCAGCTGTAGAAATGAGTTGCGACGTCACTGGTGCCAGGCTGTATCGCCCTTTGTCTTTCCCTTGGATAACACTGGTGGCGTGGAGAGGGGAGGCTGGTAAGCATGGGCGACTGCTGGTCTTCCATAAACAACCTTGCTCGGACTTGTGTCTAGGAGGGTAACTTTCTAGGTGCAATCCCATGGTCATTCATGACCGAAGGGGGTCTTTACCCCTTTTATATATATGCGCGCGCGCGTGTGTGTGTATGTATATATATATATATATATATATACGACAAGAAATAATGTTTGCCTCTTTTTATTGAGACAAAATGGTTTATAAGACTGCAACAAAGTGCTCAAATGACATTGGGACAAAGATATGCGTGTGTTTGTGTGTGTGTATGCGTGCGCGTGTAGTGTGTGTATGTTCATTATGTGCAACAGAAGTATTAAATTAAAATAAGATATTTGTTCATCATACTTAAATACAAATACTTTGCGAAAGGCAAATTAACTGTATGTTCGTCCTAGGAGAATATCGCTCATGGATGTGCTGAGTTTAAAAACACAAAACTAAATTGGTAGAAAGCGAAAATCGTCCAGTAGCAATGGTGAGAATGCTAGTAGTACATATCTGACTCGATGGGCTTCGTCAGTAAGGCGGTGAGCTGGCAGAATCGTTAGCGCGCCGGACGAAATGCTTTAACGGTATTTCGCCCGTCGTTACGTGCTGAGTTCAAATTCCGCCGAGGTCAACTTTGCCTTTTATCCTTTCGGGGTCGATGTAATCGACTTAATCCGTTTGTCTGTCCTTATTTGCCTCCTCTGTGTTTAGCCCCTTGTGGGTAGTAAAGAAATCAGTATTTCGCCCGTCGCTACTTTCTAAGTTCAAATTGGGTCGAGGTCGACTTTGCCTTTCATCCTTTCGGGGTCGAATACTGGGGTCGATGTAATCGACTTAACCCTGCCCCAAAATTTCAAGCCTTGTGTCTATAGTAGAGAGAATGCACTTCGTCAGTAGCATGTATTCACTGGCAACTGCATAAGACATAATGGTAAGATATAGGTTTGTGTTTTTTAATACAATGCATACGTAAGAGATATCTCCGGATGAATATCAAAAGTTATTTTGCCTTTCGCGATGCATCTGCATTAAGTTTGATACACAGATGTCTATTTATATGCAGATGTGTAATTGTATAAATGCATGTTTGTGTGTAAATATGTGTGCGTGAGTGTGCGTATGCGTGCGCGCGCGCGCGCGCGTGTGTGTGTGTGTGTGTGTGTGTGTGTGTGTGTGTGTGCGTGCGTGTGCATCTCGATTTGCTGTTCGTCATAGGTAGAATGTTCGTTTTCGTTTTCTTTAAATAAACGTATTTGAAGTTTCTACTGCCGAGACGATGAAGATAATGATGATAATGATGATAATGATGATGATGATGACGACGGCGACGCCGACGACGATGATGATGACGACAATGAGCATGATGACGATGACGATGATGATGGTGATGGCGGTGGTGGTTGTGGTGGTTGTGGTGGTGGTTGTGGTGGTGGGGGGTGATGGCGATGATAGTGGTGGTGCTGCTAGCGATATAGTGATAGTGGTAATAGTGGTGCTTGAGGTGGTGGTTGTGGTGGTGGTTATAGTGGTGGTGGTGGTGGTGGTGGTGGTTGCGGTGGTGGTGGTTGCGGCGGCGGTGAAGGTGGTGGTGGTGGTGGTGGTGGTGGTGGTGGTGGTGGTGGTGGTGACTGTTTGTTTGATGTTGTGCGTTGCAGTGATTGCACTCTGATCATAGCTGGCGGTAAAGCTGTGTCGCTTAATGTCCGCCGCACCAGTGACAACTTACGAAGACGTGGCCTGTATGAGAGATGCTTGTTCGTCTGCAACATCTAAAAACAGTTGGCAGTTTGTACGGCGCCTCGCAGGACACTGTGAAATGCAGAGCGCAATGTAAACTGACGCCATATCTAGTAATTAGAAGCAACAAGCGAAGGCGCGACCAGAGTTGTTGTTATTGCTTTACTTCTCCCGTTCACCTTATTTATGGCTATCACAGGCAGTGTATGTTCATAAAGTGAATTTATGAAAATGCGCAGCATACAAATCACAGATTGCAAAACT
>NC_042999.1:89140324-89152824 GCF_006345805.1 Octopus sinensis
AATGAAATTTAGATCTCAATAAGTCGTCACGCTGCATATCAATCAATTTCATTTGAAAACATTCTGATATTGTCTCCATCAGTAAAACGTGATGCAAATTCATTTCTCAAATCCTGATTATATTCACAAATACCTCTGAATCCTGTGGTTTCCTTCCTTGAAATGATGAAAAACGCGCACAATTTTTATTTCGAAGTTGATGTTCCCACAACTGTAGATTTTTTCAAAGACAACACTAGAGTTATACATTTCATTTATGAGCTGAGTTTTACCTTGAAGTGGTAAATTTAAGTTATTTAAATGAGTTACAGTATCCAAAATAAAAGCCAAAGTTGCAAGCCAATCAGGATCTCGAAAATGTGAACTATCCACACGTTTGCTTTCGAGAAATATCGCCACTTCTTTTCGTAAGGCAAGTACTCTAGCGCAAGACAAGTAGCATTGATCTTCGGTTAAGCCAGCAGCGTACATTGCAGAAATAAGCAAGTTCATCATATTCTGCCTCAGTATCTAGCAAAAGCTGTTTAAATTGACGATGATTTAATCAACGAGAAAGGGTCAGATTCACGGCTTTCAAACAATTTCCTTAACATGCTTAAATTTCAGACTTGGTGCACAATGTCTCTTGATGGATAACTCAATGAATTTTAACAAGTTTATGTGTGATTCAAAGGCTTTCTATGTCCTTGCAGTAGGGCAACAAAGCATTTTTTTGTTTGTTTGTTTGGTTTTGTCCTACCATTGCTGGGACACCTTCAGTTGTGATGTCAATTATCTTCGAAAAATCAAACTTAATTTCTGATATCGTTTTCAACAAAGTTTCAAAGATGTCTGCTCCGGTTACGGTTTCCTTCATAGGAATTGACTGAATAAATTCTTCAAAGCTCTGAAAAATTGTAGTCACTCCTCGCACAAAGACAGCAAGTTGTACAGTGTCACTTAAGTCTATACTCCCATCGACTGCAATTGAAAAATTTTGTAATTCACTGCAGGCGTTGATTAATTGATTTTTAACATCTGTTGACATTTTTTCAACCCGCTGTGTAAGTGCCCTCGAAGAAAGGCTGACAGTTTCAACTAAAAACTTTTTTTTCTGGACAAACAATATCCAACACTGCCAATAAGCAGTCTTTAAAAAAAGTCACCATCTGTAAAATGTTTCATCGTTTCAGCGATGAGTTTTGAGAATTCATAGCGGGCAATTCTATTTACCACATTTTCGCCTTTTCTGTTTTTAAAATATGACGTTTGTTTTCCAAAACTAGACATCAACCGCACAATTTCATCTTTCCTTGCTTGTCCAGTAAATGGTGCGTCTCGTAATGTCGTCTAATATTTGCTACCTTATTCACAGCCATGTCTTCTAGACATATGAGACAAATCGGGTTCCCACTGTGCTCAATGAAGAAGTAATCTAATATCCAAGTTTCTTGGAAAATTCGGCATTCAGCATCTAACTTTCTTCGTTTTGCATACGTGGTCATCGAAATTTTTTCCTACGAATAAAATTAAAATTTAAATTGATAATTTTACATCTGAATAATTCTATCTTTTTAATGGCAGACTTTTTATTGTATTCAAAAGCTTCGTCTCTCAATACAATTGTAATAATACCAGTTGGTTATGGCTAATAATTTGTATAATGTGGGTGTTGATGATGATGATGATGATGATGATGATGATGATGATGAAGACGGAAATAGGTAAGCGCATGGTGGCAAGGACAAAAAGAAGAAACAAATGAGACTTTAAACGATGACAATAAATGTGTTATTTGAAAAACACAATAATGAAATAAATAAGTAAACGTCTCTTACTGGCGAAAGGGAAATATGTAATAATATAACAGAACCCAATGAAGAATTCGGGTACGAGAAAATGAGTGTTTGTAACTTACTGACGGTGGGTGGCGGGGGTAATCTGTTGTAGGTTTCACGAATCAGAGATAGTGGAGTCGCCGGCCGACTGAGACAATTGTCCCTTCGAGGCAGTCTTTTTATGACCGTCAGCAGGCTCAAGTCAGCTCTCAGTTTTTTGTCTTAATTTTACGCGGGAGAGGTAGTGATTGGGTAGAAATGTTTCGGAATTGTATTGATATAATTATTATTGTTATTATTTTTGTGTAGAGAGAGCGGAAATGATGTGCGGAGCCCTGCATACGCGATGAATCTTTATTTGTGCTTCTGCTGTTAAAGCGTTCATATCCGGTTGGTGGTAGACATTAGGTAAGAGTGAATCAGAAGATTTGTGGAAGAAAATAACAGCAGGGCTTTTATTGTATTTGAAAGTCTTGTCTTTCATATTACAATAAATTTAAATTTTAAATAAACAACTCACTGGGCATCTGTTCGCGCGGGCTAGTCATAAATCCCTTCACGTGCCAGATCCGGCCTGCGGGCCGTAGGTTTGCCGGCACCTGCTCTAAAATTAGTAATCTGTACCAGACGTACCAAAAATATAATGATGTAGAGCGCTTCCAGATAGACTTTGAATGTCATATTATATCTCTTCGACAACATACGAACGACCAAACAGCCTGCTGCCGGTGATTAAGCTTCCACATATAAAGCAGATAGCATCATGAAAGTTGAAAAGCAGTTGCTTATCTGAAAATATTTTTTGACTGTTGACTAGGAGTACTTTTTTTTACAACAGGGAATTTGTACAATAATTCTACCGTAACAGAGCATCAGAAGTAAAACTTTACATATCAACAAGATGTCTTGCATGGCTATATTTCTAATGAGATATTACATCTTGGATGGCTACATTTCTAGTGAAATAAGAATGAGATATTAGCTCTTACTTTAACTGATAGGCAATACATTAGCTGGAAGTAACAAAATACTTGATGCACTCAAGGGATAACGATGTAGGTAAACCACCAAGATGCGACATCCAATGCAGATTCTGAGAAAGTCATCCGCCTCATAAATAGTCGATCAAATATATCATCACAGTATTACCTACTTGAGAGAATCGGTATCGTGGCTAAAACGAAATCCATAGAAAGCATAATCCTAAGGATATAAATATAAGAAGCAATCTTGATGTAAAGAGTATAATCACTCAAAATATGAAAGAATACAGGAGGAATGTTTCTGTCTATAAAACGCAAGTATAGCAAACTAGATATAATAACCTGGGAGTGAAGATATAATTAAGTAGAATAGTTGAAATTTGCCCAGCAGTCAATACGCTGTTAAATATTAGTGAAAAGAAAAATACATCCATGTTGAACTGCTGATGAGTTTTATTCTGCAGTTTTTCCAGCTGGAGTATATTTTTAGATTTCTGCCGATAATTATTGGAGCACTTGGATGACTACTGCTCCAGTAGTAATCTCGAGGAACTGCGTTTCACACAACCAGAAAGAACATGCCTAATCAGGAGATTACAGCTAGAGGCCATCAAAAATTCTGTCTAAACATGTAAAGCACTTAAGAGGTTTCGCATGTAATAAGTGCACAGACACACGTTTATACATGCAAACATGTTTGTGCATATAAGCATAAGTCAAGATGTACAAATTCACTTATGAAATAACAGCCACACCTGCATACATGCATGCTTACATACATACAGTCAAGCATTCATGCATGCATATATACAGCCATGTATACATCACTAATTTGTTGATTTTGTCTAAATTCCAGTAAGATGTAGAACATCTTGGATGCATTCTTGTTCCAAACACTGGCATCTTCTCAACTACATAACTGTGAACCTGAACGACACAAGGAATAAAGGCTAGTTGTTAGTATAACTGAATTTTAGAAGCAGGAGACATCTTCAGGCGCAGTCACTACCAAAAGGCTGAGGACACAAAGACGCAAATCATCAGCATTTGAAGAATTTTTTGAGAAATCATCTCTAATAGACTAAACAAATCATTCTTCATACCTGATGACATAAAGAATAGCTTGTCATCTCTAAAAGAGAGTCTCTACTCTTCTGCAAGTAACATGCTTGGTATTCAAGTACACAATATCGGGATCAGTTTGATGAAAATAATGAAGAACTCCAAGGCCTTCGAGGGAAAAATAAGTTAATTAATACTCAGTTATTACTCAAAGGCAGATATTCTTCTTTTATAGAAAAATGATAAAAAAACAAACAAACAAACAAACAAAAACGGAATCCTAAGGTTCGTGAAGTATAAGGGGCTTGAAGAGTAGTGAATCTTTTGAGAGTAGTGAATCTATAAGGCTCCATGCCTTTCACAAAGCACTAGGTGCAAATTCAATCCCTGCTAAAATATACCGTTATGGTATCGATGCACTCATTGAAGAACTGAGCTGTTTATTTTTAATGTAATCAATGGATGCCATACGCCAAGAATTCAACCATTCATTCCTGAATGGGATTTGGAATAAGTTTACTTGCCCGTCTATGGATTTCAGATGTTTTAACACCCAGTACTATGATGGAGTCGTCTCCACCGCGCCACATGCAGCCTACCAGCGAACAAGCAAGGCTTAAACATTGAGTATGTGTTTCGATAATTTTTACAACACTAACGTTGCTTCTGATTTATATTTTAATCTGTACATACATATAAAGTAGCATAACAGAAAGTAAGAATAGCCTAGAACTTTTGTTTTTACTATGAAGTTTTAGAAAGTGTGGTTTGTTTTGCATCACCAACAATCAACTCCGAATACGCACATGAGATATATATGAATACAAATATTATTTTAATGGTTTCAGCCATTAGACTGCAGACACACGAAGGCGCGGCCTTCGAAGTATATGTATACATGCACACACATATGTATATGTGTGTGCATGTGTCTGTGTGTGTTTGTGCATGCGTGTATGTTTGAATGTACATGTATATGTATGTATATATATGTACATATATATGTTAATATTTATTCAACCATAGACAGAATAACACTGACATAGTGATCGTATTTATTAGACTGTATGCGAAAGAGATGACACAAAATTTCGTTTAGAGCTAAATGGCGCAAAAACTCCTAAATGACGTAACCATTTAGGCACTGTAATATCGATTATTGTTATAATCCTTAAATGACGGTGGCGATCTGGCAAAATCGTTAGCAATACCGATAACATGCTTAGCGGCATTTCGTCCGTTTCTAGTTCTGAGTTCAGCTTCCATCGAGTTCGACTTTGCCTTTTATCTTTTTAGAGAGGATAAAATAAGTACCACTCAAGTACTGGGGTCGATAAAGTTGACTTATTCCTTTCCCAAAAGTTCAAGTCTTCTACCTATAGTAGAGAGAATTACTACAATCCCTAAACGGTTATGTCACTTAATCCATTTAGTTTATCCATTGCACTTTTGCCATTTATAAAATGATTGCTATGTGAGCTCTATTCTATATGTACCTGGTTGAATAATTGCTAAAACTTGCCAAGTTTCATTATGCTTCAGCATGAAACCCATTGGTACTGCAGGTACATGCAAGGCTGTATGATAAGAAGCTTGTTTCCCAACCACAGGTTCAGTCTCATTGGTCGGCACATTCGACAGGTGTCTTCTACTGTAGCCCCAGATAGACTAAAGCCTTGTGAGTGGGTTTGATGGACGAAAACTGTGGAAACCCGTAGTATTTATGTATGTATACACACACACACGCAGAATACAAGAGACCTATAGAATAAGTGCCAAGCTTTAAAAAGTAAGAAGTATGGGCGATTTGTTCGGCTAAAACCCTTGAAGGCAATGTCTCAGCATGGTAGCAGTCCAATAACTGAAACAAGTAGAATATAAACAATAAAAGCTACAAAGATCCTTTAACGTTTCAGACATTGATTCTTCGGCAGAAGAAAATTAAAGGAGTGTCAAAGAGGAAAAATAGCTGCGAGGAAAGAGAAAATATCTGGTGTAGGGTTAGGTATAGGGGTCAGATGGGAATACGGTTCAATGGGGGGAGTTGGACAGGAGGAAGGAGCGGTAGGCTGTACCTATGAGAGTATATCCATGTTTTGAGATAGGTGTATGGGGAAGTGCTGTGTACGGTTTTATGGCACTATATTTGTGGAGAAATGTACAACTCACAGGTTTATAATAGAAGGCACTTGTCTGAGGTACTACATAATAGGATTGAAGCCGTAGCGATGTAATTCCAAATGGAGCTTCTTAAAGATAAACTATATTCACTTTAGTAAAAGTATGTCATCCATGTGAATAATTTGCGAATGAAAGCAATTCCTGTATGGAATACATTGGCTTGCTTCATTGTTGAGTTATTTTATTTTCGAACCAAAAAGTTGACGTTTAGAAGGTCGATGGATCTGCTAAAATAACAGCTACAACCGTTTTTAAATTTCACTTAAATAGCTTCAAATTTGTAGAACACGTACATATTTAGGAAAATGTAGCCCTACGTACACTATAACTTACGAAAAATCATAATTCTAAAATGACCGGATGATAACAGCTAAAATACCCTTTAAAAACACAGCCTTGTTAGTCAGAGCCAACCTGTTTATTAAATATAACAACACTTCATAGTAGTATTAATATCAAAACTTTGCGAATACAGAGTAGCTTGAATGGATTCCACATGGCCCATACACCGACAACTTGTTCAAACATACACACACACACACACCACACACACACACACACTCACATACACGCACACACACATAGGCTCAAACACACACACATACACGCACACAGAGGCTCACACACACACACATACACGCATATACACGCACGCACACAGAGGCTCACACACGCACACACATGAATACACACACATATATGCATATAAGTGTATATATTTTCATGAATATTGAGATAAATATGTGTCGGTGCGCGCGCGCGTGGGTGCACGCGTGGGTGCGTGTGTGTGTGTTCTGAAACGGTTTAGCTTTAGGCTAAAACTACTTCAAAACTTTGCCTTCTCACACAAAGTAATTGATACTCTAACCTATACCTACGTAGTGCGTATTTCACTTCCAAATTTAAAACAATTTGTGCGTAACTTTGTGCACGTGTTGTGTACGTATAAGTGTGTGTGTGTGTTGTTACTATGTGTGACTATTACGTACCGTTATTACATTTATTAATGTGTTTATTCTTTAATATATTTCTATTGACCTGTGCCCCTAGAGCATGTTCATGTCGCTAGAGGTAATAAACTATGCCCGGCCCACACGCGCTTCCCGCCTGTTTGTTGTGATATACAAACGTCAAATACTATTCTTGTTCTCGCTGTATTGGTGCTTATGGGTTTTGTACAAGCTATGTTGGTGGCTGACAATTAGGGGCCCATCTTCCCAGCAGTTACATAATTAGACAAGACAAACAAGATAAAAGCGTTGAAACGTGGGGGAAGGATTTGCTCATTTAATTTTTCAGTTTGCACTAGTTAAGTACGCATACATATACGTATACAAGAGTATAAACATAGAGATAAACACACGCATACAGATTTACACATACACACGCAGACTCACACATTCTGAACGTACAAGCAGTAGCTTTCTTCTCCCTGTGAATTGTATATGTGTAAATACAAACATAATGACATGTTATCATCTAATGTCGTGCAGAGTCAAGAGACGAAAGCTTGGCTCGTTGTTAGATGATGGTTGACATATAACGTGTATGCTCGAATAGTCCTCGCAGCGGTTCATTGCGACACATGTCGAGACAGTTAGCGCCTGCCGTCCCCACCGTTTGTTTACTTAACAAGACAAATTCATATCTTTGAATATACATTTTTTAAAGTGTATGTGTAAATACCAATTTAAATCCAGTTTTCTCTGCCTGCATCTGTTATTATTTGTCTCTTACTTTATTTGACTATATTTTCATTACATTTCATTTTCTCGGTACAGACTATTGGCTGTCGACTTTTAGCTTATGAAATGATGGCTCCTATCCTTTTTGGGGGCAGGTGTTTTACGGTTGGATGCACCCTTCTTAACGCTAATCAGCTGGGTCAGTAACTATTTTTCCAAATAGGGAAATTCAGTAATGCGCTTACCCTAGAACATTTACACATATCCCGAGGTGAAATTTAAGCCCTTCATCCAGAAGCCTTAGTTCTAACATTTAAATATCCAGCCAGAGCTTTTATACTCTAGACCATCATACTAATAAAAAAAAGAGAGGCGGTGGTTTGTCATTTTGTTTTAATAAGTTAATTTCAGCACTAATTTCTTTAAGTTGCAGAATGTATTTCAGAAACGTGAAGATGAAAAGGATCAAATTTAAACCAATGAACCATCGTAATTTTAAAATGTTTGTTCTGATCGATCAGACATATGATCAATGGCATTCTAGTTGTGACCATACCAACTGCTTAAGTATAGGGTGTGTAGGATAACATTATCCATTTTTATTTATTTATTTATTTTTTTTTTTTAAAGAATTGGAAAAATTGGTTACGATTCGACCAACCGCTTAGAGGCTCCTTCGCTGGCTCCAAAATGTTAAATGTGCATTAATTAATGAATTAGTATGGTTTACTAATACGCAGTGAAATAATTTTATGGGTCAAATAGGAAGAAATACGTTAATAATTTTAAGAGACACTCCTAATTAAAAAGGGTAACATTACTTCAAGTGTTGTTGACTGATTTTTCGCGATTTTATTTTTTAAACTGTTGACGTCAATTTACTAATCTCATTCTATTAAATGTCTTAACTAACAGATTAGAATCCCGTAATAACAATTTCTCTTTTATAAGTGAGTAATGAATAAAATCTAACGTTTGAAGAGCAATGTATGAACAAATCTACCTATCATACGAGAGCTGCCAATCCTCTTCTGGCTAAGTTATTTAAAAATGCATCTTGGTGCTGTACAGCAATCCCTGTTTGCATCAAACTCTGTTTACAATAGTGGTTGCGAACAGCTCAGCACATGTCAGCAGTTGGCGTTGGCAGTGCTAGTTATTAGCTTCAAAAACATCAAAACGAACGCACGAGACTTCCTTCCTTACTATTCATCAATACTACTCAGTTCAAATTACCATACTTTCTGCAAATGTTAGTCTTAAAACAATTTTAATCAAAGAAGCGTGCTGGCCATGGTTGAATGAAGTGTCTAGGGAGAACTTGAATGTATACACTTTTGTTGTGGGAAATCACTAATAAGAGATTTGCGGAGATTATCCAGATGGCATGAATATACAGGGTTAATATTTTCAAAATCTTCACGACTCTAACGTTACGGGTTCTTGCAAATTTTTTACATAACATTTTCTATGACAGTGGTGGCAAGGAAATCTCTGCAATCAAACACACACGCGCACACGCACGCACACACACACACACACCACACACACACACACACACACACACACACCACACCTTAGTTCAATTGTAGTGGACAGCTAACACCGCAGTACATCTCCAGCGTTAGATGCTGTGCGAAGGCAATGACAATAATAATAATAATAATAATAATAATAATAATAATAATAATAATAATAATATAATAATAATGATAATAATAATAATAATAATATAATAATAATAATAATAATAATAATAATAATAATAATAATAATAACAATAATAATAGTGATAACAATAATAATAACAAAATATAGTATAAAAATAATATATATATATATTATAAACATAAGATGCATATATAGGGTAGCGAATATTCGTTATAAATATCATCACCAGTGGCCTAGCATAGTCAATAGACAACATATTCATATTTTAAAATAGTGCACATTAAACACTAAAGAAAACTACCCTTTAACAGGTAATTTTTACATGCTAGAAATAGCAGCCAACACGGCCAAAACCACGATTTAATAGCAATTTTCGAAATAAATGAAAAAAATTTTACTTTGTTATTTTTATTAGCGGTTATACCATGGTTTCGAATTTCTTTAGCAAATAAGATTATTTGCCATCCTTTAATAGGAAATTTAGCAAAACAATATTATCCACCAGGCGAATTCTCGTCAGTAACCGGCCTCAATAACTAACTTATAATTCAGATACAAGATAACACGCGTCCCGTGTTATATATATATATATATATATATAAGTATTATATGTTATATATATGTATGTATGTATGTATGTATGTATGTATGTATGTATGTATGTATGTATGTATTTTTGTATGTATGTACGTATGTGTGAAGAGAGAGAGAGAGAGAGAGAGGGAGAAATACGAATATACATATAGTTATATTGGTATTGATATATAGGTATGTGCGTATTTGTGTGTATAGTTCTTATTGAACTTTGAAGTTACTGTGAGCCTTTTCCTTTTAAAAATTTCATCTATATGTGTGTGCGCGTGTACGTAAGCATTTATACATGCATCTATACAAGTATAGATACATATATACATATTCATTTCTATACGACAGACGATGCGGAAGAAAGAGAAAAAGATGATTTTTATGAATAACTACAGGATGCGATCAATAACATATCACTCTTTGACATCAAGTTGGATGTGGAAAACTGGAATGCTCAGCTAGATTCCAACTGGATTGACGTAGAGCAAGTACAAAAGCCGCATGCAAGGGGAACCAATATAACTGAAAATGGAGAGTGCTCTTTGTTATTCTGCAGTATGAACGATTGACAACACCTTCCCGCACCCAGCCATCCACAAAAAACCTGGCTGTCTCCAGATGGAAAACCACCAGCGAAATCGACTATGTATGCATAAGTCGGCGCTGGCGATCTTCACTTCGAGACGTAAAGGCGCGAAGGGAAGCTGATATTGGGTCTGATCATCACCTATTAACAGCTGTGGTACAGATCCGGTTAAAGAAAAGTTGTAAACTAAGAGGTGAAAAACCATTTGCAATAGATAAGCTAAAAGACCCCATAGTGATCAGAAAATATCAGCAAGAAATCGTCTAACATTTTCAAGACCATGTCACCATTGTAGTTAACCGTGCAACAGACCGGATATTTGGAAGAGCAATGGAATATGTTTAAAAGTGTTTTAACCCAAAGAGCAAAGACCATAATCGGACAGAGAAAAAAGACAGTCACACCGGGAAAGATGTGACAGCAAGAAGAAAAAGAAAAGAAGGATCCAAACGTAAACAGAAAAAAGTGAGAAAAGCAACAGAAGAGCAGTATCGAGTGGCAGATAGGCAGATGAAGAGAGGATGCAGGAGAGACAGAAGAAGACGGTTGTAAGGAAGTATTAAAGAAGCTCAGGAGGCAAAAATACTCTCAAGTTTTACTGGTCCCAATCCTGAATTATACGGTCATTATATTGACGACTGTATCGGTGCGACCTGACTCTCTCGCGAACATCTAGACTTTCTACTCTCTTTTGTCAAATCTTTCCATCCTGCCCTCCACTTCTCCTGCACTATTTCCGACACCTCAGTTGCCTTTCTCGACATTTCAGTCAGCATTCATCACTCCACTCTTACCACCTCCATCCACTACAAACACACAGACTCACACTCATACCTCAACTTAAACACACCAAGCTCTCTATCCCCTATTCCCAATTCCCAATTCCTCCGCCTACGTAGGCTCTGCAGTGACAACCATGACTTTGAGACTCAGTCGCAACTCATGGCTCGCCACTTCATCCTACGTAGATATCCTCTCACCACTATCCACACCACCCTTGCCAGTGCTTCTGCTCTTCCCCCACACCTGCCCCGCCGTCACTCGTCTCCCGTTTTCCTTCACCTACCACCCCACCACCCTGCCTCTCCAACGCACCATTCTCCGAGCCTTCCGTATCTCCAGTCCGACCCCTCCACTTCGTATATCTTCCCTAACAAACACCTCCCCACCTTCAAAAGAGCACAAAACCTGCGGGAATTCTTGGTCCACAGCTTCTTTCCCAACCCAACCTTCCAATTCGACTCGTTCTCTTGCTCCCGCCCACGCTGCCGCACTTGCCCGTACCTCTCCATCACCATCTTCCTCACAGGCACCCATCATCGAACCTATCATATCACTGACTCCTTCACCTACACTTCTAGCAACGTCATCTACTGCATCTTCTGCTCTCTCTGTCCTCTATACATCGGTTAAACGGGACGCCGCTTGGCTGACCGGTTCGCGGAACACCTCCGAGACATCAGACTCGGCAACGGTAACCCGGTCTCGCACCATTTCCGCTCTACCGGTCACTCTTTACAACTGTCTGTGTTCGGATTGTCCTTGCACAGGGACCATCCGGACTCCCGTCTTCGCTGTGAGGAGGGATTAATCTTCTCACTTCGCTCCTTTGCGCTACATGGGCTCAACTCTCCTCTTCTCTTCATCTAACCCTCCCCCTCTCTTCTCTCTTCCTCTCACACCTACTTCCTCCCACCCACCTCTCTAGCTCTGGCATCTACTTCCTCTCTTCTTTCCACCCTCTCCCTTCCACCCTCTCCCTTCATCGTCACCCCCTCGTTACCCCACCGCTACACATTCTAACTCCACCATCCCTATACATCCCGTCTCACACCCACCCCATCCCTTAAACCCCACCCTTGCTTCCCCACTCTCGTCTCCCCTCACCCCAATACCACCACACCACACACCACACCACCATACCACACTA
>NC_042999.1:89157824-89160324 GCF_006345805.1 Octopus sinensis
TGGTACTTGTTCGGTGGTCAAAGTTAATGACCACCTATCGGAACCGTTTAGTATCGCATGTTCGGTCCATCGGGGCTGATCGCTGTCACCTCTTCTGTATGCCCTGGCTCTCGAACCACTACTGCAGAAGTTGGATCAGTTAAAAGGCCTCCCTTTCGAAATTGGACTCGGGAGGGCTGTGACGGTCTACGCGGACGCCTCCGAAGTGGAGACGATCGGCTCCACTGTAAGCGAATATGAGTCGGTTGCAGGGGCCAAAATCGGAAGGATTGTGACTGGGCACCTGGAGAGGCAGATTGATGCCGTCGGGCGGCAGTTAAAGTTTTAAACCAGTTAAACTGCTGGGGGTCTGGTTCGGTCCCGACCTCCAGGTGGATAAGAATTGGGAAGCGGTGACGAACAGGGTGGCCTGTCTTACCTAGAAATGGGCTGAGATGAAGTTATCTCTGAAAGGTCGGGCAAAGGTGGCGAATGCCCACATCGTCTCTGTCATTATTTATTGTCTGACCGTCCTGCCTGATCTCAGTTACTACTTGATTAGATTGGAGAGTATCCTGTTTATTTTCTTGTCGAAGGGACGCGTTCCAATGGTCAGGCGATCGGTCTGCTGCCAACTTCCTTTGCGTGGCAGATTAGGCATGCCGTGGCTTTTAATGCGCAGACACGCATTAAAAGTGTGGACTCCATTCGTGAGACACCTTTCTGCAGCTTGTCTCCTTGATTCAGCTGCAGTCTTGGGAAAAGGATAGGCCGAGCCTTAGTGCCTTGCACTTAGAATATCGTCAGGTGCTCACTGTTCTCTACAAGTCGGGCAATAGGATCGGTGGATGTTCCACTTTAGATATGTACAGAGGATTAGTAGCAAGGAAGTGCGACGACATCTTTGGGGATATTCAAGGCGTCGACGAAGACGAACTGGTAAGTCTACTCCAGATGACTTAGCCACGTTAGCGTGCATTTTTTTGTAGTGTTTTTGGGCCTGCTTACTACACTCACTCACAATGCGTGAGATTGTTTCTTTTCTGCTGCCACGCATTCAACAAGGGCCATTCGCTGCTCTTATCTATTTGGAACTTGGTATAATTACTTCTCAGAGCTAGTTCCTGGTCCTCTGTGCATCTTTACAGGTAACTTTTTCTTACCCATGTCCAAGTGTTGATCTTGTATTTTCCTTTGCTTTCTCAGAGGCATTGCCCGTTCAGCGGTTTCATTTTCTACTTGTTTACTATTTTCCTCTTCATCGCGTTTCTTCTTCTTCTTCTTCTTCTCTTCTTCTTCTTCTTCTTCTTCTTCTTCTTCTTCTTCTTATTATTATTATTATTATTTTATTATTATTATTATTATTATTATTATTATTATTTATTATTATTATTATTATTATTATTATATCATTATTATTATTATTATTATTATTATTATTATTATCATTATTATTATTATAATTATTATTATTATTATTATTATTATTATTATTATTATTATTATTATTATTATTTATTATTATTATATAACTGTTCAATACTTGGTAGATTGAGGCAAGTTTCTATTGCATCACCTGCTACACGTCAGTCTAGGTGGAGTGTGTGCAGTATTGCGTGATCTTTTCTGCTGTTGGGGGTGTGCGAGCTTTTCCCAGCCCCGTATTGCGCTAATTATTTTCCTTTGGAGTGTGATGCTATCTTTTGTTGTGTTGCTGCTTGTATTGTGTATTGAGTGCGTAATGCTTTGGTTTTTTGCTGGCTTGCTGATGGGAGTTTATTTCAGTAGGTATATGCTGTATAGAGTGTGCCTTGTATTTGTGAGTTGTTTTGTTTTGGTTGTATTATTATTATTATTATTATTATTATTGTTGTTGTCATTGTTGTTGTTGTTGTTGTTGTTACCATTATTATTTTCATTAGCATCTTCCTTCAATTCTGTTTCCATTTCTTGCTGAGTGTCTTCGTGACACCTAGGGGAGAAAAACATAGTGTATACATTGGTAGGCCATCAAAACAAACACACCAGATTGTTCATTTTCAAAGTTATGTGATAGAGAAAAAGGGGAAGAAAGACAGAGAGAAAAAGGAAAAATAAAAATATAAACAAAGAAAATAAAGGGGGGAAAAGGGAAGAAAATTCACTGCGACAATGCTCTTCTCAATACGTGTGACATACCAGTTATGAAAATCTTTTGCACTTCCTACATGGATAGTAAGCCACGGATCATTCTGAAATAATTTTCAGTTCGTTTTTTAATCATTCCAAGTGCTCCTAAAGTCCCTAGTATTGTAACAGTCTTGAGATGCCACACCTTTTCGATTTCGATTAGCAAACCTTTACATTTTCAGAGCTTATCAAATTCTTTTGCCGAGATATTATGGTCTCAGGGTATGCTAATGTCAATCAATAAGCAGACTTTATTATTGTTATTATTATTATTGTTATTATTGTTGTTGTTGTTGTTGCTGTAATTACTACTGCTACTACTACTACTACTACTACTACTACTACTACTACT
>NC_042999.1:89165324-89170324 GCF_006345805.1 Octopus sinensis
ATATCCCTGAAGTGCACATGGAATTATTTAGCCGCGCTGTTATCTAATCTAATATACATATGAAAAGCAAAGTCGACCTCGGCGGAATTTGAACTCAGAACGTAAAGATGGACGAAACGCCGCTAAGCATTTTTTTCCTGGCGTGCTAATGATTTTGCCAGCTTGCTGTCTTGAGGATTAATATAATATTAGTTTCACATTTTGGCACAATGTCAGCAATTTCGGAGCTGTGGGTAAGTCAATTACATCAAACCCACTATCCAACTGTTATTTATTATAACGACTCGAAAGGGTAAAAGGCAAAGTCGTCTCGTCGGAATTTGGACTTAGAACTTAAAGATAAACGAAACACCTATTTCTTTACTACCCACAAGGGGCTAAACACAGAGAGGACAAACAAGGACAGACAAACGGATTAAGTCGATTATATCGACCTCAGTGCGTAACTGGTACTTAATTTATCGACGCCGGAAGGATGAAAGGCAAAGTCGACCTCGGCGGAATTTGAACTCAGAACGTGACGGCAGACGATATACGGCTACGCATTTCGCCCGGCGTGCTAACGATTCTGCCAGCTCACCGGCCTAATACCAGATGAAATGCCGCTAAGCATTTTGTCTAGTGTGCTGATGATTAAGCCAGCTCGCCGCCTTAAGGATTAAATAATATTAATAATTAATGAATATTGTTGTTAATTTCCTCTCAATGTACACTTTACCGCTTTATAAACGTTAGGTTCATTTGGTAATGTTGCTCTAGATACACTGTTTAAAAGTGTAGCAATGATCACCACTGGAAATGCTTTGGCTTTTAAAGGTCTTCTCGCTTGATCAAGATTTGATTTACCTGTAACTAAGCAAGAGAAACAAAAGGGTGAGAGAGAAAGAATGAGATAGATAGACAGAGTGAATGAGTGGCGACTGATCGCGAGACTGAATCAGCGCTAACAACTACAAACTCGTACTTTTATCACAACTAATCATTTTTCTTTGTCTTCCATTTGTTTATCTGTCTTTAAAGTATTTATGTCTCCGTTTACCTGTTTTTACACACACACACACACACACTCACACGTTCACACACATACACACACATACCGAGAAAGAGAGAGAGTAAGAGAGAGAGAGAGAGAGAGACAACATACCCACGTACACACGCGCGCAGACATAGATGCACATACACATGTGTGTGTATAGATATATATGTGTGTATATGCACCAAAACACAAACAAGAGGTAAGAAAGGGGAATGGCAGTAAGCAGAAAATGATTTAGGGGGGATGGATGGGTAAGTGTGAAAGGTTTCTTATTCTAAGGGAGCGGACAAATCTTTATTTGTGAAGTTATTACTAATACTTTACATGCATTAATCCTCACCGAGTGTACAACTGAATATAACACAGTGCTTTATCCTCTCAGTGCTTCTTAGATTTTATTAAACTAAAAACAAAATTCCTGTAATGTCAATATAGCAGTTTTGTTATTGTTGTTTTCTTAGTTTTAATTTTTTAAACTTCCTGTTACTTTACTAGTCTCATTTGAGTGGACGGTCTCCCGCTTTCTGACTGGCGTTGATTTACTTTGATATAATATCACTGGAGTGCTTCGAACCTGCTGACCTCACCTTCACGGAGACTTTCCTCATCAAGAAGACGCCATTAGAGAGATTAAACATATGAAGAAGAAGAAGAAAAAAAAAACACTAGGATTAGTTGGTACAAAAGAAAAAGAAGAAAAAAACGGTGGATATTAAGAAAGAAGAAAAGAGAATAAAGTGGTGGTGGTGGTGGTGGTGGTTGTGGTGGTGGGGCTTACAAATCTGGGAATCACTTAGGGAAGTGAGAATATGTTATTATTTTATGCGATACCCAACTAAGAAAAACAATATCGAAAATTCATAGAATAATGTCAAATGAGTTGTTTTCGTTGAGGTTGCAATTAATTCAAACACATGATTTCTACAGTGTAAAATGGTGTTTACCCCTAGTACGCTTGTTCTACTTCCCTTTAGATTTACATACATTTGTGTGTATTCTTTTATTCTTTTACTTGTTTCTGTCATTTGACTGCGGTTATGCTGGAGCACTGCCTCGAGGCGTTTTAGTCAACAAATCGACCCCCAGGAGTTATTTTATTATTATTTTTAGGCCTGGTACTTATTCTATCAGTTTTATGGTTGGACCGCTAAGTCACGGGGACGTAAACACGCCAACACCGGTTGCCAAGCGGTGATGAGGTGGGGGCGACAAACAGAAAAAAGACACACACATGTACAAATATATACGACGGGTTTATTTCAGTTTCCGTTAACTAAATCCATCACAAGGCTTTGGTCGACCCGAAGCTATTGTAGAAGACACTTGCCCACGGTATCACACAGTGAGACCGAACCCGGAACCATATAGTTTGGAAGCAAGCCACACCTGCACAATATATATATATATATATATTATATATATATATATATACATATTCTTTTCTTTTATTCTTTTATTTATTTCAGTCATTTGATTGCGGCCATGCTGGAACACCGCCTTTAGTCGAACAAATCATTCCCCAGGACTTATTCTTTGTAAGCCTAGTACTTTTTCTATCGGTCTCTGTTGCCGAACCGCTAGTTTACGGGGACATAAACACACCAACATCGGTTGGCAAGCAATGGTGAGGAACAAACACAGACACACACACGAATATATATATATATATATATATATATATATATAGATATAAGTACATTAAAAGGCTTCCAATAAAGAAGCAAGTGCTAGATACACAAAGAGGGGATAAATTCATGAAATGAAAATTAAAAACGTTTACCATCTCAGCCAATCTTGTACTGCAATTTCGTCTTTTTTTTAGCAAATGGATAGAATTCATCTGGCAAGGCCAGACTCGTCAGCAAGAAGCATTTATAATCCAAGCCCGCATGCTCTCTGTTCGCCGGGTATGGTTTGCGTCTGAGCACTGGTCTGAAAAGTTAGAGTTTACAAATCGTTAGATTTACACGTACTTCTAGCGATATGTATAGCTTGGATTATAAAGGCTTCTTGCTGACGAGCCTGGCCTTGGCAGATGAATTCTATCCATTTGCTAAAAAAAAGACGAAACTGCAGTACAAGATTGGCTGAGATGGTAAACGCTTTTAATTTTCATTTCATGAATTTATCCCCTCTTTGTGTATCTAGCACTTGCTTCTTTATTGGAAGCCTTTTAATGTACATATATATGAATAACGTATAGTCTAATGACTAATTCGTCTTTTGTGCTAGGTCGCTGGTAATAATAATTTATTTTTATTACCCTTTTTACTATGTTTATATATATATATATATATAATTCCAAGAGATTAAAGGATGTGAATTCAACCAACTAAAGGATAATAGCTATCCAATATACTGCTGGTAGAATATCCAATTATTAATGCACAAGTGTTTTTTCTTTTCATTGCATGGTAATTACACTACTGAATGTAATAAACGGGTGAGGATAAAAAGTTGTTTTCTCTTTAATTTATTCGGCAATAAGAAAATGGAGGGGATCAAGAGGTGGTATTCATCTACTTTTAGACATTATATTATGTCTATTTATTTATTTATTTATTAAAAAACTGTTATAACAATATACATACATGTATAACATATTATACACACACGCACCTTTGTGTTGGGGGCTCCTTCGTATTGGAGGTCATCTTGACTTTGTTATCTTCCCTACTTACCTTCTCCCGTCTGACTATTCTGTCCGAAGTCAGACGCCATGATAGATCGTTAGCTACTACACACATTTTTTCTCTCCTTGTTTCTCTCCTTGTTATTTTCTGTGTATCTTTCTGTAGAAGAGCGTAGGCTCGAAACATAAGAGACTTTTTCTATTCCTGAGCGCTATACTAATACATCTGTTTATTTGTACTCCACTTGCCTTCGTCTTTTGTTTATTTTCGTAAACTTTCCCTTTATAACATATTATGCTTTACATATATAAAAAAATATCAGTAATTATTAAAATATATAACGTAGAACATAGGGAGTAGAATAGGTTTTTACAGCTGTTTCAGCCAAGAGGTCATAGTACCCCACTTTACGTCCATTCCTTCAGTGAACTGAAGTATTTGGTAGATAAGATTAAGGTACTTGAGTGTGCCCCTGGGCTTCGTCAGAGAGTTTAAAATATTCATAAGGTTAAGCTATAAATACAAATACATACATATATACACACTTTTACATATACATACATACATAAATATACATAAAACATATCTATGCATTTATATATATATATATATATATATATATATATAATATATATATATATATATAATATATATATATATTATGTATGTATATGCATACAAGGAATCAATTATTATTATTATTATTAGATGTATTATATTATTCTTATTAGATAAAGTATAAACAGAGGAAAGAGAAAATTATAAAAGAGAAATAATAGCGGAATTTAAGTAATCACTCTATCTTAAGATCATTGCAGTTATGTAGGAATGAAAAGGTATATAAATGAGGAATACACACATACACACACACACACACACAAACACACACACACACTCACACACACAATATATATATATATATAAATATACATACATATATATAATATATTATATATATATATATATATATATATTATTTACGTACAAATATACCCATAGGTACATACATATTTCATGTATTGAGAAGGGAGGATTACTGTAGTAGTTCGTATTTTTTTTTTATATAATTATAATAATTATACACAAACATGCACACACAATATACTATATATATATATATATATATATATAATATATACATATCTAATATATATGTGTGTGTGTGTGTGTGTGTGTGTATAATTGTATATATATATATATAATATATATATATATATATATATACATATATATATATATATATATATATATAGATATATATATATATATATATATATATATATATATATATATATATATATATAGATATATATATATATATTAGTTATCGC
>NC_042999.1:89175324-89202824 GCF_006345805.1 Octopus sinensis
TAAATTACGTAATTGTCCGTAGATCATCGGTACGACCGTCCATGGTGAATATAATATGCAGGACTACATACTTGGACGTCCGAACAAAGTCAGACTTCTAAAACAGTCCTGCCCATTACAGTCCTGTTGGCTGTCCTTCTACTCCTTATTTCGAGCATTCAATCAAAAAGATAAGACTTTGAAGGCAGTTGCTCACGCGAACCAAAATAAAAGAAATTGGGAATTTGCGGAGGGTCAAAGCTGGTAACAAAAACAGGACATACAACAAATCAAACGAAATGAATACAAACAAGGAGGGCCCTTAGGCGCAGACGAGGTAAAAACGGCGAACGCTTGAAGAAGATTCTTTAATAAGAGAAAAAAGAGACAGATACAAAAGCGTACGAGCTGCGCAAGAGAGTGAAGGAAAAGAAAGTTCACGTGAGCAAAGGAAGGATGGACGATGTTCACGTGTGAGCAGCGAGAGAGAGTAAAGGAGGAAGAGGGAGGGAGAGAGGGACAGACAGATAGAGAGAGAGAAAGACAGACAGACAGACAGAGGGGAGGTGGAGAAGAAACAGTAAAGGATAGAGTTGCATCGATTATATTAAGAAAAAATTACTTGAAATGAATGCGGTGGCGTTCAACAAATAATAATAATAATATAATAATAATATAAACCATAATATATATATATATATATATATATATATATATATATATATATATATATCTATATATATATATATATATATATATATATACATACATATAGATACACATATGTACATACATATGTATATATATATAAATGTATATCCTTGTGTGTGTGCTTGTATTTGTCCTCCCACCATCGCTTGACAACCGATGCTGGTGTGCTTACGTCCCTGTATCTTAGTGGTCCGTCAAAATATACCGATAGAATAAGTACTAGGTTTACAAAGAATAAGTCCTAGATTGGATTTCTTCGACTAAAAGCCCTTTAACGCAGTGCTCCAGCATGGCTGCAGTCAAATGACTGAAACAAGTAAAAGAATATCTTTAAAAATTCTAACAAATTCTACAGCCTCAAGCTGAAAGTGTTATTCACAAAAAGTATATGCATATATATTCTAAGATGATTAGCTTACTATATATATTGATCGATTAAATAAATATCTCCGCGCCTCCCTTTTATTAATTCCATGTTAACAGAACCTTGTAAAATTGCTACTAGTGTTTCATTATCAGTGATAAGATAAACAGGCAACCTTGTTATTTTAATCTGTAACGTAATGTGGTGTGCGTGTGTGAGTGTGTACGTATGTATGTATGTATGAACATATATTTATATATATACATATATATATATATTATATTATATATATATATATATATATATATATATACATACATATATACATATATATATATATACATATCTATAATATACATATAATATATATACATATATATATATATTATATATATATATATATATAATATATATATATATAATTATCATGTATTTGTGTATGTATGTGTATATTATGGAACTATTGCGGTCAATGATTGCTTTGCTTAAAATGAGTTTAGTTTTTTTTTACATGTGTGTATGTCCGTGTGTGTGCCCGTGTGTGTATTTGTGTGAGGGTGCGTGTATGTGTGTAAGAGAGAGAGAGAGATAGAGAGAGAGAGAAAGAGACAGGCAAACATGCAGACAGACAGACAGACAGACAGGCAGATTGGCAGAGAGAAACAGAGAGAGAATGTGATGGTATTACTTGGAGAAGGAAACTGGATGCAGCTTCTCTGTGGAGCAGTCAGCAAGTCGTGAAACGGTCAGGCTGGAGACACACCACCAATTTTTCTTTTTTTTTTACTCATATCAAAAGCATAGAGAGTATGTATTTACATACTTGTTTACTTTTACATTCAAGTCTTCTAAGATTTAGATGTATTTCAGATTCATGCACTGTCGTGCATATAAATCATATAATATACATAGTTCAATTAATGGGGATCAGTCAAAAACACAAAAATACAAAAACAAGTTAACCACCACGGTGATAGCCTATTTTCTGACTGCTTTATAAAGAAGCGCACCATTCTATTCTATTGATTTGGGGAGGGAGAAAACCAATACGTCTTCTCAGAGGTGTGCTCAACAGGTCGTGAAACAGTCTGTCTGAAGGATACCTCCTCTTTTTTTCCACGCATCAAAACTATAGGAGGAAAACAATGAGATTGTTATCTCTCTCTCAGCTCGGCTAGCTAATATTTATGCACACAATACATATGTATGCATATTATGTATGTGTGTGTGTCTGTGTCTGTGTGTTTGTGAGTGTGTACGAGGAGGTACCCAAAAGTAACTGGAAACGTGCTCTGTGGGACAAGCCAATTGCAGTTCGGGCTTCCACCGCTAAAGGCCACTTTATGCAACCCTTAGTCATCGGTCGTAATGTCGTACTGCAACGTGGTGCGTCTTCATTTTGCAGTGCTTCTACCCTGTTTGTCGATTTTTGCGATGGCTGAAACGAAGGTACAGCGTGCTTCCGTGAAATTCTGTTTCTGTTGGGGAAAACGGCTTCAAACAGCTTACGAGTTGTTATCACGCTCTAGGAATGCTCACTCGTCGCTTGAAGACCAACCTCGTTCAGGGTGACCGCCGACCTCCTGAACATCATGAAAATTCATGAACTCATCTGGGAGGACCGTCACTGAACACTTGACGAACTTATGATTGGTGTATCCTGGAGCTCCTGCCGACCGAATTTCAGCGAGGAATTGCGAATGAAAAGAGTTGCAGCAAAATTTGTGCCTCGTTTGTTCACTGAATATCAAAAGCAGTCGCGACTGAAAGAACAGTTGGAAGTTAAATCTGATTCCTTTTCGAAAGTCATCACTTGTGATGAAAGCTAATGCTACGGAATTTGCAGATGTGGAAGAGGTAAAGGGGAAAAAAACAAAAACGACTGAGGCGTTAAAAATCATCACTTTGCAAGAGTTACAGCACTACTTTGAACAGTGAAAAACGCTTCTGGACCGATGCAGTGCTTCAAGTGGAGAATACTTTGAAGGCGATAAAAACGTAAACATGTAAAACTAAGTGAATACAACAACGTTGCAAAATTCCGGTTTCTTTTGTGTACTCCTTGGTATATGTACACATACATACGAGGAGTGTAGGAAAAGTCTTGAGCCTCAAAAAAAAAAAAAACATGGTACAAGACTTCTGATGATTTATTTTTCAACATAGTCCCCCTCGATGGCTGAACACTTTCTCCAGCGGTGCTGAAGTGTCATTATCTCGGAATAGAAGAACTCTTTTGTTTGAGACTCCAAGAAACTTCCTACAGCATCTATGACGTCATAGTCACTGGCAAAATGGCGACCAGCCAGGGCTTTTTTCATTTTGGGGAATAGATGAAAGTCAGAGGGGGCTAAGTCTGGCGAATAAGGCTGGTGGGGAACAAGTTCGTATCCACAATCACGAATTGTTGCCATGGCAACCACTGAGGTGTGGGCTGGAGCATTGTCGTGATGAAAAAGGACTCCTCTGGTGAGCATTTTTTCTTTGATTGCTTCAATATCGGAACGGCAATTCTGAGCCATGTCTTTCACTACTGAAGCGTAACTATACGGATATACGCGTCTGACAGTCCGATGACGTTATTCAGAGCGCAGCGATGCGCACAAAGACCACATGATCTATATAAGAAGACTTACATCGTGTGATTGACTTACTAGTGCACTGCCATGAAGGGTTTGGTCGCACAAATCAACAAAAGTACTTATTTCTTTTAAGCAGGGTACTTACTTTACTGTTCTCGTTACCTAAACTGTTATATCATGGACACTAAACAAACCAGTAGAGTTAAGGGATATACAGTACGAACACGCGCGGGCACGCACGCATACATATGCATACATTCACACACACATACACACGCATACACACCCACACTTACACACACATGCACACGCATACAACATGCCTCTAGAGTTTCTGTGCATATATGTGGGGGAAGAGGCGCGAGTGAGTGTATGCGTGTGCATGTGTGCATGAGTGTATACATGTGTGTATGTGTATACATGTGTGTGCGTGTGTAATAAACACATGTTAGCCGAGAGAAATTAGATATAACTTAGTGGTACGCATATGAAAACTATAGACACATACAGGTATATTCAGTACCATACAACATGTATTGTTGATTTATTAAGATTGTCTCCCCCTGTATCCAGAGGATGTGTCACAGGTACAACTTCTCCATAGCCATCCAATCAGTAATAAAGCTTTTAAGATTATCGAGGACAGTCGTGTTGTATGTATGAGGTGTATGTGTGTGTGTGGTGTGTGTGTGTGTGTGTGTGTGTGTGTGTGTGTGTGTGTGTGTGTGTGTGTGTGTGTGTGTGTGTGTGCTTTCTCTTTAAATATGGAACTAGTAACTACTATTATCTTTTACTGAAGATATTTCTTGATTCTTCAACAATGGACTGCAAACTGCCATGATCTAGGGATTCCCTTAATTTATCGTTCATGGAACTGCTAACCAACATTATCTTCTATAAGAATGTTCCTTAATTCTTCGATCATCTGGTAAATACTAACATCCTTTTTTTAAGAATATACTTTAATTTTTTCTCTCCGAAGACCGTTTAATTGTCTTACAAGGAAATCTTTGCTCAATAACACGAGCTCAGCTATTCGAGAAACATCTGTAAGAGGCTTTACGTATTATTTCTTAATCCCTTATTTACTCTGCAATTATATTTGAATTATAAATTACATGGTTTAAAGTGATACCACATGTTTTGCTTTTTCATTCTCTCTAATATATATATATATATTAATTTATGTGTGTTTGAATTTATACGTGTGTGTATGTGTGTGTATGAGTGTGTGAATTTATACGTGTGTATATATGAATGTATAGATGTGCTTATATATAGATAATACATAGATAAATGATAGAAAACGGAATGAACGACTTTCTTTTTTAAAATCACTACAATTGCTGGGATCTTAAACAAAGAATGTCATTCATTCCATTTTGTATCATTCATCTATTTATATAAGCTCTATGGGTACTATGGAATTTCTTATGTATATCCAGTAGCAGGAGCATATCCACTGTATGATGACATTTGGTGGCCAACAATCGTGGACGGGCTTTGCATCACATTCTGCATGATTATTACCCAAATCGTATTTAACTTGATTTATTTATTTGTATGCGTACAAATAAGTAAATCAGTGCAAGCGTGTGAATATATATGTTATACTTAACGCTTGAGCGTATATACGAGGGGGTGCTGAAAAGTTCCTGGTTTGGGTAAAAGAAAATACAAGAGATCAGTTATGATTTTACTCAATATATTCCCCTTTCAGATTTACGCACTTATTGCAACGGTCCTTCAGTTTTTCCTGAGCCCTGTAAAAGAACTCCGAAGGTTGGGCTTCCGACCAAGCCTTTCGCGATACCAGCCAAGTTCTTTTTCAGCACCCCTAATATATAAGGGACTAGTTAAAAACAATATTCATTACATATAAATCTTTTATTACAGCAAATTCGGCTTACAGCTGTTTCCAGTAGTCATTATATATCTATAATGATTACTGGAAACAGCTGTAAGCCAAATTTGTTCTAATAAAGGGTTTATATGTAATGACCATTATTTTAAACTTGTCTCATATATCACTCTGTAAAAAAAAAAAACAGTTAATCTATAGAATTGTGATGAACCATAACTTCGGACCCTACCAAAAGATTTCTTGGAGTTCTTCACTAATCTAAGTAATATTCTTCTCTACTGTAGGCACAAGGCCCGGAATCTACGACTACAAGGGGGCCAGTAAGGCAGATATTCATCTTCAATTAACATAATCTTTTTTTTTATATTTTAGATTAAAAGTATACTTTTCTTGGGCTTAAATGATAGAAAAATGCATGAGGAATTCAGAATCGCTAGTCGTATTGAGCAAAAATTAGTAGAAAAAGAGTTATGAGGTAAAATGTTGCGAAATTTCATGTCAGTAAGTAAGGGAGTAACGATTCAGCAATAAGAATAAAGAATATATTTCTTAAATGAATGCTTACTTTCTAAGGAGGCGTGCTGGCAGAAACATTAGCACGCCGGCCGAAAAGCTTTCTGGTATTTCGTCTGTCTTCACGTTTTCGGGTTCGCCTAGGTTGACTTTGACCTACATATAATCTAATTTTATTTAACTGAACACTTTCAAACTTCCGATACTGGTATAATACGTTACATAGAACAGGGTTCTTATCGTTTTTGACAAGATTTTGTATTTTAGAAGCGGTATTTCGTCTTTCCTTACGTTCTCAGTTGAAATTCCGCCGAGGTCGACTTTGCCTTTCATTCCATTCACTATTCAATGCATAGGATAAGGCCTAAACAAACACATTATCGATTTTTGCACTTGCGAGATTAATTTCGGAACAGAAATAGCGCAGTTCAATTTTCATTCGCCTAAACTTTAAGTGACCCATTTTTGGTGGTTTTACGATTTGTTGGCTAGGAGGAGATGTGCCGGGAAGTTAAACACACAGACACACACACAGATACACACACAGACACACAAGTTGAGTTTTATATATATATATAGATGTGTAAAAAATCTCATCACGCAATCAAACCAATGAAAGAGCCTCTACCTCGTCGCTCGACACGCTAAAAATAACAACCAAAGTATCCCCCTACCTAAATTACACGTCCATTGTATGTAATGTCCTAGATTATCCCTAAAAAGACGGTTTGCTGAAATCTGAAATGTTTTTGATGATACGTTTGCAGGGTTTATTTGAGGCTAAATAACAATATTATGGTCAATTTCTATATTAACACCAACTCGATTTTCACTAAGAAAACAAATTGATTTTTTGCGTGGAATCAAGTACTCTGACCTAATAAGCTGCAAATCCCTTATTTTGATTCGGAAAAATTGAGGTGGGGGGTTCCCCCACCAATACCGGAATAAATGGAATTTTTTTCGTTGAATAAATTCCTGTGCCCTCCTAATATTGCAAAATTAGGTTACTTAAGGTGAGCCTAGTAACTGATGGTTTTGGGGTCTTGTTGTTTGTAACTTTTGGTGAGCCATAAATTTGGTGTGGATGCGTAATATCAAATAATTCAATCACAACATATATCTAAATTAAACACGAAAAAAATTGAAATATTATCATCACTTACATGGAAAAATTGAAATATTATCTTTCAGTATTTTATAAGGTAAAATCTTAAATTATTAATTGACACATTATTAATTATCTTATAACAGCAATGCCTGGAAAAATTATGGATTGCATAGAAAAATGCGAGCATGAAAAGTTATATTGTTAAGATTATAAACCCGGAAAAGTACAGGACAAATTATTTCACCTGTCAGAGTATAAGACAAGCTATTACTTCTAGTAAAGTAAAGAATAAGAAACTTCACACTTAAAATATTTGCAGCTAAAATTAAAATTTGAAAATTAAAACTTATTTTATTACAGTTTACACACAACACTATACTTATTTAAGTAGAATTTGGCTAATTTACTACCTTAAATACAGAAAAAATTGACTAATTAAACAAACTTACAAATTAGCTGAACCCTTTTTTTATACAATAAATTTAAAAGATGAGAACTGTAAAGAGTGATAAATTAGAAGAACTGGCATTCTTTGCTGCAATATTTTAAGTAAAAAGTTTCTTATTCTTTACTAGAAGTAATAGCTTGTCCTATACTTTTACAGGTGTAATAACTTGTCCTGTACTTTTCCATGTTTATAATCTTAAGAATATGACTTTTCATGCTTGCATTTTTCCATGTAATATATATATATATATATGTGTGTGTGTGTGTGTGTGTGTGTAGGTAGATAGGTAATACATACATACATACATACATACATACATACATACACACACACACACACACTCACACACACACACACACACACACACACATATATATATATATATATTAGTATTAATATGCACACACAAAACTTACTTACGCAACTATAGAGGCATACGTACATACATAAATACGTATACATGCAATCACTGAGACACGCACCTCCATAGACGTAGTAAAAAAAAAGTATCTTTTTCAGTGAAAGGTGTCCTTGAAACTAGAGACACGTTATTTCTGTGATTTGTAACATAGATAAAATATAAAAGAAAACAACATTTACCTTTTAAAGCTAATAATCTACCTTAATTTTTCACATGAATCAAACTATAACCCCGTTACGAGGCCTGACATAACACCGGCTAGTTGGCACCATTGACCGATAGATGGCATAGTATAACAATATGTAGATGTCTCCTGCTCCGATTGATGTATAGACTGATACCAGTTGACACAAGCATTTTGTTATCAAGATTTGACTTAATTGATATTATACTGGATGTAATTACAGCAACATGAAATATATAGTTCAAACTTTCATCACCGATTCCCCACCCTCACCCCTTTCTTATTGGGACTATTAGCGTAACAATTATTTCGAAAATCATTCAGCGTTTACTGACGGTGTTGATGATGATGATGATGATGGTGATGGTGGTGGTGGTGGCGGCGGCGGCGATAATGACAAGCGATGACGTCGATGATGATAACAAGGAACAACAAAAGCAGCAACGACTATAGCAATAACAACAATAACAAAGCGGCGAGGACAATGATGATGACAATAACAGTAATCACAAGGAAGAAGAAGAAGAAGAAGAAGAAGAAGAAGAAGAAGAAGAGAAGAAGAAGAGAAGAAGAAGAAGAGAAGAAGAAGAAGAAGAAGAAGGTGATGGTGATGGTGATGTTGATGACGATGATGATGATGATGATGATGATGATGTAATTAGAGTATAAGAGAGTGATGTAGTGAGTGAAGTAGGCATTTAACCTCCGTGTTAATAATAGACAGAAAAAAAAACCAGACTGAGAGAGAGTGAGAGCTCAGAAAGTAAAAAAAATAATAAAATTGAATAAATACAGGTTTATAAGTGTGACAGATTAGCCAAAAACAACACGAGCCTGTAAAATGTAAATGCTAGAATGATAAGCACAGCAGTACGTAAAAAAATACGGCTAGATTGAAAGATAGAACAGCTTCAAGCTAGTTAAATACTTCGCCAGGCGAGCTTTAAAGATGTCTTCATTAGAGAATGTGTACGCTCTATTGTTCTATGTTATGTCTTATTCTGGCTTAATGAGATATATTTTGAAGTTTCTAAATTTACTTACAACTGTTACTGTTTTACTATTACCGAAATGCAATATCCTATTAATTATCTTACCATACATTAAATACCATCTACGGTGGAGCATCTTAAGGATAGGGTCACGTGACTGACCTTGACGTACACACGCAACCCAAGCATGTAAACCAAGGAGGGTAAAAAAAATGTAAATGCTCTTAATGATAAGTAATAATGTATGTAATATGAGCGCTTACAAATATTGATGTTTTATGCCAAATGCAAGCTGAAAGCAGAGGGGCTTCCGAATTTATGTATAAGCACAGATACACACAAACGCACACACGTTAATACACTCATACATATTCGCACACATGTGTATGCGTATATGCATGTATGTATATGTGTGTATACGTCACGTATGGATGGCATGCGTGAGTGTGTATATATCTTTTATCTTTTAGTTGTTTCAGTCATTGGACTGCAGCTATTCTGGGGCACCATCTTGAAAATTTTTTAGTCGAATGAGTCGACCCCAGTACTTTTGTCATTTATTTTAAGCCTGGTTCTTATTCTATCGGTCTCTTAGTCAAACCGCTAAGTTATGGGGACGTAAACACGCCAACACCAGTTGTTTAGTGGTGATGGATAACAAGCACATACACGAAGACACACACACACACACACATTCGGTTGGCAAGAAAGTAATTTCGTTTTTCGCAAATAGAGAGAGTTACGATTTTTAAAATAATTTTTGTCAAAGTTATGATTTTTTACCTTTTGATATTTGTTAGTCGTTACTTTTTGCTTTCTTTAGAAGCAAATTGCTCGTAATTTTGTTTACAACTGTTTGTTCAGTGTCAATTTTAACATGGAGTGCAAAAACGAACATTTTGATTTTTTACATCCGTAAAGGCAAGAAAGCTGCTAAGATCACAAAGAGATGTATGAAGTTTGTGGTGTTCTTTGCTTAACAGAACGCACATGTCAGAAATGGTTATAAAACTTCTGTTCTGGATAAATATTATGGTCAACCTACTGAAGTTGAATATGATTATAATATAACTGTGCGAGAGATTGCAGAGCGGTCGAACTTATCACACACAGCAATTGAAAATCACTTAAAATGTCTTGGACTCATTATCTGGGTTCTACATATCTGGGTTTTACATAAATTGAAAGAGATTCACTTAACACAACCAATCAATATTTGCGACATGTATCTCAGACGCAACAAAATCGACCTTCGTTGTGAAACGAATCAACACTGGTAATAAAAAATGGACGTCTACAATAGCATCAATTGAAAACGATCATGGTCCAAGCGTAATGACCCAGTACAATTTTGATCGAAAGCTGAATTGCATCAAAACAAAGGTCATGCTATCTATTTGGTGGAATTACAAAGGTATTGTGTATTTTGAGCTGATTCCAAGGAACCATACGAGGAAGCAATCAAAGAAAAACGACCACAATTGGCCAATTGTAATGGAATAGAGTTCCACTATGGCACACGTCTTTGCTAACTCGTGAAAAATCATTGGAACTTCGTTAGGAAGTAATGCCACCCTATAGCGCTGACCTTGCACCATCAGATTACCAATTATTTCGAAGTTAGCAAAATTATTTGAATGGTAAACATTTCAATAATGATGATGACCTGAAATCGCACTTGCTTCTGTATTTGGCTGATAAGGACCAGAATTTCTATGATCCCAGGATCATGAAGCTGCCAGAAAGATGGCAAAAGGGCATCGTACAATATAAGTGATTAAGGTTCATTCTTTGTATGAATAAAAATTACTTTTATTTCACACTAAAAAACCGAAATTTCATTCTTGCCAACCCAATATATATATATATATATATATATATATATATATATATATATATATATATATATATATATATATATACGATGGGCCTCTTTTCATTTCAAAAGATTATGGTCGACCCGATGACATTTTCCCAAGACACCACACAGTGAAACTGAACCCGGAACCATGTGGTTGAGAAGCAAGCACCTTATCACACAGCCACGCCTATATATACATAAATACAAACATACCTACATACATGCATACTTCTCTATCTATCTATCTATCTATCTATCTATCTATCTATCTATCTATCTATCTATCTATCTATCTATCTATCTATCTATCTATCTATTTATCCGCCTGTCTGTCTATCTATCTATCCATCTGTCTATCTATCTGTCTATCTGTCTGTTTTTCTGTCTGTATGTATGTATGTTTTATGTATGTATGTGTGTGCGTGTGTGTGTATGTATGTGTTGAGACATATTTTACTAGAAGAAAATACCAGCTTAGATTGTTTTTTTGTGGCTGATTTGTCCAGTCACGTTTCGCTTCCTGTAAAAAATAAAGGGAGATAAAGTGTAAACATAAGAGGTGAAAGATGAGTGCACATACTAGGCTTGGTGGTTAGCTAAAAGTAAAGGAACGCTCCACACATATACACAGTGAAAGACAAAAACAAAATCAGAGAGAGACGAATTGGATGAAGAGGAGGAGGAGGAAGAAAAGAAGGAGGAGTATAATAACAGAGGTGTTGGCAGTAGCTGAAAAAATCTCTACAATAGTTAATATTTATTGAAAGGAATATTCGTCGTAAATTATTTTCAATTAAGCTGTCCTTTAGCAGAGCAAGGTTCTTTTTTGTATTGCACACTAGGTTATTTGCTAACGATCGAATTTATATCAAACAGTTACAAATTAATATATCACCACAATTGCTACAATGACATTAATACACTTTTTGCTACCATGGGTATTATCAGAAAATATGTCATACATTTAACAATTATGATTTAACTTTTATCAAATTACTTGTAGTGACAAAAGTATACTTCCAAAGTCACCCATCATATGACGGGTAACCCTCTTGCATGTAAAGTTGCATAGACTAATAATCAATGGCGAATAACTAGATGCAAATGCAATTGTTAAATGTCTATACGGCTGAAACGTCTGTCAGACAAATTTAAACCAAATATGTCGCATAATTGTCAGTAGAAATTTTAAAAATATATAGATGTGCTAATCCCCGTTTTCATTGTAATTACACACACACTCCTGTTCGCTTAAATGCTACAACAATCGGAATACACCCTGGCCAAGTGGGCCTGGAAGATTGAGACAGTTTGTCATTAAGCATTGTGTTTACAATTCTATCCCTTTTGCAAGATAATACGAAGTAAATTGACTGTTGTTTCTCTCATTATTGAGATTGGAAAGTTATTTCACAGTGATCCCGCAGTTTATAGCATTCATCACTTCCCTGTGTGGTAATTATTTTCATACACGTAGGCCGTCAGTTGATGAAATACTGACCCTATCAACTTTTCTAACAAAGGAAGGCTCTAATTCAAGGTTAAGAAACCATCATCTTTTTCTTTTTGCAGCTCTAGCAAAAGTAATAATCCCCAAAAGAAAATAAGAGTGTACCTCTAAAGACTAAAATAGTAATGTAATATAACCATACTACTGAATAAGTGAAATTAAAAGTTTGTTATTGTTCTCAGCACAAGTACTCTTCCACAAGTGCTAAGCGCTTGCAGTTTGCCTCTGATGCTTCCCGCCCCTGATGTAGGCCTAACGTTTCTCCTTCGTTGGTCAAATTGTTAGGGTAAGAGTGTTGTATACTGCCACCAGTACTATGGTGTGTTCATACTAAACACCTTTAATCTTCATGTATTAAGAGTAATGGGACTACTTGTAAATTAACGAATATTAGCCAGATATTAACCAGTAATACTCACTTCAACTCTGTAGCTTGAACAGAGATATGTTTATATGCCATAAACTTTTCTTGGATAAACTTCTTGGAGGTAAAATCTGAAGTGACACACACTCGCAGAATACGGACATTTCCTCATTATCATCGTCGCTGTTGTCATTGCCATTATCGTCATTATCATCATTATCATCTTTGTTGCTGACGTCGTCGTCATCATCTACATCGACATCGTTATTATCAGTAATTGTTCTCCTCTCAGACCTCGTTGTCGTCGTCGTCGTCATCATAAACAGATGTAGCAACTAAATAGATTTGTTGATAATTCTTCAATTTTTCTGTCTTAAAAATTAAGGATTCTGCAGCAACCTGCTGAATTTTAGATACAGGCATGCATACATACGTACACAAACACACACGCACTCACTTATATACATTCACACATTTATTTACGCACAGAGCGACGTCAAAAACTATGCATAGTTAAACTAACGCTTGTCGTCTGGTAAACTGAACGTTATCAACCTATAAAATAACATAAAACATTGCATGAACACACACAGTCACTGGTATATGTAGACATTTTGGTGTCATGAAAACTGCCTCCTTTGAAAGTTTGTTTATTTTAGACCTAAATTAATTATACTACTTGGTTTTCTTTACCTAGCTTTTGTCATGTTGAAGAGTCAGAGGCGGAACTATAAAAGCAGTTTTTGCTCTTTTTACCCTCGCCATAGACATATCTGATCCTGTCCTCGTTCGTAATTAATAAAAAGATCCCTGCAGTCATCTCCAGAAAACGGAAAGAATAAAAAGACAAGTTGCCAGCTTATCAGTGGGGTATAATATTTTGTGTGATTAATTTTCAAAATTGAAGATGATCGACCACACAGGCTCGTCATACTTTCTCTGCTTGAAACGAGGAAAAGACACAGTTTTATGTTTTGTTTGGGTCTGTTTTGTACTAGCGTATGTTTTACTTCAGTTACACAGGCAATATCGTTGATGTTCTTTCTCTTTTTTTTTTCCTTTCGACTTCTTACTTCCTTTTTTCCGCCCTTTTCTAACTGGGCAATATCAAAGAATATTGTCAAAACCCCATTAGATTGGAGATCATTTATACATGTGTCTTGTACTTTGAATTTAGTCTCGATATGTAAATATTTATTTCTGTGACTCGTATCTTATCATTGTCAAAGTTGCATATACATTACTATGAAAGACTAATTAATGTTCCTGTGTAGTTACAAATAATAATCTAATAACTTAGGTAACTGGATAGATGGATGTGAATTAAAAGCATCATTTCACTTTCAACATAAATGATAATAGCTGTAGGTATCTGAGTGCTTAGCAAAATTCTCTTTCTCTCTCTTCCTCTCTCTCTCTCTCTTCTTCTCTCTCCCCTCTCATATATGTATATGAGTGTATACATAATGTAAGTATAATGTCATATATATAATCATGTTTGTATGTATATATATATATATATATATATATATGACATTTATATTGCGTAATATATATTATATACACGCATACATGCATTTATTTACTTATAAATGCATATATATATATATATATATATATATATATATATATACATACACATATATATATATATATCGTGTGGAGGCGCGTGGCTTAGTGGTTAGGGTGTTAGCATCATGATCGTAAGATTGTGGTTTCGATTCCTGGACAAGGCGACGCGTTATGTTCTTGAGCAAAACACTTCATTTCACGTTGCTCCAGTCAGCTGGCAAAAATGAGTAACGCTGAGATGGACTGGCTTCTCGTCCAGCTGAGGAACACATACGCTATAGAAACCGGGAAACCGGGCCCATGAACCTGGTTAGGCTTTAAAAGGGCGCATTTATTTTTATTATATGTATATCAGGTTCGACGTGAGCACTTCTTCGCTGTCTATGTGTTTCGAAAGAAAATTATAACTATATATATGTATGTGTGTATTCATCTTTATCTCCTTTTTTTATTTCATTGCCTTTTTCCAATTCTTTGTCCTTTTACAATTTTTCTTGTATATGATTTAGATCCTAGCTTTTGAGAGTAAAATGGCCTTAAGAATCTTAACCTAATCAAAATAAGAAACGCTTTTCCTAGAAATTAATTCAATTACAAAAGATAAAAGAAAAAAGCAAAAGCATTATCGACATCATCATCCACAGCTACAAGATGGAGATCATCAATGGTTTGTGCACCCAGCATCTACTACTATTAGTCACAAACGTATTTAGGTGCTGAAGTGGCAAGTGTATAGAAACAGCTGCCTCTGTCTTGAAAAGAGCCATGAAGTGGCTGAAGAAAGCCAAATGAGTCATAGGACGACCTAACTTCTCAGAACGTCTGTTATCACCGCAATATGAGAGTTTCACATTAAAGCAAAGCAAATTAAGAATATTTTTCACTTTTGCCAAGCACAGCATATTTTCGATACAATGATTTCCCGATCAAAATTTCCCGTTTTCAGAGTTTGACGATCTGAAAACGTAAATCCTTCCCAAACAACACAGGTTTTACTAACTTGAATAAGAACTCTGAAGATCACATCTCGTATATGGGGAAATCAAAATCTATTTGAGAACGCTTGGTCGTATGTAATTGTAGACGGAGACATGAAAGCACATGGGTTGGATGGAAGGTGTTGGGGTTAAAATACACTTTGTCAATTCAAACTTTGAAAATAGAAATATTGCATTAACAGAAACTCTGGATAAAAAAAATGCGATGTACGGATATTTAAAAGAATTGTTTTCGTCAACCAATCTGTAAATAGATAATACTCAATCGTAGCAAACTCTGTGCAATGGGATCACAGTAGAGTAAACTAGTTGACAAATATGTTGTTATTTTGTATATCTGAATTTACAATCCTTCTTTGTGTGTATTGCAAATGTTTCGGTTCCATCTGGCTAGTGAGTCCCAGGCAAACTGCACGCAAGTCTAATGGCTAATGGCACTTACCACAAAATACTATATATTCAAAACGATGAAACTTCGGAGAAATCAAAAGTCAAATTAAAATTAAATTTGAAATAAAGCGTTTTAAAAGACAAGTGAATTGATTACTGACAAATTGAAAAAAAATAGCTGTAATAATGATTATATTAATGAGAGATAGTACGTCTGGACATACTTTTTTCTTTGTGTATAAAAATATGATAATGATGATATCAACATAATTCTCTTTAATTCTCTCTAGAAACGCAGACCACTATAATATAGAAGCTATTGTGATGTTGAACATGTTTAATAATGTGACCGTTACTAGACTAATCATCTAAAACGAATTAACATAAGGGTGGGTGCCGTTCCAAACATCTTATTCGTGTTCAAATGAATTTAGTCAAAATATTGTGCTATGTCCTTTCACTAGACACACTACACTACTTCTTGCTTAAAACCGAGACTTCTTGCTTAAAACTATAGGAACTGGATATAAAATTCTGGCACTTTGAGTCATATATGCGTGGACACACACACAAGCACGCGCGCACATACACGAATATATACATAAGTGGGCACAACTCTTTTGTTAATTGACATGGGTTGTTCAAATTGCACGTGTTGATGTAGACTAACTATTCCTCTATAATAACTTTTTTTTCCAATTCCTCCTCATTGCAAGCAAATAATGCATTAGAGTTTTTAAAGATGGAATAGTGTAGGTTCTACATACACAGAAAACTACAAGTTGTTTCCGGAGAGAGCACTTATTGATAGACAATTGGAATATGCGCAGATAGATGAACAAGTTAAGGGAAGGGGATACTGGCATTGAATGCAAACTATGCGGTGGAGGATTCACATGCGACCCCTGACACGTATCACTATCGGGTGGACGAACATATTTATATATTATAATGGTCTGCATTTATTATAACTTATTATATATTATAATGGTCGGCATTTATTATAACTTATTATATATTATAATGTCTGCATTTCTAGAGAGAATTAAAGAGAATAATCCGTGAGCTTCCTTCACAATTTGGCTGGGTACGGAAAAAATGTGATATCACTATCGGGTGGACGAACTTGTTTGCACAGGTAGACGAGTCATGATCCGTGAGCTTCCTTCACAATTGGGCTGGGTACTGGAAAAGTGTGTGCAAAGTAGGTACCTCAGTAGTTAACATCTGATAAGTTATACTTACTTTTGCATTAACTGGCGCTCCGTTGGTTACGACGATGAGCGTTCCAGTTGATCCGATTAATGGAACAGCCTGCTCGTGAAAACAACGTGCAAGCGACTGAGTACTCCATAGACACGTGTACCCTTAAAGTAGTTCTCAGGGAGATTCAGCGTGACACAAGAGTGTGACAAGGCTGGCTCTTTTACATTACTTAAGGGAAAAAACCTCGTGAATGTGTGTGTATGTGTGTGTGTGCTTGTGTGTGACACATATACACGCACGCACGCACATATGATAATATTAGTAATCACTCTATTCTTTTAATACGGTATTTAATTGAGTATTCAATTGGGAGGGATACGAGTCGACTTGGAAGCTTCAATATGGTCGTCTGACATGCGAGAATTAGGAGCCAAATATCCCATAAAATAGAGTCAACCATATAGAAATGACGCAGATATTGTATGATATTGCTCAAGATGGTTCCATTGTACCTAAAGATAAGATAGGATGGCTATGACTGGAAAGCCTTCTACCATAGGTCTTCTTAATCAGGCCAAACCTGAACTTAAACAACAACAACGCAGGAGATATTTTGACAGAAAGATTTTATCCCAGATGGTTGAAATCTACTGTACAATGAACCGGCGATCTGGCAGAGACGTTAGAGGTCAAGACAGAAGGTTATGTAGTATCTGTTCTGACTGTCTGCACCCTGATTTCAAATCTCACAGAGTTCAATTTTTACATTTCACCTTCTCGGGGTCGACGAAAATGTACCAATATAGGGTGATGGATTAGCGGAACAGTTAGAGGATAGGGTGACACGTCTTACAGTACTTGTTCCGACTCTTTGCGTTCTGACAACAACACCACCAGTGACACCAGTGCTTCGCTCTATTGGCCTAAGTCGGCAGCGTTTCCATTACATTAACATCGGCGGAATGGGGAAGGGAGACTTTCATACGAGAGCAGTTGCTAGTCTTCCTCAGAACCTCTTGCCTAGGTCTTCACATACATGTATAGATGTATAGTCAATATTGAACGATATAGGCTCTACAACACAATTTGAGAATATGGGTTTAGACATAAGAGAAGAAAACCAGTCCGGATCTTATTCTGTGTATTCGTTAGATGTTAACAAATTTTTTTAAATTGGCACAATGAATTTGACTTATTCATTTACTCGGAAAACTAATGACATGGAATTTAGAGATAAAAGGCTGTCACTTGAACGTCAGTGTTATGTATATGGAAAGACTGGTCGTTAGAAGTACTTAGAGAACGTTTTGTATTAGAAAAATTTTAAATGAATGAAATTTGAAAACTGATCAACTATGTTTCCGTAGGAGATAAATTATGGAAATGGGGAGACTTTGTTTATTTTAATGAATAAGGAACTACAGAAAGGATTTCCTTCAAAGAACTATATCAAAGCTGTTATTTTAAGGTAAAAGGAGTGGTACATGCGGTGTATGCCCTTTTCTTTTTTAAGTGAGGAGGGAATCTCTCATTTAGACCACCTTGTAGAAAATATAAGAATGATGGGATCAGTCAGTGCAGTTAATACCGTAATACTGAGGGAGGTTCTGTAGAAGAGGTAAATTTCCAGCAAGTTCGTTCTAGAATTCGGTTTCGATACCATCTAATATATATTTCATTTCCATTACTAATACTTTGTTGAGAATTCCGATTTTCGCCTAAGTTTCTTTGCTATCGGTATAGATATAAGGGTTTGTGTGTATGTGAGAATTATGTTAGAATAACTAGATTCAGTTTTCTAGTTAACCATTTTAAGAACATTCAGACTAATACATGCGAATTTCTGTATGTGTGTCCTCATGGCTTCTTTGTTTACAGTCACAACCTCTCAAGGGGTTTACATCAAGACATAACACATATTTAGAAACCGAATAACTCCAAGAGTGTTTCTATGTTACTTTGGCCTTCAGGTCTGCGACGCAAATACGAACCGCCACGCAATACCTTCAGTTCTCATGATCAGCAATATGCGAACAAAGAATTATAACAATGGAAGTAGACGTAGTGGAAACAAACAAATTGGATGTGAAACAGTGAGAATGATTATATTTTTTTGAACTCCTTTGCCTTTCAAAACTGCGTCGGCAGTCAAACACATTTTGTGTTAGTTTGATAAGATGCCTCTGAAGTGTAATTTTGTTATTCATAAAATCTTTTCTCTCCAGACGAAATCTATGGAATATGAAGTGATACTCAGTTTCCTCATATAGATTTTATTCTTCAAAGAGAAAAAGTTCTTCTCTATCATGAACGAAGTTTTTCTTTCAAGCGGTTTTTAAAAGTCAAATTAGAATTCACGAACGGTAATAAATAAATTTATTTTCATTAAAACAATGTTAAAAGAGTTGTACATATCGATATCAAGAAAGAAGGGTGGCAAAACAAAATATGGTGGGAGGAGAAATTAAATATAAAACCAGAATAACCAAAGATTGTGAATTGCAGCAAAAATTTATAGAAAAGATCTGGAAAAGTTTTGACTCGACATAATCGGAAAAAGCTTTGGACTGGACAAATCTTACAAAACCAGCAATACTAAGGCTCCAGAAGATCGGGTGAAATTTTGATTTGCAAATATTCGCATGATAAATTATATTTATGCAAATAAAGATTTATTGATGATATCTCATGGCTTTTATTTTTAAGTGCTTTAATTTTTATGATCTTACTTCAGGTCGAAGGTCAAACAGCCCTACATACAAGCTAAAGTGAAATTCCGTCCAGCGGACGGCATATCGATAGTGACGGAAATATTTATTATTATTGCAATATTTGTTCCGTCTTTTTGCATTCTGAGTTAAAATTCCGACGTGGTCAACTTTGCCTTTCATCTTTTCTGGATCAAAAAAGATAAAACCCCACCTTCTCAAAATCGTTGGCCCTTTGCTTAAACTAGATACCGTTATTATAGTGGTATTTATTCTGGTTCTTTACGTTCTGAGTTGAAATCCTGTCGGAGTGTACTTTAGCTTTCATAATTTTAGCATCAGTTAAGTACTGGTGTTGATGTAATCAGTTAACGTCATCCTCCTAGTTGCCTACTTTAGTGACAATTATTAAGAGTATGAATTGAGAAAATTTTAAGAACATCGGGAAAATGGCTTCCAGAATTTCTTCCGGCTCTTTACGTTCTCGGTTCAAAAACCTACCAAGATCATCCATGCCTTTCATCGTCCCAAGGTCGATATATGAAGTACCAATCAAGCACAAAGGCTCATTTAATCACTTAAAGCCCCCACCCCACCCCATAATTTCAAACCTTGCCCCTGAAATTATCATCACTCTTAATCTTATTAACAATACAATGGACTGACAGAAATCTAGTTCGTCTTCATTTACAGGATATTTACAATTTAGAAAAATAAAACACAATACCCCGCCCCAAAATAAAATAATTTTAAAAATCAATAATATCAGTTAGATTTTGGCTGGGAAATAACAGTTTACTCAAAGTAGTAGCCCTCAGGTCTCAAGACGGCTCCAAAACCTGATACATGCGTTTCTGATTGTGTCCCCGGGAAGATCTTCGAACACTTTTTTTGATCTTGGCCACCAGCTCGACCTTGGCCACCAGCTCGTCACAGGCAGAGCGGATGGTTTCTTTTTCAATAGCGCTCCACATATAGTAATCCATAGGATTACAATCGTGGAAATTAGAGAGTCAGAAAATGGGGCTAATGAAGTCATAGAAATTCTCCGTCAACCCTAGGAACCGAATCCAGCTGGTACCCATATGGCTTTCCAGCAGCAACCCTCTCCGGCCAGGGATTGACCACAATCTCCATCAGCTTCATATAGCCGTATGAGTTGAGCCTAATGCCCTGTTCAAAGATGAAGGGATGAATTCCGGCGTGGTGACGCAGCCAGAACACATGCTGAGTCCTTTCGTGTTTGCCACGGCTTTGTAGTTTCCGTTGCAGCAGTCCATTTCACGTATTACAGCCTTTACAGAGTTCCTCGAGCATTGAGCAGCAGTCATGATGTCGGCATTTTGATCATTATGATACAGGTAACTCCTTTCCGATATCGAGATGGCTTCCAGTCCTCCATGTCAGCTAATTGTTTCTCAACTACAACTTTATGCTCTCAAACGCCGTTGACAGTTTACCAATATATTAAGCTGTTCCTGAAAAAGGAGACATAAAAAAATCGTCAAACTTAGCCCCAATACGCTGTATCTTCCCAATGTGTCCTGGTCTCAATGAAATGAATTTTAGCTTTCATCTGTCTTAGGTCGATAAAATATACATCACCGCATTAAAAATGTCAGTTCGTAAAATCATCCATTATTATTAGCATTAATAATAGCTGAAAATTGAGTTTTTCGATTTGTTTCTACACATCTAGCCATAATTTTAATTGACGCCATTTAAGTTTTCTTTTTCGTAACTTTTCGGGGCTCTTATAAGTAATTTAGAGTTTTTAGGCGACTTATAGTTAACATTATAATCATAGAATTTACTTCAAACAACTTGAAAGTTTTTCCAGTTAGTAATTGCAGATATATATTTTTTTTTTCACTTCCTCCGAGAATATGAAGATGTCGACCTTATTCAACTAACTGATTTCATGTCAAACTTCAAAGACCTTCATACAAATTGTTTACTAAGTGTGTCTGTAAATGTACGGCATTACGAGACTCGAATAAGGTAAATTTGAGACAACTACACAAGTTAGTGAATTGGACATTAAAGTATAACAGGCAAATCTAAAATTAAAGATTATAAAGTAGAAAACTTATGTAATGATTAATAGTAAATAAACTAAGAGACAGTGATATTATCGAGGAGAGATTTGAGAGACGGAGACAGAAACAAAGAATTGGAGATTGGGGTGCAGCAATCATCATATTTATTAGATACATTATTTGTTTGAAGTAGAGGTTCTGCTTTGGTTAATTCTAATCGGAGATGGCGTTGTTCTATTATCAACGGCTCCAACCTCCTCGCTGGAAACCATGCGAGAAATTGAAATTGTTACTAAGTTCTGTTATTTTTATTCGGAAGCCATAAGTCAAGACTAAAAGGAAATTCAGCGACGGTTTTTCTGTCTGCTCAAAGCGCCGATAAAGGTGAGAGAAAGAGGTGGGTACTGAAAGAATTAGATGTGTGTTTGTGTGTGTGTGTGTGTGTGAGAGAGAGAGAGAGAGAGAGAGAGAGAGAGAGAGAGAGAGAGAAAGAGTGAGAGGGGAGAGAGAGTGAGAGAGAGAGTGAGAAAGAGAGAGAAAGAGTGAGAGAGAGGAGGAAGAGGTTGGGGTGGGTAACATAGACAGAAATAGAAGTAAAAAGTAGAAAGAGAGAGGGGGAACAGAGAATGCTGGAAAGAGTGTATGCCAATGAAAGAGTAGAGAAAGATGGAGGCGAATAGAAACAGGGAGAGAGTGATAAAGAGTGTAGCAGAGAAAAAGCAAGAGATAAAGAAAAAAGTAGAAATGATAGTGAGAAATAAAAGACTGAAGGAAAATAGAGTACGAGGAATATGTGAAAAGAAGAAAAATAGAGAAAATATGAAACCAGTGTAAATGGTTAAAGATGCTTACAAATTATATTTTATTGAATAGTCGCCCTTCTAGTTTGCCGAGCTGGTTTCCGAACGTATTTTACAAAAATGTAATTAAAAACTAAAAATTAGAAAAAAAAAACATTCTTAAATGTTTAGGACTTTTGTCTATTGAAAACTTTTCTCTTTCTTACACTTATTACTGGCAGGATCATTAACGCGTCGGTCAAATGTTTTATAGCATTTCTTCCGGCTCTTTTACGTTCGTAGTTCAAATTCCGCCAAAGTCAGTTTTACCATTCAAATTTTCTGGATAAAATAAGTACCAGTTGAGCACTGGAGACGATATAATCAACTTGCCCCTTCCCACTAAAATTTCTGGCCTGCTGCCAAATTTAAAAAGAACTATTATTATTATTAAGGTGCTTAGCGGCATTTCTTTCAGTTCTTGACTTTCCGAGTTCAAATTCCGCCGAGGTCGAATTTGCCTTCCATCCAATCGGTGTCGATAAAATAAGTATCTATTAAGAGCTGAGGTCGATTTAATCGGCTAGAATTCATCACACTAAAATTCAAGCCTTGTACCTGAAGTTGAAAGAATGATTATTAAGAAAGCGTTGACCTGCCAGAAACGTTAGCACGCCGGGCGAAATGCTTAGCAGTTTTTCATCTGTCTTTAAGTTCTGAGTTCAAATTCCGCCGAGGTCAACTTTGCCTTTCATCCTTTCGGGGTCGATAAATTAAGTACCAGTTACGCACTGGGTCGATATAATCGACTTAGTCCCCTTGTTTGTCCCCTCTATGTTTAGCCCCTTGTGGGCAATAAAGAAATAAGAATCGTTAGCACTCTAGACAAAATACTTATAGGTACCTCATCCTTTTTTATGTTCTGAACTCAAATTCTGCCGAGGTCAATTTTAGGGTCGATAAATAAGTACCAGTCAAGCACTGTGGTCACTATAATCGGTTATCCCCCTCCCCGCCAAATTGCAGGCTTTTTGCCTATCCTTGAAAAGGTTACTAAGAAGGCAGTGAGCTGGAAGAATGCGTCGTACAAAATGTTCTGTGGCACTTTATGTTCTGAGTCTAAAACCCATCGACGCCGGTATTGCTTGTTGTTTTTTCGGAGTCGATAAAATAAAATAGCACTCATGTACTGGGATCAATGTAATCGACTTCCAGCTCCTTCAAAAAAAAAAAAAAAAAAAAAAAAAACAGCTGACCCTGTGCCAAGATTTGAAACCATTATTATTATTATTATTATTATTATTATCATTATTATTATTATGTCTCTTTATCATAGATTTTGTTGGAGCTCCTGGAGTCTTACATGCGTAGCGGGCTTGCAACCTGCAGCTTTCGGTACCATGCTATCCATTCTTTTCGCTATCTAATACTTTTCTGATTATTCTGGCCGTGCGATGGAGGCAAACCTCTTATAACAGTTCTACTGAGCACTCTATTCCAATTTCCTTTATATTCCCCTTGATGCCTTCTGATACTGTAACCAAAGACAGAACAATAATTGACACTATCTTCGCCTTCTTCATTTTCCATAGTCGGGCTATTTCGTATGTTATTATTATTATTATTATTATTATTATTATTATTATTATTATTATTATTATATCATTATTATTCAGTAGTTTTATTTTTATAGCGTGCTTTCACTTCACTACCGAGCGCAGCTCTGTGTGCCTTGGGTATGTGCTGTGATTTGTTGTGATGCTCTGATGGTTATTGTATGGAAAGTGCTCTGCGTAGGATGTGTGCAGTGCCTAGTAGTGCAATTTTCTGTATGTTATATGTGTTTGTAAGTCCTGGTGTTTTTGTTATGTATTTGTCTGAATATTTTTTTATCATGCCTAATGCACCTACTATGATAGGAATTGTTTCTGTTTTCAGATTCCACATTCTTGTTACCTCTATTTCCAGGTCTTTGTATTTTGAGAGTTTCTTCATTTCTTCTTCTTCTTCTTCTTCTTATTATTATTATTATTATCATTATTATTATTATTATTATTATTATTATTATTATCATTATTATTATTATCATTGCCTTTGCACAGCTTCTAACGCTGGATATGTACTACAGTGTCAGCTGTTCACTACCAGTGAACTAAGGTAACACCTCTTATTTTTCTAGCACCTACCGGAGTATTCGAGCGGTTCCAATCAGTGCTGTTTTCAGCAAGTGCTCCAACCTTATTGCAGCCCCTATTTGTTCCATGTACTTCTCGAGATTTTTACTCACTGTTGCCAGGACTCCGATAATTATTGGTACTACTGCTACCTTTTTCATCGACCACAACTGTTTAATTTCCCAAGCTAACCTGTCATATCTCTCAACTTTTCTTTCTTCCTTATCGCATTACTTGTTGTCAGCTGGGCACGCTATATCTATGATCTAGCATAGTTTGTTAATTTTTCTAAATTAAGACTATCTCCGATTTCCTATTCTCTATCTTATGGTCGCACTGAATCATAAAATCCCATAGGATATTTGATTTCTGTTTTCGACGATGCTTTCGGGTTTGTGGTCGTACCAATTTTTTGCTCTTTCAAGTCCATACTTGTTACAAAGTGTCCAATGGACAAACTTGGTTATATTGTCGTGGCGTCTTTTATATTCCTTCTGGGCTAGTGACGTACCTTGGCTGGTAATATGCCATACGGTTTCACCGTTTTGTCCACATATTCTGCACTTATCACTTTCTGCTGTGTTGTCTATTCTTTTTTTTTGTGTGTAGTTTGTTCTTAGTGCTTGCTCTTGGGCAGCACAGATTAGAGCATCCGTTTCCGGTTTTAAATAACTTTTAGTCACCCACATCTGGTCCCATGGCCTTCCAGTTGCTCATTTTTTTTTTTTTTTTGGCTGATTTCCTTCACTTCCCTAACTGAAATGACTGATTCTGCCTGTCTTGGATAGACTTCTGTTTGTTTCGGTTCTTGCAACCATTCAGCATCCTTCTTGTGCTCCTTGTCTTTGCTCCAGATGTCACTCCAAAACCTTTGACTTTCAATGTTATCTGGTAACAACTTTTCATATGTACACTATCCATTTATTTCTTTATAGAATCTCGTCTGATCTATTCTGAATAACCTATTTAGGTGTAACCATTCATTCTTTGGTCGTATCTTTGCTTTCTTTGCAATGAAGCGCTGTTTCAATTCCTACACTAACACTTTGAGGCCTTTTCTTTCAATATTATACTTCCTTTTCAGCGCCCTGTATTTTGGTTTGCTTTTAAGTTCCCCTTTCTCTTTTCGATCTAACACAGATATTTCCTTCGAGAGCATGTCTAACCCTGCTTGGATTCTTCTTTTCCACCATGGATCTTTTCTTTTTTCACTCCCAATATGTTTCTTTTTCTTGACATTAACACCAATATTTTCTGCTACAACAATACTTGATGCTTTGATCAAATTATTTCTTTCAGCAATGTTTTTTGTTCTGATGTATTTCATAATTACATTGACATTTTTCGTTTCTTGGTTCAATTTCCACCGGCCAACAGTTTTAAGGTTGCAAATAATGTCGCTACCGTTCTCCTGCAGTCTTGCCTTTATTCTGTAGTAGATTGCCTTTTGTTCATCTGTCATGTCGCCATTAGTTTTATTGTCTTCTTCCAGATCATCCGTATCTCTCTCATTTGTATGTCTCTCATCAAGTAAACTACTACTGCTCCATTCCTGTGCTATGAGATTACTTTTATCAGGTTGCGCAATTACCAGTGTTTTTATTGTGACACCATCACTAGATGTATCATTAATCAGCCCATGCGGAGGAGGAGGCTCCACCCGTTTGTTGCCATTATTATTATTATTATTATTATTATTATTATTATTATTATTATATTATTATTATTATTATTATTATTATCGTTATCGTTATCGTCATCATCATCATCATCATCATCATTATCATCACTGACTCTCGACAAATTATTCAACGTGAAGCACGAAAACTGCATTATCAGAGTTTAGGTGCGTGTTCTTAGACACGATTGGCCCGTGTGGCGAAGTCGCAACTTGGTATTAAAGCCACGGTTTGTTCTCTGATGGACCATAATAGGTATATGTTACTTGACTCCAAGAGAATGTGTGTGGCTTTTAAGCAGCGTCTCGATGGACTGTTCAGGATGAATGGCGGGTCGAAATGCACGATGGATTTCAGTGTTCACCTCGGCAAGAGAGGTGAAGTGTTACGAAAGGCACGTAAGTGCCTCGGAAATACGGGAGGAAATGGTTGGCTGCATAGCGAGCAAATATGCTTGGTCTTTCCTGCGAATCGAGAAGTGATAGCGCTACTGAGAGAGGACAAACAAGGTAATTACATTGATAATTTTTGACCCATACCTCTGCTAAACAGAATTTTTGTCAAGGTGTTAACAAGACGACTGGCGCTGGAGAAGCAAGTCCGTGCTGTCCAACAACGCTCGACGGATGGACCGGTTAAGTAGGTAGGGGTCTGGTTTGTTCCAGATCTTCAGGTGAAAAAGAACAAGGACAAGGTAACTGTAAGTGGGACCACTATCACCCACAAATAAGCCGAGAGGAAGCCCCATGAAAAATCGAGCAAAGAGGGCGAACGCTTACATCACCTCCGTCACATATTACCTCCCAACCGTCATGCTTTGCACCAGTTCACGTCTCTTCGCATTGAATCGCCTGCTCTTTTGCTTTCTGTGGAAGAGACACGTTTCAATGCCTAATCGCTCCGTTTGTTGTCAAGACTCGCTGAGTGGAGTAGTGGGCATGCCGTGGCTGATGGTCCTCAGACATCCTCTAGGACTACAACATTTCTCGCGTTTCCTTGAAGATTTAGCAGGCATGGCTGCAGTTTGTGAGAATCACTTTTCCACAGCTCA
>NC_042999.1:89207824-89275324 GCF_006345805.1 Octopus sinensis
CGGCCCTGCTCATTATACAACAAAACTCATGTAGTATACAAATAGAGGTAATACGCCTCTTAACACAATATTCGATGCGCTTCAAAAACACGGAGATGCACTTCGTAATGAAGCAGAAACTCGCATGAAAGTGTCAAATACAATTATAACTTAACTTAGGAACAAGGCTAGAAATTTTGGGGTTGAGTGAGCTAGTCGATTAAAATAAACTGCAGTGATTGACTGTTACTTTATTTTATCGGTCTGGGAAAGACTGAAAGCAAGGTTATCCGAAATAGGATTTGAACACCGAGTCGAAACAAATAGCGCAAAGCATTATCCAACAATCTTATCATGCTGGTAATCATCCACTTTGAAAATGATTTTTAAAAAAGGCTAAGCCGTAACTTACAAGTGATTGTCACCCGGTAGCTTTTACCAGCTTTCAGCTGTAAATTGTTCATGAGCACTTAAAACAACCAAATAATAGTAATAATACTTTCTACTAAAGGCACAAGGCCTGAAATTTGGTTGGAGGGGACAAGTCGATTACATCGACTCCAGTGCGTAAGTAGTACTTATTTCATCGAAACGGAAAAGATGAAAGGCAAAGTCGAACTCAGAGGAATTTTAACTCAGAACGTAAGGACGGATGAAATGCCGCTAAAGCATTTACCCGGCGTTCTAACGGTTCTGCCGGCTCGCCGCTTTAATAACAACAACAACAACAACAACAACAACAGCAGCAGCAGCAGCAACAACAACAACAACAACAACAACTAGCTGAACCCGTGAAAATTTCACAGAAAATATTAAAAAATGTAAGCATCTGAAAATTGTGTGCTGTTGCCATGAGAAATGTTTCTATACTGTGACAGTTAAAGGCGACGAGCTGGCAGAAACGTTAGCACGCCGAGCGAAATGCGTAGCCATATTTCGTTTGCAGTTATGTTCTAAGTTCAAATTCCGCCGAGGTCGACTTTGCCTTTCATCCTTTCGGGGTCGATAAATTACGTACCAGTTACGCACTGGGGTCGATATAATCGACTTAATCCGTTTGTCTGTCCTTGTTTGTCCCCTCTGTGTTTAGCCCCTTGTGGGTAGTAAAGAAATAGGTATTTCGTCTGTCTTTACGTTTTGAGTTCAAATTCTACCGAGGTTGATTTTGCTTTTCATCCTTTCGGGGTCGATAAATTAAGTACCAGTTGCGTACTGAGGTCGACCTAATCAACTAGCCCTTTCCCACCAAACATTTTAGGACTTGTGCCTATGATAAAAAAAAAGTATATTGCGACAGGGCCACGACCAGGGGTTGGGGTAACATTGGCTCCAAATGAGGCGAATGAATACATTGAGTTATAGTTTCTGATGTTCTGTCTAAAGCTCATTCCTTCAATGTAGGTGTCCTCCAAAAGTTGTTTTAATGGAAACTTTACCATTATGCCAACAATTAAATGCTTCCTGCGGAAATCTACGTGCATAACAGTGCGGGCATACTACGTTCATCTCACCAATCGTAAATTGAGAATTTTGTTGTTCTTTTATTATATTCCGTCTTCTTATTTGAGCTCTGTCTGTCATAAGATAATTCTGTTTCATCCTCTTCCATATTTTTCTTTCTTTCTTGAACTTTGTTTCTCACGTCTTAAAGGTAATTCTGCCTTTCATCTTCGTCCATAGGTTCCTTTCTTTCTTGAACTTTGTTTCTCATATTTTCTAAGTACAGCTGCCTTTGCTCTTGACTCGTGTTCTCGATACTGTTGATCTCTATCTCTCTTATTTTGAAAATACACTTTTCTTTGGTCCTGGCGCATTTGTTCTATCCTTTACTGGTTTCTTTCCTTTTTATGCCAAATATTCACAAGTCAGTAATGCATGGACACTGGACGAGTGCATTCAGGACGGTTTTATCGCCCTGCGCACACCTCGGACAAGTCCGTCCGACAGCACTTCTGTGTCTGTAGAGCTTGTCTCGAACCGGCAGGGTTCCTCGGTAGCACTGCCAGGCCATGGATTTCTGGTAGTTATCCATAGGTTGGCCGAAAGTCCTCCGGAAAAGACCAGTTAGTTGATCCTTCCCGACACCCAGACTTTTCCCCGTGTACGTCGTAGCTCTTTCACTCCACTAGTCTCCTCTAGAACTCCATAGTGGAACTTCCACTGACCGCATTACCCGACTGTAGCGCTTCCCGACATCCCGCTCAGGCGGTATTAGATGACGAAAGCGACGTACGCATTCGCCACCTCCGCTCGATCCTTCAGGGACTGCTTCTTCTCTGCCCCTATATGGGTGAGATTGCCTAACCTGCTCGTCACCTCCCCACAATTCTTATCCACCCGGAGGTCTGGACCAAACTAGATCCCGAGCAATTTAACCGGTCCTTCCGTCCAGCGCCCTACAATTCTGTCGGATGGCATGGATCTACCGCTCCAGGTGCCGAGCTGCAGGCCCACCGACTTCTCCTGGTTGATCTTTGTTCCCGTCATCGCTTCGTACTCCCTTAGAGATGTCCAACGCTATTACTCAGACATCGTCCGCGTAAACCGACACGAAACTACCGCATCCTAGATCATGCGGGATGCCCCTCGAAACATCCAACTTCCGCAGCAAGGGCTCGTGAGCCAGTACGTACAAAAGAGGCAAGGGAGGGCATCCTTGACAGGCCAAACGAGCGATGCTAAGTGATTACGATAGGTGGCCATTTACTTTGACGACCGAACAGATGTCGCTGTACATTGCGACAATCCAGCCTCTGAAAACGGGACCGAAACCCGCTGCTGGTGGTCGACGTTATGAAAAGCTTTCGATTGGTCCAAATTGATTAGAGCCCCATCCATGCCAAGCTCCTTGACCACTTTCTCTATGATGCAACGCGTGGGGTGGAGGTTGTCGTGGATAGTTATGTTTGGGATAGCGCATGTATGTGCATCACCAACCAACTTATTGACAAGTGCCAATCTCTTGGTTAACCCTATGGCCAAAATCTTATAATCTGCATTCAGCAGATTTATAGGGTTAAACTTATCAATTTTGTCCCCCTTGTTCGGGTCCTTCCTGAACAGCACCACCACTCCACGACTGACAGTACTGAAAATTCTCCCGTTCTGCTGACAGGTGTGGTAGACGCCTGCCAAGAGACCATCGAACAAGTCTGGCATATGAAAATAAAGCTCGAAGAGCAGACCATCCTGCCGAAGAGACTTCTTTTTTGCGCAGCTCGTCATCGCGTCCCGTATATCTTCGTCTGTTATCGGCATTTCGCAGAACTCCGCATCCCTGGCTGAGAGGTTCGGCACACCACTGAGATAGGAGGTGAAATTCACCACCGTTCTAGAATCACCACACGCTCCATACAGTTCGGCGAAGTGATGCTGAAATTCTGCACACGTCTGCTTGTACTCGGTTATCATGTGCCCATCACAGCTCGCCAAAGACCGAATTGTTGCTTTGTTTCCACATAGCGTCTCTGCCACCCGGGTCCATCAAATGGCTTTCGTCCCCTACCGTCTCAGCGCATGCGCCTTAGCTCTGACAACGGAAGATTTGTGTTTGGCATTGAACAATTGATCAAAAGCCTTTCAATAAAAATGTAAAGACGGGGCATTAGAAGGCCGAAAAGATTTCAAACGCTTCTTCAACTTACGGAGCACCAAAATTTCATGACTTCGCAGTATGGCAGCAGTAATAATAATAATAATAATAATAATATAATAATAATAATAATAATAATAATGATGATGATGATGATGATGATGATGATGATCTTGGAAATTTGTCTCAAACGACACAAAAACTTGTCAATAGCCTGGATAGACTATAAAAAGGCTTTTGATTGCCTATCACATAGCTGGATTACGAAATGTCTGGAAATGTATAAAATACCACCTACTCTGCGAAACGTCTTGTCTGTAAGTAGGAGATCATGGAGAACCACACTGACTTTGAACAGGGGCAATGAATCTCCCCATGCTGGAGATGTAAGAATTTCATGTGGCATTTTCCATGGTGACTCAATATCACTATTCCTCTTTTGTCTAGCCTTAATACCTCTCTCGAAATTGCACAATGACGTACAGTACGGTTATAAAATGTGTGATAAAATATAAATCATCTCATTTACATGGATGATTTTGTCCGGAAGATATTTTCAAGCTTAAATTTTAACTTTCAGAGTCCTTTCAAAATTGTTTTTATCCCCTATACTTGTAACCACTTGAATGCCAACCGATTCTACAGAAGCATGGCAAATTTACATTCTATTTTATTCAATATGAAAAAAAAATATTATCTAATTTTAAAGTAAAAGAAAATGCCGTTTTTTTTTCCTTCTGTGTTAGTGATTAAACCACCGGGATTCATATAACACAAGAAGGGTTAGTGAAAATATATAAATAAATCAAACTCGAAATATCGAATTTAGCACTCAATGAAATAACGAATTAACTGACAGTCGAAAAGTACAAGAGGACCGACTTCTGTCATCTAGGTATAATGCCAATTGTATCGAAGAATAGTCGATTGAATCGAACCTTAACAAATGCTCTTCTTTCATCGACTGTTAATTGATAAAAGTTTAAAAAAAGAATGTACATTAGAAGTTACCTAAAAAAAAATTAACACCTAGGATTTTCATCAGCTAATATGAAATGATACAAACTCATATTTTTCTCAAGTTGAAATGAAATATCTCTTGTTAGTTTTAAATGTTGTTATTGTCATTCTTATTACGGTTATAGCTGCTGCTACTGCTGCTGTTGTTGTTGCTGCTGCTACTACTACTACTGATGCTGCTACTGGTATTCAGAAAAATAAAACTTAACCAGTCAATAAAAGAGCTGCTGCAGTTGGTAGCAAATAAAATGATTAAGGTGCATCTAAACTTGTTTGTTTCAATGTTTCCTATATTCATCACTAGCTATTAATTTCAAGGGAAACCGCTAGCCTCTACGGCGACAGACAAGCTTGAATTCAGCTTTTCAGTATTACGAAGACTGATGTACAATTAATTGCCTTAAAGAGCTAAATTCCTTTACACTTCAGTTGGCTCTCCAACGAACTCCCGACGGAGAAGTATAGCTTTTTACAAGTTCCTTGCCAAATACCTCTGAAGAGCGCTCAACAAGAGTCTAAGAGGAGCCAGGTCTCCTCCTGCTGGAGCCTAAAGATTGTTACAAAATGAGATTTGTCTGCCAACATCGTGAAAACCTAAGATATTTCAAGCTAGAGTTATATGCGTTGTTTATATATGTGATTGTAACTGTGAGTATGCGAATAAAATAATATATATGTACGTAAATATCAGTGTCCGCGCGTGCCTTCAGAATTACTTGATTATTTTATGAGAATATATTTTCTAAACATTTTTGTTCTGCATTTTTACATTTTTTAGGACAAGTAGTTCTCAACAGCGACGGACAACGTGTTTTTACATAATTTTTTTTCTTCTTTGCTTGTTTCTTAACAAGCTAAGTATAAAATATTAACAAATTTTCTGTATATATGTACATACACATACACACACGCCAGCACACACACACACGCACACACACACACACACACACACACATGTACAAACATACATATATATGTATATGTATGTATATATGAATGTATATACACACACGCACACACACATTTACACGGCGGTTTGTATTACTATCCAGTTATACGATGTTTTCGTTTATATTTTATTTTTAAAACTTGCGGTTAATCAGTGCTTTCTGATAACGCTGTATATATATATACTAGCAGTATCGCCCGGCGTGCTCAGGTTTGTAAGGGAAATAACTATAAAGCATTTTTAGAGAGTTATAGCCAAAAATAGCAAAAGAATGAAAAAAATGATGGTAAATTTTTGTTTGAGTTAAAAAGGTGGAGTTGCGTCCCCTAGACAGTTTGTGTTTTGTGTTTCTGATTCTCGACCCCATGTCGAATTTATCGATTTTTTTCAGAACTGGGGGAACTTTCAAAATTTTCTCTGCGTTAGTTTTGAATTATGACATTGGGCTATGTGTGTGTCAAGTTTCATCATAATCGGTTGAAAGCCGTGGTCAGGGTGAGGATACAAGCAAACAGACACACAGAAACACGCACAGACAAACTGCCGTTTATATAGAGAGATATATATATATATATATATATATATATATATATATATATATATGTATACACACATACATAAACATATATTCACACATACATACATACGCACACACACGCACTCATATACACGCACACATATTTTATCGTTTACTTATTTTAGTCATGCGACCATGCTGGGGCACCACTTTAAAATGCTTTTGTCGAACAAACCCACCCAAGTACATATTTCTTTTAAGACTTGTACTTATTCTATCTTTATGTATGTGCGCTTGCATATATATACGCGTGCATGCATTCTACTCATACGTTTTACACCTGTTCTTACATCCTGATACACACACTCTTGCATACAATTATATTTACGGAGATATGTAAACCTCTGTGTGGGCGGGATCGCGTGCGCTGATACATTCATATCTGTGCGTGTATACGTATACGTATACGTATGTAAATTTATACTTAAATATACTGACATACACACTGCCCTCCCACCTAAGTGGTTTACCTAACTTAATGTACTCTTTGTGCATGCGTACGTGTATACGTATGTATGAGTATATGTATGTATTTCTCATACGCTGTCATTTTTGTAGAGAGATTGTTGGTTTAAGTTGCTGGATAATGTATGAGTTACTTTTATTTCATTACTTCAGAGAGTCAATGTATATAAGTGGCGATGTGAAGCGTGGCTGTTTGGTAAGATGCTTGCTTCCCAGCTACATGGTTCCGGGTTCAGTCCTACTGTATGGTTCCTTGGGCAAGTGTCTTGTGAGTCGATTTGGTAGATGGACACCGAAAGATACCCGCTGTATATATATATATATATATATATATGTTAATAAAATAGAACATATGCATATATATAAACATATATGTACGTACCTACCTCTACATGTACATATACACGCATATATGTGTACAGGACACCAAAAAGACGTCGAAAACATAGAGAGACGAAAAACATAGACACAAACCAAGGAACAAGACAAGCAAAAAAAAGGAGATACAGGACAATAAGCACAACGAAAAATCCCCTTCTTCAGTCGCTAAGGTTTCATCTACTAAACGTTTCGAAGGATAAAAGCGAGACGTATACTTCGAAGAAAACTTCCTTCCTGCGAAAAGCAAATCAATTAAAATTCTGAGATCTTTTCGCAGAGGGGTAAAAAAAGCAAGACGGTAACGACAGTACAAACATATAAACAGTAAAAAATATATATATAAACAGTGGAAAAATAAATATATAACAGTGAGAGACAGGACAAGGAGAACAAGATAAGAAGGGCTGTTAACGCCAGACGAAAAAAGTATTGCAAACGCTGGATTAAAGTGGACGACGAGAGAGAAAAAATGTCGACCAGTGGCCTTAGAAGGCGGGCGAGAAAAGACAAGATAGCAGTTACGACGGAAGTATCGTCGCAGATGGACGACGGGAATGGGGGAGGAGGAGCAAGAGGAAGAGAGAGAAGAAGGGGAATGGTGCGAGGAGACCATGAAGAATGGTGAAAGGGAGAGAGAGAATGAAGAATGAGAGAGAGAGGAAGAGACAAGTTAAGTGAGGAAAAAAGACGAAAAAGGGAATGGGAGAGAAAGAAAGAAAGATGCAGAGTCGCGTGAGAGTTAATATCAAGGCTAACTTGATAAACAGAACAATCTTACTTAATAGGGTGCGTGCGTTTAGTCGTATAATATGTTAATAAAATAGAACATATGCATATATAAACATATATGTACGTACCTACCTCTACATGTACATATACACGCATATATGTGTACAGGACACCAAAAAGACGTCGAACACATAGAGAGACGAAAAACATAGACACAAACCAAGGAACAAGACAAGCAAAAAAAAGGAGATACAGGACAATAAGCACAACGAAAAATCCCCTTCTTCAGTCGCTAAGGTTTCATCTACTAAACGTTTCGAAGGATAAAAGCGAGACGTATACTTCGAAGAAAACTTCCTTCCTGCGAAAAGCAAATCAATTAAAATTCTGAGATCTTTTCGCAGAGGGGTAAAAAAAGCAAGACGGTAACGACAGTACAAACATATAAACAGTAAAAAATATATATATAAACAGTGGAAAAATAAATATATAACAGTGAGAGACAGGACAAGGAGAACAAGATAATATATATATATATATATATATATATATATATACGGGTGTATTTATGAAACAGTCATACAATATAGTAGTTTCAAATTTTTGCACAAGGCCAGCAATTTCGAGCAGAGGATGAGTCGATTGAATGGACTCCAATGTTCAAATGATACTTCTTTTATCAACCCCAAGATGATTAAAGGCGAAGTCGACCTCGGCAGAATTTGAACTCAGAACCCTAATAAATTTGTCCGGCGTGCTGACGATTCTGCTAGTTCGCCGCCTTAATAGTGCACTATATTAATATGCTGTATAGTGAAACTGTACACCACACCGCGTTAAAAAATTGTTGTAGCCAGCCATTATAAATAGACCTGTAGCCAGTCGACGAAAGAAGGTCAGAAGGTTGAGAGTATGTGTAGACAGTGTTGATAGTCGTGTCTGTGCTGATATAATAATTATACAGAGTTATATGTTATAACGATCCAACCTTTTGAGGACAATAACACTGTACGACTGATATCTTCGGAATATAACAACATCTGTCAGAGCGACAACCATCGTCAAAAGACTGATACAAAAGTGGTAAAGACCGCTTTACAACATAATATAATTTTCATAGTACAAACAGTATCCACTAAAAGCTTAATATGCTGGGTACAGTGGATACATGCACGCATATATACACAAATGATGGCTGCAGACTCGTGTTCGAGCATTACTATTGCCTGATCAAAAGTTCTACACATGCGAAGGCTACAACCATCCATTTTTGAGATAGGTCTTCCTTTTTTTGAAGCAATGCCTGTGCATGACGATTTTTTATAGTGGGGGAAAGGATTTGCATAAATCCAATCCCACTTTTTGGACATGGACGACATAAACTCGAAAAGAAGAATTAGTCTATATCATCGAATATTGCCAGTGTCGTAGGTTTTCTCTCAGAGTTTCCTTCTCCCAAAGAGATTCTGTGACAACAACCGAAGGACCTCCCACTCTCAGTGGACAAACTGCGCGCCTGGAAACCAAACCAAGGTATTTCCACGTCCCCGTGAATACATACATGCATACATACACTTGTACATACATGCATACATACATTGTTGGATGGCCGTTGATTTCTCATGAGCTCTCCCGCTCTTTGAGGTGTCTTATTTTTCGTCTTGCAGGGTGCCCAACAATCACCCTCTTCACCAAGTAAGCTTGGTGGGGTTACCACTTTAGTCGCCAATGAACCGACCATGCAACAGGTTGTACTGGGTTACATGTTACCAGTAGCGCAGAAGAGCGACATTGCAAGACCTGACGAGCAACCATACATACATAGAGACAGACAGACTGAGCGACTGACTGACAGACAGACATTTTTTACTTTTTATCTTTCATTTGATTCAGTCACTAGACTTCGGCCATGCTGGGGCACCGCCTTGAAGAATTTTTAGCCCAACTAATCGACATCAGTACATCTTTTAAGTGTCTGGTGTTTGCTCTAGGGGACTCTTTCATTGAACAACTAGGTTAGGGGGACGTAAACAAACCAATACCGGCTATCAAGCGATGGTGAAGCACAAACGCAGGCACAAAGACACACACATACATGCATACCTACCTACCTACCTACCTACCTACCTACAACATACATACATACATACATACATACATACATACATACATACATACATACATACATACATACATACATTCTTTCGTTCAGGCGATGGCAACGCTCCAACACGAGTTTGCAGCCATCATTTGTGTATGTATGCGTGCATGTATCTACTGTACCCAACATATTGGGTTTTTAGTCGATAATGTTTGTGCTATGAAAATTATATTATGCTGTAAAGCGGTCTCTTACCACTTTTGTATCTGTCTTTTGACGATGGTTGTCGCGTTGATGATAGCCAAATTTAAAAACGGCGAGCTGGCAGAAACGTTAGCACGGCGGGCGAAATGCTTAGCGGTATTTCGTCTGCCGCCAAGTTCTGAGTTCAAATTCCGCCGAGGTCGACTTTGCCTTTCATCCATTCGGGATCTATTAAATAAGTACCAGTTACGCACTGGGGGTCGATATAATCGACTAAATCCGTTTGTCTGTCCTTGTTTGGTGAGGGGGTTACAAACACAGACAAAAGACATACACATATATACATACGACGGGCTTCTTTCAGTTTCCGTCTACCAAATCCACTCACAAGGCTTTGGTGGTTCCGAAGCTATAGTAGAAGACACTTGCCCAAGTTGCCATACAGCGGGACTGAATCCGGAACCATGTAGTTGCGAAGGAAACTTCTTACCACACAGCCTCTGTCTATGTCTGAAGATATACAATATCTATATATTTTTATCTGCATATAGTCTTATATGAACCATAAAATAGTAGAACAACATCCTAATAATCTTTAACAAAGCTATATACACAAATAATCTTGATCTGTCACAAGAAAATCTTTAACCAGCCCAAATTGCTATTTAAATATGATACATCATCAGCCGCAGGAATCACTATTCAACTTTCCTTATAACGACTCACTATGCAGACAGGCCTGAGTGAAAGCAATGATAAAATTTCCTTATAAAATCAGACTGGCTGTATTTAACATGCTTTTCTATTGTCCTTCTCAACCCCCTTCCTATTCAACAACTTCTGTCTGTCATACTCACTTATACCACTCCTAATTTTCATGTTTTGATCCAATCACCAAAGAAACACTCTACCTAAAACAGAATATGTACGGCTCGAACTTTACAACAATCTGATAACGGCGAGTAAGCCGAAGCTTCAAAGTAACTGTCAACATTTTTCGTGAAGAAATTTATGTGTGTGCGTATATGCTCTGCATTTTAAATTGATGTAATGATTGCATTGTTTAATTAAATAGAGTTGCATGAAACGATCGTACTGCATTACCTCTGGATATCCTTGTTGCTTATTTTGATTAATGTATATACATATATAGTTACACACACACACAAACACACACACACACACAACAAGTATATATAATACTATATATGTGTGTCACAGTATGTGTGTTTACTTGTGTGTGCGTAAGTTGTCACTCGATAGTGGATACCACGTCCGTAGTGAGATGGATGTTGAATAGTCTGTTACATACCAATCAGGACCGTAATCAGGACCAGAATCCATATCAAATGGCAAAACAGACTGAAAGTTCTGCCCGACTCTGGCACTGAACCAGACTGATATGATACTTATAACTGAAGTGAAGTAATGTAAAGTAAAGTGTTTGGCTTTGAAACATAACTAATGACAACTGTAGATGTGTGCACGTTTTCTATCTTTGGCATAGTTTTAGGGCGTCCGCACTGTTTAATATATATTTATTTTATCGGCCTTACGAAAATATAAATAAATGCTATCTATTTAGGTAGTTTGAAATTATTTTTAATTATAGATCATACAATTGCTATCCACTATGACGTCTGATGATAGTAACTTTCATCAATCCCATCCGAGAAAGATCTCACAACTTCTCCCTAGAACTCACAATCCTGCTATACTACACTTAGATCTTGCACTTCATTTTACGAATATTTGGTATTACGCTAGATATTCGTAACATCAATAGCAATTTTTCTCAAACTTAACCAAGATATCCAATGCATATACGATACCCCTTTTGCAAAAGCAGTGTTTAGCAAATTAGACTCTACGCACTTCAGTTTTTGTAACATGAATGACAAAGTACTGTAAATTTGTTGTAGTATTGGGTATGCTTTCCACGAACGATTTTGTACTTAACGTTGAAGTCGATTATAGGAAGTATTCATGTTTCAGAGTCACGCAAGAGTAGTGGCTCAACAATGGGAGCAAGAAAGATATTGATGTGAAAGGTCTGTCTTAAATCAAATGTCTACAAACTGATTTCAAATTTTGGCACAAGGCCAGCAATTTCGAGGACTGGAGTAACTTGATTGCATCGATTCCAGTGTCCATCCAACTGGTACATATTTTGTCGACTCCGAAAGCGTGAAAGGCAAAGTCAGCCTCGATGGAATTTGAACTCAGAGTGTAAAGACGGGTGAAATGTCGCTAAGCAGTTTTCCCCGGCGTGCTAATGATTCTGCCAATTCGCCTTCAAATATTGGCACGTTACATCTTCCTTTGTATCCAGGCTGCGTTTGTCAAGCTGGGAAACGACAACTAATATTGTTAGCGTACTAAGGAGGCGGGTTTTCAGTTGGAGATTGTATTTTGCTGATGCGGGTTCCTGGAAATGGTAAAGCAGAGAATACATTAGTTATTGCAATTGAAAATAGAGAAAGAGAGCTTCACATGAAATATATAAAGAAACAGTAGAGTTGTTTAGCACCAGGGGAAGTCGTTTTCATCCTGCCTTCCAGTATGTCTAAAACAGTAGGCTGTAATATTATGTGATATAAGAGAATTTGGTTTCTATTTCTAGCAGGTTGAGAGAGAGCCTTGAGGCTCTCACTGAAATTGTGTGTAGTGAATATAGGAGTATTTCCTAAAGATGCCAGTGGCAATACTTCGTCTACAGAGACAAGAGAGAGAAACAAACGAGAAGAGAGATAGATAGACAGGCACACAGACAAATTGAGAGGTTAAGAAAGAAAGAAAGAAAGAAAAGGAAGGAGAGAAGACACAAGGAGTGAAAAGCGAGTGAAAGAAGAGAAAGCGGGAGGAAATTCAATTACAAAATGAATATAGTGTTAGCTATAAAACTCAAACCATGAAGATAAGTTTTGACTTCAATTCAGATGTATGTTTAAACAGTCAATATGAAAGGGTAATTTGTTAAGTTTTATCTCTTAACAAATTGAGCTTAATGTAAGTTCGTGTTCTGTAAAATTTTGTGATTATCCTTAGATACCGCATGGTAGACACAACTGCCCGGAAAGCAGTAAAACTCTATGTCTGACAAGTGGTTCGTTAATTGGCAGATACGAGTTCGAATTCTCTTGTAGTTGTGAGGAATGCGGCGGAGAATTACTATGGTGTTATCTTTTGATATATACGTATCTATATACGCGTGTATACACATATTTCATTATAAGCACAGCGCACATACATATATGCAACTATGTATGTGTGTGTGTATATACACACACACACACACACACACACACATATATAGATGTATGTGTGTGTGTATGTGTGTGTGTGCGTGTGTGTGTGTGTGAATGTGCGTGCCTTCGTGGTTAGGGCATTTCGCTAATTCAATTCCCGGCGACGGTTTGTGTCCTTCAGCAAGACACTTCCTTTTACGTTGCTCCAGTCCACTCAGCTGGCAAAAATGAGTAGTACCTGTATTTCAGTAGGTCAGTTTTATCACACTCTGTGTCACGCTGAATCTCTTTCAGAACTACATTGAGGATATACGTGTCTGTGGATTGCTCAGTCACTTGCACATTAACTTCACGAGCAAGGTGTTCCGTTGATCGTATCATCTGGGACCCTCGTCATCGTAACCGACAGAGTGGTCCCATATATATATATATATATATATATATATATATATATATATATATATATATCAGTATAGACTTCACTAAGGTAACTAAGGGTTCTAGTCAGAAATTAAAGTCAGAACAACTCTTAGCCACGTGGAAGTAAGTACTTGTCTAATGACTGACATGGGATTCGGATTCTTAAATATGCTAAGCCACTAGTTTTAATTGATTAACGTCAATTTCTACACTTATTATTTACTTATATATATATTATATATATATATATATATATATATATATATTATATATATATATATATATATATATATATATATATATACATATAGTTTCATAGACTCGTACATTCACTTGTATATCTGGGAACAAGGTGGTATATTAAATATTTATACAGTACAATACGATTCCCCCTTACAACCCATTTACCAATGAGTTTCGTGCACGAAATTTTTTGGGAAAAAAAAAAATTTTAATACAACAATGTCAGCACTCATCCTATAGTCTGATATAAAAGCATGGTGCAGGCACTTCGCCACTAGAAGTCAGAAAGTGTCACAACGAAAAATTTGTGGAAGAAACTTTTGTGGGCTCAGATAAGTTAGGCCACCGCGATGTGTGGGAAAACGCCTGTAGAGTGAGATTGGGAGCAGGGTGATGTTAGAATAGGTGTTGATGAGGAGGGGTCAGTTTAAAAAAAAAACATGTCTGGACTTGTAGATATTTGTGTGAGTGTGTGTGTGTTTATGGGCGTGGTAAACCTTATATCAAAACTTGAGATTGTGATATGGAGAAATACTGGTAATAGAAGCCCTAACATTTATATCTATAGTGCGGTCCATGAGTATCTTTGGACTTATCTCCCCTCATGAGAGCAGGATCAGAAAATCTCGCTTTAAAATTTTGGTAGGTGTCCAGATGGAGAGAATTCTTCAGTATAATTCTTTTTTTCTCGTTTAATAAAGCGCCGCAGATTACATTATCAAGTGGAAAGTCTGGAAATTTTACTTCAGCTGCAGTAGAAGGTGCAGGTTCTGCTGCATTGAGACTATAATATTGTATTATTTAAATATGTGTGTATGTATCTGTGTGTGTGTGTGTGTATGTGTGTGTGTGCGTTTATGTGTATAGGTGTGGGTGGGTAGTATATATGTATATATATTTGTGTGCGTACATGTTTTGGTGTATGCGTGTGTGTGTGTATGTTTGTGTATGTGTGTGTATGTGTATGTATGTATGTGTGTGTGTTTGTGTATGTCTGTGTTTGTGTGTGTGTTTGTGCGTGTGTGTTTGTGTTTGTGTGTGTGTGTGTTTGTGTGTGTGTGTATACAGGCATCTCAAAATTAAAGATTAGTCATTGTACTGTTTTATCTATGAGGACACCCCACTGGAGCTTCAGACTTGTTGTTAAAGTATTATTTCTCATTTTAGATTACAGTATATTAATTGCTTATAGCAAATGACTATGCAGCGAACACCAGAAGCAAAAATATTGTCTGATTTTCAAAGAGAGCATTCTTCAGGTCAACGCGAAGGTGGACTCAGCCAATGTGGAATTGCATAAAACAGACTGATTTTACAATACCCAATTAATGGAAAAGAATCAACAGCATGCTGCTCAGGTTGACCTGAGTCCTCTTATAAGTGTTTTCGGGCTGTCAAGCAGACAGTTGAAAATAATCCCCTTTTGTAAGGTAGCTGATGCTGCAGAGCGACTCCAAATGAATCGGAGTACTTCTAGTGAGGTATTTCTCTTAACTTGGCTACTGTTGTATAGAGTTAGAAAGAAACCTCTTCTTTAACCTGCAAATATTGGGGGGAAGAAAGAAAAAATATAAATCTTTCAAAAATGATGGTGTCTATTTACTTCTGAGCTGTCTGTACATGCATTAATACGTACACATACATACACACACAAATACATACATACAAGCAGGCATACATACATACATACATACATACATACATACATACGTACGTACGTACGTACATACATACATACATACATACATACATACATACATACATACATACATACATACATACATACATACATATGTATGTGCACATATATATGTGCGTACATTTCATTCGCTTTATATTAAACACCAAGAGCTGGTTGCTATTCTTGGAAAAAACTTCGCGGAAACCTGTCTCAGTGCTCAGCCACGGAAGAACGAATAACTTCCAAAACAGCAAAATGTCCTGATGTTCTGCAAACAACTTGCCCATGCAAGTGCAATCAGTCGAAAGCCCCGCATACCGGAAGCCAGCAAGTGTATGGGGTCACCAGGAGGGAATGCGTGCCGTTTCAGGGCGTACCTCTCAACGGCATCATTGCGTACCGCCTGCCCCCTCACTGATATGAGGCCCGGCTTGCTAGATCAACTGGTTATCAGATAAAGCTCAATATTCTTCTAGCCATCGCTCATCGTCTCTTTTTAACCAAATCCAGTGGCTAGCCTTTTCCACAGTAGTTTGGATATCGGTCATGGTGATATTTACTTTACCATGAGTTTACTAAAGGTCAGCCATGCAGAACATTTTCTTTATTTTGTATACACCCATTTTATTTTTTTATAAGAGTGTATTAAAAGGATCGCAGAAGAAAGATTAATTCTTTTTCATTCTTCTCGTTTACATGTATTTCCCATAATCATTGGTCATAGTTCCGATACATTCTAATTAGCCATAGAGTACTCCGAGTGAACGAGTAAAATGTAACTATATGTAAATTTACTACATACTTTCATGCGTAAATGTATTCATGCATGTATGAGAAAAGTATCCATGTCATTTCTGTTTACTACATTCTACTCACAAGGTATTAATCAATTCGAGGCCACGATAGAAAGAAGACTCTTGCCACAAGTGCCATGCAGTTGGATCGAACTCAGAACGTCTTAGCCAAAACAGAGACGTCTGCCTCCAAGAGCATAACATTTAATTTGGCGGCGAGCTGGCAGAAACGTTAGCACGCCGGGCGAAATGCTTTGTGGTATTTCGTCCGCCGTTACGTTCTGAGTTCAAATTCCGCCGAGGTTGACTTTGCTTTTCATCCTTTCGGGGTCGATAAATTAAGTACCAGTTACGCACTGGGGTCGATATAATCGACTTAATCCATTTGTCTGTCCTTGTTTGTCCTCTCTGTGTTTAGCCCCTTGTAGGTAGTAAAGAAATAGGTATTTCGTCCGCCGCTGCGTTCTGAGTTCAAATTCCGTCGATGTCGACTTTGCCTTTCATCCTTTCGGGATCGATTAAATAAGTACCAGTTACGCACTGGGGTCGATATAATCAACTTAATCCGTTTGTCCTTGTTTGTCCTATCTGTGTTTAGCCCCTTGTGGATAGTAAAGAAATAGGTATTTCGTCTGCCGCTACGTTCTGAGTTCAAATTCCGCCGAGGTCGACTTTGCAATTCATCCTTTCGGGGTCGATTAAATAAGTACCAGTTACGCACTGGGGTCGATGTATATCGACTTAATCACTTTGTCTGTCCTTGTTTGTCCCCTTTATGTTTAGCCCCTTGTGGGCAATAAAGAAATAAGAAACGTTAGCATGCCGGGCGCAATGCTTTGCGGTATTTCGCCTGTCTTTATGTTCTGAGTTCAAATTCCGCCGAGATTGACTTTGCCTTTCATCTTTTCGGGGTCGATAAATTAAGTACCAGTTGCATACTAGGGTCGATCTAATCGACTAGCCCCCACCCCCAAGATTTCAGGCCTTGTGCCTAGAGTAGAAAAGATATACAAGCAAGCTAAGCGGTATGAAACAAAGATTGGCCAAACATTACAATTTCCTATTCTAAGACTAAACTCATAGACTGATAAAGAACATAGAAAGTAAAGAAACACCAGGTGAGACAGCTTACAAGTATCTCATATTTTATGGGAGATAATGCGACAAAATTAAAAGCATCTGCAATTAAACGTTGATTTAATATTATCAATATTTTAATTCGAGCTTTAAATGAAGGTTTGCCTGAAATCAGAAAATGCTTACTTATCAGAAATGAGCCTGCTCATTAAAATTGCATCAACTTAACAGTATACTCTTTTTCATGTTCCAACCTGCGATGTCGGGCCATGCTTGAACAATGCTGTTGCTACATTTTTACTAATCTTCTCTTTATGTTTGCTCTTTGGTGAAGGAGAGAATTCTATGCTGCTGCCCTCTCTTGCGTTTCTTGGGAAATGTAAGTATAAATATATTTCTACTGAACATCTGAATCTTAGGATGATCCTTTTGATCAATTTCATTTTATACGGTGAGAATTCTTGAAATTACTCTAGATTTACAGAGAATTCTATTACTTCATCTACAAAAGGAGCAACATTAGAAGCAATATGAAAAAAAGTACTAAACGGAATGCGCAAAGTTACACTGTCGAAGTATAAAACACGAAGCTTTTATGAAAGAAAAAAACTTTGGAAATTTGAAAAACAAAAACAGTACATTTAAAAGAACGAAAACACAACTATTTGAGAATAAACAAGAAAGAGTTAGAAGTAAAAAGTAAAAAGAAATTAGTTCGAGTTTGTGTTAACGGCGTCTTTCTATGGCGACAGACGCACTGTCATTGTCTGATAGAATCATACTGTGCCACTTGAGATGGCTACAATTCTCTCACAGAAATGCCCCTTCCTACAAACAAAAATGTCACATCTACAAGATTGACATCTTATCTTACAATACGCCTAATCATTGCAGCGACTTGTGTGACGTTTTAACGAGCATTACAGTCTGTCTACAAAGCTGTCTGCTTTAGGTAGAAGGCCGTTACGTGTTTCCTCAGAAGCTGAATGACTGACTATATGTGAAGAAAATATATATTTATGAAATACAAAATCTACCCTTTACACACAAACAAAACACGCAAGCACACACAACCATTTGCTTACACATAAACATACGTTTAGATACACACACATACTGACAATTTTTATCTGCCTGTTTACATATTTGTGCCTACGAAAGTATTTGTATATAAGTCAATATTTTCAAAGGTAGTTGAGAGGAAGAGGGATCACAAAGAAAGATGGCGTCAGGGTTGTTTGTTACATGAACTGTGGTGGCAATATCCTATCTTTATATTGTTCACCATGTCTGGGTTATGTTCTGTAGATTGTGTATTTAACAGTTGAGCTAGCAATTTTGTAATACTAGTGGCACCTAACACTATGCATACATATCGATTATAAGTATACATGTAACCTGTTCGGTCAGGTTTGTTCTCACCTTTAAAAAAAAACAGTTCCGTTTTCTCAATACGTTTGTATGAATCAATCATAGCTGGCTTGAACATTTCGCTGACTTTGTAATGACAGGTAGTAATTACATGAAAAAGTAATGTCAACTACGGCTTCTATAATTATAGTCTTAATATTACATGATTTTGAAATGAGTTACTAATTCTATTTTAAAAACATTTAACGCTTCATTCTGTACCATCTATACGACATGATTGTAAGCTGGTTTTATACAAGTTCGATCATCGTAAGTCGGGCAGAGCTCGTTCAAATTTCTTTGCTTTACTCGTGTAACCTTGTATAAAACGGTTTGCAATACGTTTAGTTGTGAAAATAGCTGTTATAAAATTCTCGAAGAACATCTGACAGACCCAGAATAATTCATTCTGTTACTTTAAAATCGAAGCTTTAGTATTTTATAAATATTTTGTTTACATTAGTGTAAAGAAGGTGATTATTTTATCGATTTCTGCGCTATACACACAACACACACACACACACACACATATATATATATATATATATATATAATATATATATATATATATATATATATATATATATATACATACATACATACACACACATACATACATACATACATACATACATACATACATACATACATACATACACACACACATACACACATACATACCACGTGTGTACCGTTGGCGATTCTTTTTCCTCTGTCTTCTCTTCCGACGAAGAGCTCCACTCGAAACGTTAAACCCTCCTTCTTCCCTTCCTTCCTGAGTGTCCAATAATACTATATTTGTTCCACGTCCTCGCGTTGTTGTGTTTTCTCTTTGTGTTTTCATGTTTGGATTAACTATATATATATATATATATATATATATATATATATATATATATATATATACATATGTGTGTGTGTGTTGGATAATAAAACTAATAGTTACACCTGGTAGCTAACTGGTAAAGCACGGTCACTTTCACAGTGATCGTTATGTATATGGCAAATGAAAGACGGAAGATGGAATATGCGAGAATTTATTATTAATCATGACAATTGTTTCAAAACATCTGGCATCGATCCCTCACAGGTGGAACACTCAACAACTGGTTCAGGAGCATTCGGAGGTTCAGATGTTGAGCCTCCCACACGTGAGGGATCGATGCTAGATGTGTCGAAATAAGTGGCGTTATTTATAATATATTCTCGTTTATTCCATCTTCCGTCTTTCATTTGCCATATGCATATATATGTGTGTGTGTATCTCTTCTCTGTCACGTGACTGTTGGCCGAAATCTGCCTTTCAGCTCCTGACCCTCGTCGTGTTAACATCGTGTTTTTCGTCCGCCGCTATAAAGGCTTTTTCCAATGCGCCAGAGAAAAATTTGTTTGCTTGTTATCAGTCGTAAGACACTTGTTGTTTTCACCGTTAATGCTTCTGTATTTCATGTTCTGTATTCCATTATTGTTTTTTTTTTTTTTTTTTTATATCTGTCCCTTTTGCTGTCCTGGTGTTCGTATGCATTCGATCCTTCTTCCAGGAAATCTACGCTTCCAGCTTAGTTTTTCTAATGCTCGTTGCTTAGTTTTTCTTGGAGGGCTGGCCGTGATCTAGTAATCTCAAGATTAATCAGCCGAAATTACTACGATGATCCGGTTCTTGACTGAAGACTGAGGGGTTCGAATGTCCTGTCCATGTTTATTGTATCGTCTTCTAAGAGTTATACGTTCTTGTCCATGTTGTATTTTTCTACATACCTTAACATATATTCCAGGCGCCCGTACCCCCCTTATCATTAATGTGAACACATATTCTTAATAATTGGCACGACTCTCTGTTTGTCTCTCTCTTCTCTCATTTTTACTTGATCTGTCCCCCTCTCTCTCTTTTCTCTCTATTCATCTTCTCTTCCTCTGATCCTTTGGTCTAGTCTTCCACTACCCTCCTATTTCTTTGTCTCGCTCTGCACTCACAGGTCATTCTTCGACACCCATCCCTTCTCCTCTCTGATTCCTCTTTCTCTCTCTTCTCTCTTTGTTGCGTTTTGTCCCCCTTCTCTCTCTCTCTTCCTTTGCTTCTCTTTCTTTTCTTTTCCTCTTCTCTGTCACGTGACTGTTGGCCGAAATCTGCCTTTCAGCTCCTGACCCTCGTCGTGTTAACATCGTTGTTTTTCGTCCGCGCTATAAAGGCTTTTTCCAATGCGCCAGAGAAAAAATTTGTTTGCTTGTTATCAGTCGTAAGACACTTGTTGTTTTCACCGTTAATGCTTCTGTATTTCATGTTTCTGTATTCCATTATTGTTTTTTGTTTTTTTTTTTATATCTGTCCCTTTTGCTGTCCTGGGTTGTTCGTATGCATTCGATCCTTCTTCCAGGAAATCTACGCTTCCAGCTTAGTTTTTCTAATGCTCGTTGCTTAGTTTTTCTTGGAGGGTGGCCGTGATCTAGTAATCTCAAGATTAATCAGCCGAAATTACTACGATGATCCGGTTCTTGACTGAAGACTGAGGGGTTCGAATGTCCTGTCCATGTTTATTGTATCGTCTTCTAAGAGTTATACGTTCTTGTCCATGTTGTATTTTTCTACATACCTTAACATATATTCCAGGCGCCCCGTACCCCCCTTATCATTAATGTGAACACATATTCTTAATAATTGGTACGACTCTCTGTTGTCTCTCTCTCTCTCTCATTTTTACTTGATCTGTCCCCCTCTCTCTCTCTTTTCTCTCTATTCATCTTCTCTTCCTCTGATCCTTTGGTCTAGTCTTCCACTACCCTCCTATTCTTTGTCTCGCTCTGCACTCACAGGTCATTCTTCGACACCCATCCCTTCTCCTCTCTGATTCCTTCTTTCTCTCTCTTCTCTTCTTTGTGCGTTTTGTCCCCCTCTCTCTCTCTTCCTTTGCTTCTCTTTCTTTTCTTTTCCCTCTTCTCTGTCACGTGACTGTTGGCCGAAATCTGCCTTTCAGCTCCTGACCCTCGTCGTGTTAACATCGTTGTTTTTCGTCCGCCGCTATAAAGGCTTTTTCCAATGCGCCAGAGAAAAAATTTGTTTGCTTGTTATCAGTCGTAAGACACTTGTTGTTTTCACCGTTAATGCTTCTGTATTTCATGTTTCTGTATTCCATTATTGTTTTTTGTTTTTTTTTTATATATCTGTCCCTTTTGCTGTCCTGGTGTTCGTATGCAATCGATCCTTCTTCCAGGAAATCTACGCTTCCAGCTTAGTTTTTCTAATGCTCGTTGCTTAGTTTTTCTTGGAGGGCTGGCCGTGATCTAGTAATCTCAAGATTAATCAGCCGAAATTACTACGATGATCCGGTTCTTGACTGAAGACTGAGGGGTTCGAATGTCCTGTCCATGTTTATTGTATCGTCTTCTAAGAGTTATACGTTCTTGTCCATGTTGTATTTTCTACATACCTTAATATATATATATATATATATATATATATATATATATAAAATAATAAATATTAGGGAATAAATCCAAATTTACAGGGAAAAAATCAGATTTAGGATTAAATCCAATTTTATAGTAAAATATTATAAAATATTATTAGAGACAAAACCACTATTTTGCAAAACAAACAAGGAAAGACTTAATCAATACATAAAATTTTAATAAATAGTCAAAAAAACCGCCACTACAATTGTTTCTTGTCTTGATCGACAATCTTCAGGTGGACTTCCAATAAGTCAGTTTCACACACACACACATATATACATACATACATACATAAATACCTGCATGTACATATGTAAATACATATTTATTCAAAGAAGTTCATCAATGAAAACAGTAATTTTGTGACTAGCGAAAATTAAACGACTGAAATTCACATGGGCAAATAAATATGATATTGCTTTATTGCTTTACTTGTTTCAGTCAGTTGACTGCGGCCATGCTGGAGCATCGCCCTGAGGTGCTTTAGTCGAACAAATCGATACCTACTGAACCACCAAGTTACGGAGACATTAACACCAACATCAAGCGGTGATGGAAGGAGAAGCACGAAAACACGCAACCAAACACCCACCCACCTACACACACACACACACATACACACACACACACACACACACACACACAAACACAGCTGAAATTTATAGAAAAACAAAAGACGAAGATAGGTGTATGAACTGAACGTGGTCTTTTACCCATAAACATTTTACATATATCAGTAGCGAGATTTTCGATAATTTGCGACCTGTAATGATAAATTCTATTGGAATATTCCTGGTAAATTGTAAGAAGAAAGAGATAAATTATATGACAACCATAAACATGAAATGGTAAACTGTGTGTTAAAATCTTCCGAACACTTGGCAAAAATTTCTTAGATTTTTTCCAGCCATTTGTGTGTATGATCGAACTGATAACAATACATAGCATTTATGTTGATCTATTAGTCTTCATCTGTGATTTGAACGTTTTCCATTGCCATATATCTGTAAAGTGTACTATTATTGTCTACTTGGCCGAATATCTTTTGTACTCATCTTGGGCAGGGCAAAACACATGCTAAAAGTACACGGTGCTCCAGCAAAAGGCAGTGCTCCAGCATGGCCACAGTCAATTGATTGAAGCAAGTAAAAGAGTAAAATAGTAAAGAGTACACGTGCACGCGAACATATACTTGTTTTCGCGTGTGTGTACGCGCTCGGTGCGTGTGTGTGTATGTGTGTGCGTGCGTGCGAGCGTGCGTGCATACGTGTGTGTGTGTGTGTGTGTGAGTGTGTGTGTGTGCGCGCGAGCGTGCGTGTGTGTGTATGTGCGTGCATGCGAGTATGCGTGTGTGTGAACGAGCGTGCGTGTATGCGTGTGTGTGTGCATATGTGTGTACGTGCATGCGAGCGTGCGTGCGTGTTTGCGAGCGTGCGTGCGTGCGTGCGTGTGTACGAGCGTGCGTGTATGCGTATGTTTGTGTGTGTGTGCATGTGTGTGTACGTGCATGCGAGCGTGCGTGTGTTTGCGAGCGTGCGTGCATGTGTGCGTGTGTGTGTGAGTGTGCGTGTTTAGTTTCAATTTTATTGTCTCACTCCAATCTCCTTCTTTCTCTCCGAAAACAACTTCAACACATTCAGTGGAAATGATTATCAATTATGATCTTACTTTCTTCCGCGTTTAACTGAATATAACTATTTGTAACAGTGGAAATTTCACGGTTACTTTGAAAACTACAATATTATTGGAAGTTAACAGAGAACCATAAGCTACGTCTCTTGAAATTGCATTTTTTCTGTTGTTGAGATTGATTCTTGAGACCGTGTAAATTCCAAAGATAGTGTTGAATACATAGTCTTAGATTAAAACATCTTTGGAAACTATATTCGTTGCTGTACACTTATCACTTCTTCCACTTTGTGAGTTGTTATCTATAGTTTTTTTTTAATTTTTATACGAAGAAGTAAACAATCCTAGCTATGGAATGAAATCGAAACTGTCTATAATATTATTCTGCTACTTAATGAAATGATGGTAACACTTAATAGATTGAACTTCAGGCTTCAACCCGCATTTCCAGTGAACAAAGTACAGTGACTAACCCACAAAACTCCTTCGAAGTTCAAACAATAAGTACCAATTATATACTGCAATTAAGTGCACATGTTCTTAAAGTATTGGACCCTTATTAAAGCGAACAACCGTACTAAATATATGCACCAGAAATCCAATAATTCAGTAGTTTGGATAAATACAGATGAATTCGAAGCGTCGGTGAATCAAGGAAGTGAAAAAAGTGAAAGTAAATAGGCTAGATTTAGGCTAGATTTAGAACAAAAGCTAATGGATACAGTGAAATATAAAACCCATAAATTTAGTTACTGTGACTCCAACTTATAAAGTCATCGCACTACAAATCATTTTGATACCAACCTGCCTGAGACCACCCTTGGTTTATAATACAAGTTTCTTGTTTTAAAGGGATTTGAATTAAAACCTTCTGTCGAAATTGAATGTTGCTATGTTACAAGCACAAGTTTATTGACAAGTTTATTTCAATGAATTCTCCGTTGAACTAAAAGCAGTGTATTTTGACAGAAATTTAGTAATGAAAGGCACGCTTAAATTTTTCCCTTTTTCGATTTATAGATTGACCTCTTGTCGACTCGAACCTCACGTAGTCTTCTCCATTCAATTCCACAGATTTTGTATAGAAAATTAGAAAATCATTGTTTTTGAGTGACACTTTATACCAGGAAATTTACTTGCTATGCTCATTATAGGATTTCCCAAAGTATTTCATCTTTAATTTTAAAGCGTATATATTTTATATTCGAATTAAGATGATATTATGAATCAATTCAGCTGTCTAAAAAATTGGGGTATCAATTACCAAAGCAGGCTACTTGGTAGTAACAAGTCAGAAGTGGCTGGTGAAAGATCACAGTTGGAGGTGACCCAATAACACAATAGTTCTTTTGAGAATTTGAAGTCAACAGGTACAATATACAGCAAGACAAATATCATGACATTAAAATGTGTTAAAAATAAATAAATCAGACTTTTACTCTTTTGACACTCAAGTTTATAGCAAGTTCGTAGTTATCATTTTTCTGTTTTTGAATCGCATTAATCCAACTGTCACATTTCCCCCTCTTCAATCTGTATTTTCTAACTTTATTTTTCTTTCTTTTCAACGCTATCTGTCTGGTCATCTCATCGTGGCCAGTATTAGATGACCATCTGACAGAAAGGTCATGATACGTCTCTAACTAAGTGTGAAGGAAAGAAAAAAATGGCGACAGGACACGCGTCAGAGCATATTTCTTTAAAAGATTGATTGAGTTATTTAGCTGAACAGCTTAATGATGACTGAATGAAAGGAGGGTGAAAGACAACAAAATAAAACGGTGGGGGTGAAGAGCGAAAGTGCGCTCGGTTTGTGGTCGTTTCCCGATTGTTATTGCAGTTTCAATGTAGTTAGTGTCTGGTTTGAAGTATAGAATTGAAACAGGAATTTGATGCGTGACTTGAGGTAAAGGAATCAATAAGTAAGTGGCAATATATATATTTTTATTTTTTATCTTTTATTTGTTTCAATCGTTAGATTGTGACCATGCTGGTGCAACGCCTTGGAGAATTTAGTCGAATGAATCGACACCAGGTATTTTTTTAAAGCCTGGTACTTATTCTATTGATATATTTTGCTGAACCGCTAGGTTAAAGGGACATAAACACGTCAACACCAGTTGTCAAGCGGTGGTGGAGGAACAAACACAAGCATGAACACACACACACATAGATACATACATATATATATATATATATATATATATATACACACACACATACACACACACATATATATAGATCGCCATGTTGATTCGTTAGTTACTGCACGCATTTTTTTTCTCTCCTTCTTTCTGTGTTTTTTTTTTCTCTCTCTGTATCTTTCTGTTGAAGAGCGTAGGCTCGAAACGTTAAAGACTTGTTTTATTTATATTTCCTGAGCGCCATACTAATACAATTGTTTGTTTGTTTTCCACCTGCCTTCGTCTTTTGTCTATTTTCATAAAGCTTCCCGTTATATAATATATATATATATATATATATATATATATATATATATATATATATATATATATATACATACACGATAGGCTTGTTTCACTTTCCATCAACCAAATCCACTCACAAGGCTTTGGTCGGCTCGAGGCTATAGTAGAAGATACTTGCCCAAAGCGCCACGCAGTGGGACTGAACCTCGAACCGTGTGGTTGGGAAGCAAGCTTCTTACCACACAGCAACACCTAACATATTTCACTGAAAACTATTTTCTTTTCATTTTATCTATATGCACACGAGCCAATGTGGGCCACTCTACATGATAACTCAACCTGCAAGAAATAGTATTCAAAAATTCTTCAAATTATTTCTGTCACTTGGCCTTGTGTGTGTTTTTATATCGCTGTCATCTCTGTCTTTTCACACACTATTATAATGGCCTCTGCTCTTCTGACTTTACTAATCTCGTGCTTCCACATCTCAGGCGCTCTTTGCCCTCTCGTCATCTCTTCACCGCTTGTCACCTTTGTGGCATTCACAATCACAACGACCAGTCCTTTCTCCCCAGTACAGCGGTCCTCTGAAATCTTCCTGTCCAAGTTTTTCCTGCAGGTGTTTAAACGGAACGTAAACAGCATCATGCTCGCTGATCCTTGCGGCTTTGCATAGATCAAGGCACCGCCTCTTCCTCCACACTCAGCAAGTAAAAAAAATGCAGTCTTGAAAATGGCAAAATAATTTGGGAAATGTTGCAGATGTAGAAAAGACAAAAATATTTTATATTTTGAACCAACACATGTAGATCACAGTGATATTGACATAGCTTCTATTTTAAATGATGTAGCTGTTTTTCGTCTCCTACTGTACGCTTTCCAAACTCATATCGCGTATGGGATCTTTTTTCTAACTGTAGTTAGTACTGCATGAAACGTTAGTGTGCAAAACAGTTCATTTGCACAACGCAAGCATATGTTCATAACCCAATACAATAATACAATTTAATAACACCAAATTAATATAATCAAATCAAACAACACACACACTACACAATCATCCATTAAATAAATAACACAGGTCTAGCAACACTCAATAACATAATACAAATCAAGTAATTAATTTTTGTCTTCAAATTTAAAAGAAAATCTTCATAGATTGTGAATTACCGATATCGAAAACAGCTTTTTTATTATTTTTTTAATTTTTGGCAACAAAGTTTAGAAGAATCAGTTAACACCAAATAAATTAATACAGCACAGTTAACACCAAATACATTAATAGTTTACATCTCACTCAACTCATATCCGACACAGCTTCTACTCAATAACGGTCCACAGTTTCTACTCAATATACACTCTGGAAACAAATATATCATCCGGAACGTAAATATCGCAACAAAGCAAAGCTCACACTCGTTCATCGTCTAGGAATACCTTGCAAATAGCGCAGGCTCGGCGTGTATTGGTGCATCAGCAGGCTGGACATGTCTAACTCGCCATAAAGAAGCTGCTGGCAGCAAATGGACTACCGGACCGAGCATTCGATGCGAATGGGTTCTGATAAGTGGTCATTTACTTTAACAACCAATCAAATGTTGTTGTGCATTGCATCGATTCAGTCTCTGAAAACAGGGCAAAATCTAAAGGAGTTTAAGATGGCTTCAAGTAACGATGGTCGACTGCATCAAAATCTGTTGACTGACACATGTTGATCAGTACCTGGCTTTATTACCAAATCTTTTTATGATTAATCGCATTAAGTGAACATTGTCGTGGTGGACCTACTCGGGATCGTGCACGTCCGCGCTTCCCTGACCAGGCCACCATCGACAAGTACCAACCATTTTGATAAGGCTTTGGTTAAAGTCCTAAAGTCAATGATTTGTAGAGTTATGAGTCGACAATAGTCTACTGCATTCTCTTTTCTCAGTATCCTTTCCCCGCATTCTCCCCTTCGGCTAGAAGATGCAGCAGACGCCTGTCAAGAGGCCCAAACCAGTCTGGGATGAATTCGTAAAAGTCGAGATCAAACCAGGCAATATGCACCATGTACATCCGCTCTTGACCACCTGCATTGCAACTGCTGTTACCGCAGCGTAATCTTCCAGAAGGCGGGGGAATCCCTTTCTCTCTTCTTAAATGGCACCTCTCAGTTTTTTTGTCGATTATTTTGTTGAAAATCCTTCCACTCGACGGGAAATTTTGAAATAGTGTTCTACAAAGGTTTTCATTAATAACTAATCTTTGGGGTTTATAAGGATAAATTTCTCAAATTCCCACCCCTTTTGTCTCTATTTTGTCTTTCATCTGTCTAGATATGTGGTCCATCATTTCATTATCGTGTTCATTTACAACGGTTAATTTGATGATGTTTGTTTCTAGAGAGTTTGATTTGTTTTGTTGTGCATTTGATTTTTAGCTGTGATTTTTATTATATTTGTGTGTCTTAATGGAAAAAAATCCACCTTAACAGTGTGTAAATATGGCGAAATTTCATCGGCAATGACGAGATTTTTTTCATAGCTGACACTGAAAATAAAAAGGTAAATAAAAACAGGAAAAAAAAAAGAAAAAGCGCTCAACTTTCATTGAATATAGGAACATAAAGATATTCCGGAAATGGTTTTACACTAAAAGTTAAGGTGAATAAATTATTACATACTGTTCATATTTTTATGCAATGCTTCGGAAGTGCAGCTATATCTGTTGTTTGCTTCGTAAACGCGTGGCTTCGTGTTCAGTAGATAAAACAGCCGACAGCTGATGAAGGGTCGTTCTTGTCTTGTTATTTGTCTTGTTTTCTATTTGCTTCTTTCGATGCTCGCAGAAAAGTTCGTATTCCATGTTTTCGTATTTCGTATTTCATGTGTTTACGTTTATGACGTCCTGTACCCATATATGCATATGTATATACATATATATATCTATGTACATATATGTATGTATATATGCATATATATATATATAATATATATATATATATATTATTTATATCATTATATGATTGAACGCCACGCATCCATTTCCAAGTAAGTTTTATATATATATATACGACAGGCTTCTTTCAGTTTCCGTCAGCCAAATTCACTTACAAGACTTTGGTTGGCCTAAGGCTATAGTTGGAAACACTTGCTGAAGGTGCCCTGCAGTGGGACTCACCCCGCAACCATATAGTTGGAAACCAAGATTTTTACCACACAGCCATGCGCTATTTTTTTTTTCTTTTAACTTCATAGAGTCTGAAAATCTGTTTTTCTCGTACTTTTCTTGTTCTAAGCTTGCTGAGTTTCAACATGTAAAGAAAAAAAAGAGGAAAAAGTATTCTTAGAGGAGTAAAAATCAATAGTCTAGTTCTTGCTTATATGTCGTCAATAACTTGGATTTGAACCAAAATTAATTTTTACTTTTACATTATGAGAACATGTAAAACAAATTACGTCATACGCCCTATGAAGAAATGATTTATTACAGACTATTTCTCCGAAATCAGAAATGTCCATCAACTTATGACTTGTCCTTATTCAAGAATTTAAGCTCAATTCACCCATAATCAAGTGGACCTAGCACTATCGGTTACGACAACGAAGATTCTAGTTGATCCGACCATAAGAACAGCCCGCTCGTGAATTTAGCACATATCCTTAACGTAGTTCTTAGGGAAATTTAGCGGGACTCAGATTGGGACAAGGTTGGCTTTTTGAATTACATGTACAGCACATTTTTGTCAGCTGAATGGACTAGAGCAACGTAAAATAAAGCGTCTTGCTCAAGGATACAACGCATCACCGGGAATCGAACTCATGAGTTTACAATTGTGAGTCGAATACTCTAACCACTAAGCCATGCGCCTTTACATCAAGGGTTCTAATCATGATTGTCCTGACATTTTATCAACCATAGTATCTCTAGAAATGCAAGGAGATGAGATGGGGGTGAATTTATTTATGAATTTTTTTAAGTACACTAGGTGAAGTGAAACTGGTTTAGGTAAGAATCGAAACCAGTACAAGGGGATTGGACTCGCCGTTTTCCATTTACCATCACTCAATAACAAAAGCAAATGTTACTAGAAATAACACTTTTATCAGAGAGACGGACGTTTCCTACTGAAAGGGAATATTAGTCAGAAGAAATAAAATGAAAAGCGAGACGTGATATTAATCTTTGAGGGTTGTCCGTTAAACAAACACCACCAGCGATTGCGATCATTAAATATCATACATAAAGACAGAAATGTAAACAAGTACTATAGAGATCTCTGGCAGCAAGCAGTTACGTCTCGATGTGTGCGTATGTGTGTGTGTGTGTGTGTGTGTGTGTGTGTGTGTGCGTGTGTATGTGTGTGTATGTGTGTGTGTGTATGTGTGTGTGTGTGTGTACAAACATGAATTTGGATTTTATATCTTTTACTGATAGGTAAACTAGGATTGGACAGTAAATACGTGTGTAGCAGACGTAAATATACGTCCATATTCTGTGTATGCGTGTGTGTGAGTGTGTATGTGAAAAAGCAGATTCACATACACAAAAAAATGTGCACATGAATGCATGAACATTTGAGCGCTTCCCTTCCCCCCATCCCCTTCGACTAAATATGATTAAAAAAAATAATAAATCAGCATGAGATCCACTCCACAAATATGGAGGGCCAGTTCCTTGTTGAGTATATTGCTGATACATATCACGCGGACTACTGATAAAATATTTGTACCCATTAGCCTTCTTCATGAAGGATGGGTCACTGCACCATGCTGGCCTTCCTCGACACACTGTATTTGATGGAGCCTTTAGTGGTGACCCAACAAAACATTTATAGTTACAGGGCAATCTCATTTCATAATTTTTTTCTGTAAGTGTAGTTGACTGAGTGAATAGGACATACGTGCAGGTCACTAGTTTATATCCTGTCTCATATATCCTGTTGCACTTCGCAATGAATATCAAATTAGGGAGAATAAGAATAACTCAATTCTGAAAATAACGGCAACTCTTAAAAATTTGACAAGACTTCGTAGTTTTAAGTGACGTGTTCGTATTCAGGCTGACCTTTGAAGGAAAATAGTTTAACCAAAGTAAAACACCTAGCAACTGCGAGGAATAACAGCCAAATCAATGTCTTAAAAAGCGAAGAATATGGATATCTCTAATCGCACGAATTGTCAGAATGAATTTAGAATACCCAGAAACGAGATGGGATACTGAAATTGAATTACGCTGAGGCATAGCTGTGTGATAAGACTCTTGCTTCCCAACCACATAGTATAATTCTGGGTTCAGTCCCACTGCGTGGAAGTGGCACCTTCGGCAAGTGTTTCCTACTATAGCCTCGGGCCGACCAAAGCCTTGTCAGTAGATTTGGTTGACAGAAACTGAAAGAAGACCGTCGTATACCTGTATATATGTTTATGTGTGTCTGTCTTTAAATCTGTGTTTGTCCCCCACCACCGCTTGACAACCGGTGATAGTGTGTTTATGTCCCAGTAACTCTGCTGTTCAGCAGAAGAGACCGATTGAATAAGTACCAGGATTAAAAAAAATAAAAACTCCGGTCAACACATTCAACCAAAAATTCTTCAAGGCAGTGCCCCAGCATAGCGGCATTCTAATGACGGAAACAAGTAGAAGGTAAAAGATAGTATGTCGTTTTATGTTGTAATTTACTCTATCCATCGTCACATTCTTCATTCTTGCTATCACTAAACCCACTGTATTTTTGTTGGTACAGAAAATCAGCGGGAGCAGACATATATTATTTCTGGCATTGCTTTAAACTTTTGCAGAATATCGATTATACCAAGTTACACTTTTTTTTTTACAGAAAGGAATAAAGACTGCTGGAAGATTGCATGAAGATACATGGTATGTTTCATAACTTTTAAAAGTGTCGTAAAGCATGAAATTATTAGTAACACTTTCATAATTATGTGTTAAATTGATATCCATCTATCACTGGATGGAGTACTTCTTTGATTAATTCTACACACACACGAAAGAAAGCGAGAAAGAAAATGAAATTCACGAGACTTCATTCACTACGATCATTTCGACCCATCGGGAACTGGAAGCTCGAAAAGGAGAGGCTGCACAAACAATTATAGTGCATCATTGTCCAGATGTGTTTTCTCAGGTGACCCGAATCAATTGTAGTGAATAAACAGTCTCGTAAATTTCATTTCCTTTCCTTCGCGGTTTTGTAAACTCTATGGAGACAAAAGAATTCCTGAATTAAATCCAGTGGGATATACCTCCACACTGTTGATTACATCAGGTTGCTGAATACTGTGAACAGGCTTTAAATAGCACATTAGAAGATGTATGCCCGAATGTAAAATTATATATATATATATATATATATATATATATATAATATATATATATATATATATATGTTCCTTCTTGAGCCATGCCAGGCTCATAAGAGCCGGTTTCCCGGTTCCAGTGGCGTAGAAATTCCCCACATGGACGGGACGCCGGTCCATCGCAATATATATATATATATATATATATATATATAGGTAAGTTCTAACTAAATATTGTTATATATTTTCTTTTGGCCATTTAACATATATCCTTTTGGCATTTCAAATGCTTAGCAGTACTCATGAAGGATTATATATGTATTCTGTTTGAATAGAGCCAACTTGCCTATGAAGTGTTATAAATATATTTTGCATTACATATTTATTTTAAAGTCCATTGTTTCAAAACAATGATATCCGACGACGTAAACAAACATTAATAATGATTATTTTTTTATATTATTTCATTTTATTGCTCATTACATATAATGTATTTATGTGGTATAAAATAAAATGTTTTTTCACTGAAGCGATGGTAACATCAATTTCAATTTCTGTTTTCTTCATTTTAATTAAGTTTTAATACATACTTGCATACATGTCAATAAACAGATAAGAACTACTAAGAATTTCTTGTTTTAAAGACTCTATCTAAGCATGTTTTTATAACACGCCTTGCATCTCCCAGTAATCTTCAAGCTCTAAGCACATAGTTTTTTCTACAGAAAAATTACAGAAAAAAACGAGAAGGTTGATACAAAAAGTGGAATTAAAACGGAGAAAGAAAAGAAAAGAAAAGAAAGAAAATTTGTTACGTCCCATTTGACTGTAAGAGCCATAGTTAAACTAAATGTTATTGAATAATCCAACGGAGAGGGGTCCAAAGTCTGCGAGACAGCTGCTCAATTCGCATAGGGTGGTGTTCTCCAGTTCGCCAAACGAAATTTGTCCATATGCTTGCGTATTCAGAAAATTTCGGATCTGGAATTAAGCAGTGGGGTGGAATTCTTAGATCTAGAAAGAATGCGCTTTAAGTAATACACTGCAGTTGTGTTTTAATGTTTTGAACTTCTGCCGATGAACGACACTTTGCGACTGTAGTTTTGGTCAGGAAGGATTGGAGAAAATGTTTTAAAAGAAAAACTGAAGAGGTATCATGATGCGGCAAAATTTGTGCAACATCTGCTGACAGATCAACAAAAAGAGATGGATTCGATGGATAAAACAAACAAGTAACTACTGCTGTGAGTTGGCTCATCGTTGTAGCACCGCAAAATAGGACATCAGCTTTGCTCCGATGTGAATAAAGCAGCGGTGTTTTTAATTAGGACATCGTTCATCATTTGATCCACGTTGTCAGACATCGATATTGGATTTTATTTGGATGTAGTCATTTTTTGATCTCAAAATTGAAATCCACTCAGAAATACCATCGATTTTAGACAATGAAAATAAGCGAAGAAAATTCGATATGACATCTGGCGCTCCACCCTTTGAAATTTGGTCCCAGGCACGTTCCAACACTAGAAAGAATATGTGGAGCGATGTATCGACAGTGGTGGGATACTATGTGAAAGTAGGCCAGTCTGATTAAGTTGTAAGTAAATTAATAAGAATGGATTAGTAATCTTTGAGCAGACGTCGTGTATGTTGTAAGAGTATGGAAAGTGAGAAAGAGAAAAAGCAGATATAGACAGACGCACAGTGATTCTTTATTACCCACTAGGGGCACAGACAGCCCGACAAACAGATAGACAGACAGACAGACAGACAGGTAGATAGATAGATAGATAGATAGATAGATAGATAGATAGATAGATAGATAGATAGATAGATAGATAGATAGATAGATAGATAGATAGATAGATAGATGGGTAGGTTATTATAAATAAATTTTCTTGTTAACATTTATATGTATTTTTACAACTTGGTTCATCGACACTTTCCATCATCCATAATCACATGCATTATTTATTTATACACTTTTACATACCCTGTCACACGCACACATATAAACAGAGATTATACTATCACCATACTACACAATTTACCATTACAGAACCACATACTTATGCGCGGAATTATACGCATTTCACACATATATACGTAAATACATATAGCGTTAGACTCATTTAAGCAATTGCCCGTAAATAAACAGTCTCTTAAATATACACTAATAACCAAGCTTACAGCTAGTTACGTATTTTACACACATACGCTCACATACTTAGTTGCGAAGAAACATAACACAAAAAACACACAGGTGTATATACAGAGAGAGAGAGAGAGAGAGAGAGAGAGAGAGAGAGAATTACGTGCGTACACACACACATATACTCACGCATTCACAAACACATACAGACATATGTGCGTATATAGAGGATAAACAATAATGGTAGAGAAACAACAAAAATAACATGAAACAAAATGTAACTGAATCCAGGGTAAATAGTCAACTCAACAGTGATATTCTAGCTCCTGCTGTGGACACAGTTTGAAACTGTGAAACCGGGTGAACTCCACCCAACACCCTGATTTAGCAGTACAATTAGCTGTAGCGAGCAGACAGCCAACACGCCGCCATACGCGACGTTCCTAATGCTTGCATTATAAACAGACTGCATCACAGGCAGACGACACATATTCACATGGCGTTCATAATATATGTGTGGCTTCGCTGTGCAGTCGGCCGGCTTGTCTTGTTCAAATTCTACACAGGTCTTATGGTGATATCTCTCCATCCCACTCTCTCTCTCTCACCACACCTCTTTCCCTCTCTTTCTATCTGTGTGTGTATGTGTTTGTGTACATATTATATACATACATATACGTGAGAGAAGGGGGATATATATACACACACATAAATATATACATTTATAATTATCTATGTACATATATATGTCATATATATATATATATATATATGTGTGTGTGTGTTTGAGTTTGTGTGTGTATATATACATATATACACATACGTATATTTGTGCGTATGTGTGTGTGCTTGTGTTTATCTCACCCAAACTGCTTATAACAGGTGTTGGTTTGTTTATGTCCACGTAACTTAGCAGTTCAGTAAGCAGACCGACAGAGTAAGTGTCAGCCTTAGAAAATAAATACTGGTGGTCGATTTGCTCGACTTAACCCTCGAAGGCAGTACTCTGGCGTGGACGCAGTTCAGTGACTAGAACAAGTAAGAAATAAAATAAATAGAAAGATAGGCACAGGAGTGGCTGTGTGGTAAGTAGCTTGCTTACGAACCACATGGTTCTGGGTTCAGTTCCACTGCGTGGCACCTTAGGCAAGTGTCTTCTACTATAGCCTCGGGCCGACCAAAGCCTTGGTAGACGGAAACTGAAAGAAGCCCATCGTATATATGTATATATATATATATGTGTGTTTCTGTGTTTGTGTTTGTCCCTCCAACATCGCTTGACAACCAGTGGTTGTGCATTAGCGAAAGAGACCGATAGAATAAGTACTAGGCTTACAAAGAATATGTCCTGGGGTCAATTTGCTCGACTAAAAGGTGGTGCCCCAGCATGGCCGCAGTCAGATGACTGAAACAAGTAAAACAGTAAAAGAGATAGATAGATAGATAGATAGATAGATAGATAGATAGATAGATAGATAGATAGATAGATAGATAGATAGATAGATAGATAGATAGATATTTATACATATGCTTATACGTACATATATATAAAATCAGGCATAGCCAATAGGCAATAGAATTCGCTTGCAAAGAGCAGGCCTTGCGTTTCTTCTCACTGACTTCCAACATATGTTTTTGTTTTTCTGTTTGTTTTGTCAACTCGGATCACTCCGGGATTTGCGAGTGAAATTGAATAATGAGAAACAGTACAGAAGCCCGATGGATAGGAAATACATGTAATTCAAAGAAACTTAGCACATATTCAGTTACTCCGATTTTGTTTGATAAATGTATTAAGGTGAAAGCATGCAAACCTCCAACATCTATACGCCTATTAAATGAATAACTAGTTCATTATATCGCTGAAACCGCCGATAAATCCGTATACATACATGCATATATATTTATGATTGTAAATAAAACGTGAAAATCAGACAAAGTTGAAATAGTGATTGTGTAGTAAGTAGCTTTCTTACCAACCACAAGCTTACGGGTTCAGCCTTGTGAGTGGATTTGGTAGACGGAAACTGAAAGAAGCCTGTTGTATCTACCGATGATCTACGGACAATTACGTAAGTTACGTAAGTAAGATTGCGTAATTTGTTGATAGTGATGTTTTGCTAAATTTTTCTTGAGAACATTTCTTGGTGGTGAGACCGTAGCGGATCTATTTCTAGCATATGGGTGTCCATATGGTGGTTTCCCTCTAATATATATGTATATATATATGTGTGTGTGTATGTGTGTGTGTGTGTGTGCATGTGTGTGTGTGTGTCTGTGTTTATGTGTCTGTGTTTGACCCCCCAACATCGCTCGACAACCGATGCTGGTGCGTTTAGGTCCCTGTAACTTAGCGGTTCGGCAAAAGACACCGATGGAATAAGTACTAGGCTTACAAAGAATAAGTCCTGAGGTCGATTTGCTCGACTAAAGGTGGTGCTCCAGCATGGTCGCAGTCAAATGACTGAAACAAGCAAAAGACTATATATATATATATACATATATAGATACATATATATATATATATATATATATATATATATAGAGAGAGAGAGAGAGAGAGGGAGAGAGAGAGAGAGAGACAGAGAGAGACAGAGAGAGAGACAGAGAGACAGAGAGAGACAGAGAGAGAGACAGAGAGACAGAGAGAGACAGAGAGACAGAAGAGATAAGGAATGGAGTAGATAAGATCCGTGCTTCATATGTTTCATAGTAAGCTGAAACTCAGAAGTGGTAAATTGGCCTGATGAGTAGCCTACGGTATACACCTCGCTTAGATAGTTACCACTTCTGAGGTTCTGCTCGCTATGAAACATATGTAGCCCGATTCTTATCTACCCCATTCTTTAACTTTTGTATTCTTATTCGCACACCCAGCAACCCTGGTCACCTACTGTGAAATATAAAAAAAACTTGTAGTTTATCGATACAAAACAAAAAACTTGCAACCTTCTGTCTCAATGAACCACTATTGTACCAGAAGGTTGGTTTTTTTTTAATATTTACTAAGGATTGCTTGAAGCTAACTTTTTTCTACACCCCGGTCTTATATATATATATATATATTTATATCAAAAGGATGTGTTATAATACTATTTCACAGCCATACCAACAATTTAACATACATCCATCATCAGCTGCTCCATGGATATCATTATGGTTTCGATACCTGGGTAGCACCCTTCAATCTGGCGGTGTCAACAGCACTAAAATAGGTGTTGTTTGGGAACAAGGAAACAAACCATAGAAACCACAATTTTCAAACACATTTACCCCATAGAAACGGAAAATGGAATTAGCAAGAATGTCTGTTCACCACAACGATCGTTTTGGCCCATCTAGAATCTGTCCATTACTGGTACAGCTAGTTGTATTAGATCCATCAGTGCAGGCTGCACCTCCTCAGGTGTCACATTTTAAATATGCTCTGTTTCGCTTGGCAAATGAAACTGAGCATATGTAGCGAGGTATCTTATTTAGAACGAATACTCAACGAGATGCAGCTTGCACTGGTGGATGCAATACAACTAGCTGTGCATTACTCCACCCGTAAAGGACAGATGCAGGATGGGTGGAAACGATACTTGTGTTGAATAAAAATTCATGCCAACTCAATTTTCCGTTTCTTTTTCTTTCATTCATTATAATCTCAATGAACACTGCAGGATTCCTGAGGTAGGACCAGTGACATTATAGCATAACTGGATGACACCGGGTTGCTTAAACGGTGAAAAAACTTCTTAAGATTTTGCACGTCTTCAGAGACTGACAGAATGGAAAGTGGAAGGTTTCTGCAAATCATGGACATGGAACAGAGTGGATTCTGCTAAAGGCATCTAAGTGGCCAAGTGTTAAACTGAGTATTAAGCCGAACAGTGGATTAAGTCTATCGTGCAAGTGTTCTCTCCTCTACAAGTTCCACCCCAACATTTAACTTTATAATTTTTTTGAGAAGTTTAACTTAAATATAAAGGCTAAATCTAATCTTAAGTTATCAAATCATTTTGATTTTTCATTACTCGTTAAGGTTATCTATACAGATAATTTATACAAATTATAGCCAGCACTGATTTTTGTTATGACGTTTCGTATTCGAGTCGTCAGATGTAAACAAACAATGAGATCGAAGATGAAAACAGGACAATGGGTCTATATTCCATATTTCGGGAGTTTTTTGCTCCCTCATTAGCATCCGCTGATGGGTTAGGTGGGTGCTGGTGTTTGTTTACATCTGACATCTCGGATACCAAACAACGTAACAAAAATCAGTGCTGGCTATAACTTCTATAGGTTACCTGTAGAGATAACCTTAACGAATGATTTAATGCTCACTGCTAACACATTAGAACACAGTATTAACTTATAAAAACGTTTAATATACTTTATAGTATACTAGCAGTATCGCCCGGCGTTGCTCGGGTTTGTAAGGGAAATAACTATATAAGCATTTTTAGAGAGTTACTTCCCTTATAGATGCCAATTCGGGCTTTCTTAGCCATTTCTGTTTTGGTGTCTTCAAGCCATGAAGTCGTTGTTCTAAAAGAACGCTGGTCTCCTTGACAACGCTTTACGACGTTGATTTCCTTACACTCCCTTCCCCACAGCTTCACGAGGGAGGGAAGAAGGGGGAAAAGCAAACAAGTGCAGGTGTGACCGTGGACGCCAACTCCGCCGCCATCGACACACGAAAAATTATGCATTAAAATGGAATAAAAAATGATGTTAAATTATTTTTAAAATCGTAGACTCATCGTAGACGCGCGCTAATACTCAGACGGGCTCGATATGAATCACGACTATAAGATACCCGAATTTGGTTAAACTGCACCGCAAAATGTGGGAGTAGTTAGGAATCTAAATCGAAGGGGACAGACACTCACACAAGTACAGTTTTATATATATAGATTATAGTTGCATAACGAAATACCGTGTTCCTATACATCATTGATATTTGATTTTCCATTCAGCTTAAAGAATGCACAGTTCACACTTCTCGGAAAATTAAACGAATCGCTGTATAACATGAGTAGATTTTCTGACCATCCAGAAAATATTTTTTTTTAAATTGTATCTTTACATAATTCAAGCCTCTCACCTAACAAAGCTATTTTCAAAGGCGCTTCAATGCTTTAAAACTATTTGGTTTCACTGGCAAAATTAAATGTATAAGAAATAATAAAACACCCAGTATCACGAAAAATATAACTAGAAATAGGAACATAATCTGGTATAATTTCTTTTTAACCCTGTCCTGTCCCCAGTAGTAAAAATTTTCTTTAATTTGTTATAAAACATTCCTCTACAAGCATAAATATAATAATCTTGTCAATAAAATCTGCAAAAAATATTTTTTAGTTAACCACACCTAATTTCGGATAAATGGATCTAATATGAACATTAAAAAATAATATTTCACTGTTTTTAACTATGCAAAAAACTAGAGCGAATGCCCACTTGAGCTTCGATATATTTTTAAATGCATTATTTACCGGGTGCCTCTGTGAATGCGAATTATTTTTCAATAATATATACTGATTTGGCGTCAAACTCTTTCAGAACTCATCACCTTTATTCATCCGAAACTATATTTGAACCAAGAATATAATTTAATCGACTTCCAGGAATTTCAGAAATTATATTAACTTTGTCGTCAGGTGGGTATTAATTTAAATACGTAAATCATATAACCATTCTAAAATTCCTTGTAGCTAGAGCACATCAGAATCTTCTTTTATAAACCATTCTCTTGGCTGTCACACAAACGAAAGCTTAAAAACAGTTTATGATAATTCATTGATTCAATGCACACTTAATCATGAAAGCCAAGAAAATATTTTTAAAGAACAGGATTCCTTCGATAAACCTTAATTCTATAAAAATAGCTTTTATATCTCTTTAATATTCTTTGGAACATCGATCGACTCATAAGTTTTCCCTCTTCACGATGTTTTCTCTAACTTTTGCTTAAAACGCTAAATATTTTTTATATATGTAAAAAAACTTTCAAAATTTGTTTCAGCTCTATTTCTGAAGAATTCGAAAGAAAAACTACAGTAGGAAAAAGTATCCCTTTTACTTGTTCAACTTTCAGTAATTCAGTAATTTGTAACTCTTCTCACTTTTACAAGTTACTTCGTAGGTAAGGGCCTGGTTATTGGAAACTGAATGCATCGCTCTCGGTACATCAAGCTTACAGGGACCAAATGTCTGCGCACCATTAACCAAGGCATAGCGATTCCTCCACGCAGCGGATGTTGACACCAAATGGATCGTCCAACCAGCTATCATATCCAAACTCTAGTAAACTGCTGTCACTGAGCAGGTGACCCTGCTTCTAAACTGATACCAGACCACGTGAATATATACACTCCCACTCTCAGAACTGCCGTGTCGGTAGAAAGAGGAGGAAAAGAAAAGGAACAGGGCAACTTACGCATTTGATGACTCAATCACCATGGAATTTGGAGTCTCTTTTGGAAAATTCTTTGGACGCCTACAGCTGGTCCTTCAATATTTTTATGTTTCCATGTCCAACATTAATTTAAAATGCTTTGTGTACTTGGAAAGTGCTAGTCTTGAAGACCTCTCCCTATTTTTTTAATTTTTTCCTTTTGTGCAATGAAGGACATCAGTACGAAGTTTGGGTGCATGATTGTATTTCTGATGCTATTCTTGTGTGTTTTCCTTTTTTGTTGAGATGAGTGTTCGTGATGGTTGGTGGTGGTGGTGGAGTTGTTGTAGGTGTGGTGTCGGTGATGTCGGGATTGTGTGGTTCGTTCAGAGAGAGTGAGCGTGTAATATTAAAAAAAAATTTATTATCTTTCTTTTGATTTACCTGTGTGTCCCTCTCCTTAACAGATGACATCTTCACATCGAAATGATCCGATGCGGGATGTGTTGAAAGTATATTTTCGAGTGTGTGTCCATAAATATGTTTCAAAAGAGAGAGAAGAGGAGAGTAAGGCAGGAGTTTAGATATTTTCCAGCATAGTGAGTTCTTGTTCTTTGTTGTGGGCGTCATTGATGGTCATGCTGTTTTTAATATTGTTGCTACTGCTGTTGTTGCTGTTGCTGCTCTGGATCTTTCTCCTTTCGCTACTGCTATTGCTGGTGGTGCCGCAGTATGCTGTTGTTGTTGGGATTGTTGTGTCAGCAGTTGCGGAAGCCTCTTTTCTCCTGATTTTGGTTGAAGACGAAAAGCTGGTTTCATTCTGAGGAGGGTGTCACTGCCCTCTAAAGCAAGACAGGCTACAAACGATTAGATGTCCAATTCAAGTGGAACTCCTTCTGTCTTATGGAAGTTATGGAGTACTTCAGCGCGAGAGTAACGCTTGTGAAGAGGATTTCCACACTCCCGAACTGCCTTGCTCTGGTCACATGGTCTATATTTTTTCGTATCCCTTTCAAGCATTCTTCTTTGTCGTTTAGAGAGAGAGAGTTAAGTACAATTTTGATTTTTCAACTACCCCAGTAAAAAGTTATCTACCCGTGGAGTGCCTTTATCACTTACCTTGCCGTCGCCGTTATATATGTTTTTGCTGCTACCACTGTTGTTGCTATTGCTACCATTAGTGTTAATACTGTTGTTTTTGCTGGTGTCATTGTTGCTTTTGTTGTTAAACATGATGTCATAATTGTTGTTGTTGTTATCATGTGTGTGCTTTTTCATGAAGCTGGTAGTAGTTGAGAATTTCCCTAATTAATCTGTTAGTGGGCTTGAACGATACTATAACTACAACAAGAAAAAAACTGAGAAAAGTAAATAAATATCACAATAATTGTGCCATATAGGGCATAATTTGGTGATCCACATACCGCAGAGAGTGGTGGAGTTGGATACCTGCAAAATCTTGTGGGTTTTCCCAATCCAAACAGATCAGGTGCCAGAGCATTATAAACAGGGTCTTGTAGTGATAGACAAGGTGCACCACATGTGCTATATAGTTGATATTGCGTGCCCCTTTGACCCACGAACAGTCAAGAAGAAAGGTCAAAAAATAAATATATACAATCCTCTTAGGTGCAAAATAGCCCGGTTATGGAAAATAAAGAAGGTGAAGATTGTACCAATTATTGTTGGGTCCTTGGGAATAGTATCAGAAGGCATCAAAAGAAATATACAGGAAATCGAAATAGAGTGCCCAGTAGTACTGTTATAAAAGGTCTGCTTCCTTGGCACGACCAGAATAATCAGGAAAGTATTAGATAGTTGAAAAAGAAGAAACAGCATGGTACTGTGGGCTGTATGTAGCAAACCCGCTCCGCATTTGAACTCTAGGGGTTCAAATAAAATCTGAGTGAGTGAAGAAGAAGAAGAAGAAGAAGAAGAAGAAGAAGAAGAAGAAGAAGAAGAAGAAGAAGAAGAAGAAGAAGAAGAAGAAGAAGAAGAAGAAGAAGAAGAAGAAGAAGAAGAAAAGAAGAAGAAGAGACTTTGGCAAGATTTGAACTCAGAACGTAAAAGGCTGCAATTTTTCTCGTTGTTCTACCGATTTCCTGTCACAATATTAATTAATTATGAAGGTCCTTTGGTACACTAAGAGAGAGAAAGAGGGAGAGCAGGAGAAAGGAAGAGAGAAAGGGAGAGAGAGAGAGAGAGAGAGAGAGAGAGAGAGATGTGCCTTATCAGCTTAACGTTTCAGAAGTCGAAATTTTGGATCGGGCATGTGGACGTCTTACGTTCCTGAAATAATGAAACATATCAACTATTATCATGTGGTTTGTCATGAAAAAGTGAAGCATTAAAACTACTGATATATATATATATATATATATATATATAATACCTCACTTTTTCATGACAAACCACATACATATATATATATATACATATATATATATATACATATATATATATATAATATATATATATATTATATATATATATACCAAGTGTTGATATAATGAAACCTGGCTAGAAACCATGACGTTTGAAACCCGCTAAAGTCAGTTCTTCTAATTGTGTATTAACTGCTTAACACAGACAAGTAAATATTTTGTAAACACAAAGATAAAATCATGATTCAGATCATAAAAGCTTATAAACATATGCCAATATTACCCGATGTACGCATTGATATTACAAGACGTCAAAGAGGCGCTGGTTGTGTTTGACAAGGGGAGATAATTGTCAGAGAATTAAGTGCAATGACAACGTAGTTGTTATGTTTACATATGAACGATGTACTTAATGAACACACTACGCATTATTCTCTACATTATGTTATTCGCTACTGTGTGTGTTGTTTGCTATCAAGTCTTTGAACGCATACATTGCTGGTGTCTACTTACTCGTCAGATAACTACGAGTTTGATGACCCAAAGCTACTACCGACTTGGTGTCTCCACTACTTTCAATAAATATTTACCGCACCGATTTTTAATTTCCAGGGCCTTTATGACAATAGCAAGTATTTAAAATTGGAAGAGGCGATAAGTGCTGGACAAGCTTCAGTTTAGAGTATTTTTTTAAAGGATTGGATTATATATTAAACTGTTTGAACTGCCCTTTGTAAATATTCTTTTTATGTATATGACATGTGTTTTAGAGAAAGAGCTAAGTTCACTGTATTTCGTCTGCACTGCACAAGTTCCATTCCTAGTTGAAGGCATTTCACTTGATTTACGGCGCCATTGCATTCAGTAAAGGTATAACTGTGTTGCATTGATTTTAACTCCCCAACAAATATAGGGTAAAGTAAAAAAGAGAAAACTGAATGACACTTTGTCCATCATTTATGATGAGCTCTATAGAAAGCTATATAACACCTGGAAGGTTGAGTTTGCAGAATGAAGTTCGATTCACTTCTGGTGTGTCAATGCAATTGGAAATGCATAACTATCATAACGTTCCCTTCCTTGAAATGAAGTTCCTTTGTTCCAAATCAAACCCAATTAATAATGTCTACTAAAGAATATATAATAAACATTCTTGGCCAGTTAAAAATCTATTTCATCAACAGATGTCTGTTCATTGCGAACACTTATGGCACATCTACTTAGGAAATATCAAGGGTATGAGGTAGAAAAAAACACAAACCTGACCTTCAACTATTAACCTATCGCCTAGTATCCACCAGTGTGATACAGTCCCTCTTAATCCTTCATGAAGTTCCTATTAACCATCCTACATTTTCTAGTTAAACACAGGTTTTCTAATTTATAGAGGATATGCGCGTGATTGCATAACGTTCATGCATTATAGCTGCTTGTTTTGCTCTACCTTATATATTTCAGTGTATCTCTCTTCACTAAACATGCAAGGCCACTGAGCTCATTTGATAGAATGTCCTTCTCGTCTCTCTCTCTCTCTCTCTATCTATCTATCTATCTATCTATCTATCTATCTATCTATCTATCTATCTATCTATCTATCTATCTCACTCTTTTTCTCTTTATATCTATCTAGCTAACTATCTTTAAACTTTTATCTCTCTTAACACTTCCTTTCCTAGATCACATCACTTTAGCTGTCTATCGCTCAAAGTTTAAGTCTTTTTATCGCTTTCACTTTCAACCTTTCTTGTTCAATTTCTCACGCTCCAATTACTCTCAATATTTCAGTTTCTTACTTTCAATTTCTCTCTTATTTTCTCTCTCTTTCTCTGTCTGTATCTCTCTCTTTCTCTTTCTCTCTCTCTCTCTCCTCTCTCTCTCTCTCTCACTCTCTCTCTCTCTCTCTCTTTCTCACTCAAACACCACTCTCTCTCACTCAAATACAATACTCGTGTAAAAACCGACCCTAGTCTTACAGAATCGAGAGACTAACCCATACATAAATATTACGACCTGGAAATGAATTTTTTTCAGTTTAACCCATATCACTATGTTTTGTTATACAATTCACACAAATATTTGGCTACAGATTTCTTAAAATTCATTATTAAATGACTAGTGTCTTGTTAAAATGTCTTTTTGGAGTTCAACTAATCTCAGTCCCCGTTTAGTGCTTATGGAATACATTTGTATTGCTTAGGTTTTAAAATTTTGCCGTAATTTTATGTAAAAATTTCTCAAGGGAAGCAACAAATACACAACAGCTTTAACGTTAAAAGTTACTGAAGTTGCTGAGAAGACGAATAGCTGTGTTCCACGCATCAAAAGAATTTCGTTTCGGAGAAGCTAGCGTGAGACTGGAGACAGATATGAAACGAACTTCAGACAATGCTTAAAGGAAAATGTTGTAAACTGAAGCCTACAACCGAAGAAAAATTTTGCAGAGTGGCTACTTAAAAATTCTCAAAATGGGAATTGTGTTACTCATGCTTCCGTCCAAATCCAATTACGAAAAGAAGCAAAGAAGGATGGAATTTTGGTTTTTGAAGCAAATGCTGGATAGTACACTAGGTCCATGAAATAGTATGACTTAGTACTTCGGCAGAGAACTAAGAGTGCACAGAAGCTGTTGGCTGACCACGAATATAAAATATTACAATTTTATTAGTGTGTAACCAGAAATCACCAGACGTTATCAAGTATTGAGCACATAAACGAAATGTTATTACTCTTGATATGTAGAGATTTTAACTGTGAAGCAAAGAGATTTAAAAAGAAAAACACGTAATGATGAGAACTACTAGCTATAAAAATGTAGGATTACATTAGTGCTTTTTTGTATGATTGGTAGAATACTAAGTTAAAAACTGATCGAAGTTTATAAGAGAAACACATCGCCAAGGAAAAAAATTCAAATGGAATTGTTATTCATGTGCATCCACAAAACTGAATAAATCAGAATAAATATAGTAAATGAATAAAGGGCGGAGGCGCAATGGCCCAGTGGTTAGGGCAGCGGACTCGCGGTCGGAGGATCGCGGTTTCGATTCCCAGACCGGGTGCTGTGTGTGTTTATTGTGCGAAAACACATTAAGCTCCACGAGGCAGGGAGTGGTGGCGCCCCTGTTGTACTCTTTCGCCCCAACTTTCTCTCATTCTTTCTTCCTGTTTCTTGGGTAACGCTGCGATGGACTGGCGTCCCGTCCAGCTGGGGGGGGGGACACATACGTCACAGAAACCGGGAAACTGGGCCCATGAGCCTGGCTAGGTTTGAAAAGGGCGCATAAAAAAAAATGAATAAAGAAAGTTTAGAACGTACGACCTGGTAAATTACGAAAAACAATACTATCTATCTGGGACCAACTTAGGGCAAATTTATTAAAGTATGTTGTTTATAACTTCAGATCATAAAATGCTGACAGTTGTAATTTCTAGCGGAGTTAAAAGGAATTTGTAACTTTTAGATGTAAGTGTCAATAAGTAATTTGATAAGAATGGCGAGAAGACATTATGAGAATCAAGCGGAATAGCATAATGGAGAAAAGTCATACTCGACAGGAGGCAGTATATAGGCTTCACCACCGTCTCTGGTAAGGGATCATTGATTCATGGAAGGAAATAAAAGCTAACATTATTGTCAAGTCATTCAAGAAAAGTGGAGTTTTTAATGCATTGGACGATACAGAAGACTATTGTCTATGGGAGGGTGTGGGTGAGTTATGAAGTGGATGATGTGCTATCTCTACCTATGGATAGCGAAATGGAAGATGATCTTTACCATTATATCATTCATTCTAGTAATTATAAAATGTTACTTAGTGCTGAAGATGACAAAGATCGATTTAGTAGGAATATCTGTGCTTGAAATGTTTAAATTGAATCATATAATTGTAAAATAATGTTATATTAATTTTTGATTTCACTTTTTGTATGCATAAATAGAAGTTTCCTAACATATTTTTGCTTCTATCTATTTTTATGCTTGTTTTATATTTTATGACTTTAAGCTGCATTGTTTTCATTAAAAGTAGAAATACAACGAAGAAAACGGTGGTCTGTAATCCAGCTATGAAAATGAAGAATATGTTTTCTGTGGCGATTGTTTGCATGGAAAGTTGTGCTGTGTTTTTACATCTTTTATCAATACTAGTTTATAAAGCCTTAAGCTGCGTTGAATTAAAAAAAGGAAAAATAAAGAAGTACTGATACACAATACATGTGATGAGTGAGATTTAACCATGAATATGAAAATAAATGTGGATAGAGAGCTGTGATGCAAAACATTCTCAACTGGGGATGTTAACTTCTGAACTGTTAGCAAGAGTGTGCATATTATTACAGCAAGTTAATGGTAATATACAATGATTTTGAGATGTAAATTGACTTCACCGAGCTAGTCTGTTGAGTGTGGATATTTATAGGAGCTGCGCTGCCTTATTGTTTATATTTGATAGGAAGTGTACCTTCATGTGTAATACTGGTATTATTACTGTAATTTGTTGGGGTTTTTTTATTATTAATTTAAAGATCACTTTTGCTTCAGCTGCTGATACAATACTTTGGATTCTAGTCTAACCCATGAATTTAACCTTAGCAAAATAGTCTAAAATGTTTCGACTTTACGTTAAACATCAGTGAAAAAACAGTGCAGTTCCAGTAATGTCCTTTGCTAGAACGATGTCATATGCATCGAATTACCGACATTCTCTTGTCATTCTTGCAGACAGCCATTCAGTGAACTACAGTGATGACCCATTGAAATTCTGCAACAAATGACCCTATTGTCTACAAATTGTATAAAATAAGCCGAAGCAACAACGGTATTATTGAAGGTATCACAAATTTCGTTTCCCAAATGGCTTCAGAAAGTGATATACACTTTTACTCTTTTACTTGTTTCAGTTATTTGACTGCGGCCATGCTGAAGCACCGCCTTTAGTCGAGCAAATCGACCCCGGGACTAAGTACTTATTCTATCGGTCTTTTTGGCCGAGCCGCTAAGTGACGGGGACGTAGACACACCAGCATCGGTTGTCAAGCAATGCTAGGAGGACAAACACAGACACAGAAACATACACACACACACACACACACACACACACACACACACACACACATATATATATATATATATGCATATATATGACGGGCTTCTTTCAGTTTCCGTCTACCAAATCCACTCACAAGGCTTTGGTCGGCCCGATGCCACTCAGTGGGACTGAACCCGGAGCCATGTGGTTGGTAAGCAAGCTACTTACCACACAGCCACTCCTCTATCTATCTATCTATCTATCTATCTATCTATCTATCTATCTATCTATCTATCTATCTATCTATCTATCTATCTATCTATCTATCTATCTATCTATCTCTCTCTATATATATATTCATGATCTTGAAAAGTATGCTCAAAGCTTTAATATATATTTATTTTTCTGAAATTTACATTGTGTAATTTTACATTCTGAATATTTTTCACTATACTTTTGTAAGTAAAATATTTTCAATATTACGTTTTAACTAATGTGTAGTTGGATGCGTACTTTCTGTCCGTCCACCAGTAAAATGTATCTGTTTAAAAGGGGTATAAATTACGTGTGTATAAAGCATGATCGAAGTAGCTTAGAGAGGAATAAAAAGTAGTATCACTAGCGTAAGAGTGGACGTTGTTGAATGTCACAGCCAGTAGATCATTGATGTATGAAGACAGTACGGAATAAAACCGAACTCAAGAACACGAGCGACGTGTAGAATCAATAAGTGGTAGTTTTGATAGGAAGTGTGCATCTCAGGTACGGTCGAACGCGTTGTTGATGTCGAGGGTGTTTCCATTGCTTTCGCCAAATTTCTCTGCTATGAGGATACACTGGAGGTTGACATAAAACACTAGGTAGATACTTTTGACTGCACGGAATCCATACTGTCGGTCAATAAAGGAAGAGAGAGAGAGAGAGAGAGAGAGAGAGAGAGAGAGAGAGAGAGAGAGAGAGAGAGAGCGATTCATACTATCGAAGAATATCTACTTTTGAGATGTTGGCCGTGATTGCAATTGGGCGACTTTTAGCAAAGTCTAAGGGATTGCCTTTCTTTTGAATGGGATGCACTGAATTATATTTCCGAACGTAAGCATATAACCAAGGTAATTTGCATACTTTATACAAGAATGAGCTAAGGGAAACAAATCAGAGTGGCTAGCGGCATATATATGAACTTTCTTTCTCTCTCCTCTCTCTCCTTTCTCTCTCTCTCTCTCTCACACACACACACGTATATATTCATACTTATATAGAGACAGATAGATACGTATATAGTCAATAATCATCCATTCATTCATTACCTCTACCCTTCGTCTGTACTCTTTTGAGCGAATTGTCCGTCTGTTTTTCACTTTTTTGTCTGTCTGTGTGTCGTTTCATCTATTTCTGCCTCTTTTTTCTCCACTATTCTCTTTCTTTCCTTCATGCACGCACACACAGACACACAGAGAGAGACACAGGCACAAACACAGACACACACAGGCACACATCTATTTTTCTTCTCTCGATTGTCTCTGTAGCATGTATCTTTATAGAGAAAGGTAGCACAATATTTTGGGATAAGTGAAAGGGCATTGTCAAGACCGATGACCTAATTGGTTTGATGTGACTGAAGGTACTTCCGAATGGAAAGTAGTGAAACTAGATCTGACCAAGAGACTTAATTCTCGCTGGTTTACTTCACCTAAATCCACAGAGAAACCGCCTTTAAAAGTACAGCTAGTCGCTGTAAGAAACACATATACGAAACAATATAATACTTTTTTAATTAGGGGCCACTTTGTCATAATTATACACTGTGATTAAGAGTGTGAGCAATCCATTAGCTTCTATTACTATGTTGAAAGCAATTGAAGAGTCAAATGAAAGTAACAGGAAGCTGTTCCAAAACTCATCCTCAGATTACAGTCCATACAGTTTCTTTTAGTAACGACTAGTCAAGCTTTTGAAACACCAACTTTTTCTTTTCTACATATAATAATAATAATGAAATTATTGTATACAGTGCTCAGGTGCACCACAACTTGTCAAAAGTGCGTATAAAGCATATGCAGTAATGTACAAATGTCTGGAAAGTGAACAGTGTCAGATATATGCTTGCGTGTGTATGGAGGGGAGAAAATCAGGTGTAGCGTTGGCGAATTTCAGGAAGCATGGAAGTTTTGAAGGATGCATTACTCCGACAACTAACAACTGATGCCGGCAGTTTGTTCCATACTTCAGCAACTCTTAGCGTGAAAATTTGTTTCCGAAAGTCATGGGAGCTGTGCTGTTTTCTGACTTTGTAAACATGTCCACGGGTGTTAAACAGGTGGAGTTTGAAAAGCTGCTCAGAGTTATTGTTAGTAAGATGGTTAATAATAATAAAAGGTAGCATCTAGTTGTTCTAATATTTGTCAGATATTTTCGTGATTTGCTTAGTTTGCAGCAAGCTTGACAATAACCCCCTCCCTTACATGAATCCTTATCGAGATTATCTCTCATATGAGCTTATTGTATAGTTATTACATAGCTTCATCATCTAAATGAAGAGCCTCTCCTTGGTGTCTGAAAGAATTTCCAGATATTGTTTTTGTTGTATATTCTTCTTTGTTTTACATCAAATATGTGTTGGTACAACGAAAGCTTGAAGTAAAGACAGTATAGTGAAACCTCTCCCTTTTTTTTGTTTTTGAAATACTAACACCTTTTACCATCTTTGCTTTTAACATCAACCTACCTCATCTCCCTTACACTCCACTCTCTCTACTTTAGAGTTTGGCATAAATACACTGATGTTACTGATTTTCTGTGGATGCTGCCACTTTCGATATGATGCTGCTCATCCTTCATATACCTATGTATGTGCATGAACATTTATGATGTATATATATATGCATATATATCATTATCAGCATCATCATCTTTATTTAACATCCATGTTCTGTGCTGGCATGGGTTGGACGTCTTGACAGGATGCGATGAGTCCAAGGACGGAACCGTGCTCCAGTGTCTGCTTTACCGAAGGAATGATGAGAAGATCACAAAGAAGTAAAAACTATAAATTCTTCGATCACTTTTTCGCTCTTAGCTCTATTTCTCTTCCTTTCTGGGGTCTTTTTAAAATGGATTGTTACTTAAGTATAGCCGGTCATTTCAGTCTTCATTCTAAATACGGTGGCGATTAATTTAGTTAATGTCCACCTGGCAACACACTCACATAATCTGATGCAATGAGACCATATACCTATAAAGAAAAGTGTAGTAATAGACGCAGTGTAGTAATAGGCGCAGTGTAGTAATAGGCGCAGGAGTGGCTGTGTGGTAAGTAGCTTGTCTACCAACCACATGGTTCCGGGTTCAGTCCCACTGCGTGGCACCTTGGGCAAGTGTCTTCTACTATAGCCTCGCCCGACCAAAGCCTTGTGAGTGGATTTGGTAGACGGAAACTGAAAGAAGCCCGTCGTATATATGTATATATATATGCGTGGGTGTGTTTCTGTGTCTGTATTTGTCCCCCTAGCATTGCTTGACAACCGATGCTGGTATATTTATGTCCCCGTTACTTAGCGGTTCGGCAAAAGAGACCGATAAAATAAGTACTGGGCTTACAAAAGAATAAGTCCCGGGGTCGAGTTGCTCGATTAAAGGCGGTGCTCCAGCATGGCCGCAGTCAAATGACTGAAACAAGTAAAAGAGTAAAAGAGTAAAGAGAGTAATACCAAATCAACATTTTTACGACAATTGATTGCATTCAAACAAAATGTAAAATAATTTACAATAAAAAATATATATATATAAGAAAATGTTAAAAAAAACACTTCTAAGGATGTTGTAGTGCATTCATATTCCTATCGTTTAAATATATATATATATATATATATTTCATAGTATTTTTCCGATGGTCGGATAACTGAAGAGATGACGGCGTGGATTTCCACCTCGGCATCCGAAACTCGGAGTTTTATCATGGCTACCGAATAATTGTCACTTATTACATTTACAGATAAATTCCTCTATTTACATAATATCGAGGTCTCTTTCTTTCTTTTGTTGTCTTACCTTTTTTTATCAATATATATATATATATATAAATTGTGAAGTTCTTCAAGAGAAGGAGTGAATATCAAAGGATAAAGTAAGGAATGATTTGCTAGATGATGTGCGCTAATAAAAATGTTCAAAATTCTATTTAACCGAAATTTTCTTCTTGGAGAAAGAAACTAAGAAAGTTTGCGCACTTGCGTATTGCCGTTGTCACTTAGCTCCTAAACAGTCGAAGTTGAGTAAACCTGTGATTAAATATGTTCAATCTATGACCGTATCGATATTTTCTCATATGTAGTATAACTTGGACAATACTATTGAAATTCTTCTGCTTGTAAGACAATAAGGCATAATTTGAGGAAGATTTAACAGATATTTCTAGCAGGTTGAGCAAGCACATAGAACAGAGGTGGGGAACTTTTACAGTATCAAGAGGCGAGTAGCGAAAGTAGAAGTACCCGTGGGAGCACATATCTGCAAAGATATGTAACTTGGATTAAATTACTGTTTTGGTCTTAATGCTTAAACCGTTTTTTGCAAATGGATTTTTAGAAACTTTGTCAGCGGGCGGTTTCGAATTTGTATGCAGGCGAAATTTCATCCATAACCGAGGGGTTCCAGACACTTACATACAGGATCCCTCGTTAGTTGCATTGTGTTACGTAACATCAGACAAGCGAGTAGATGTAATTCTTTCTGTTCGCTTAGATCAGCGGTTCTCAAACTATGGGTCGCGACCCACATTAGTTTGTGGTATATTTCTGAAAGAGTCATGAAAAAAAAAAAAACTTCTACTTTTAAAATATTTTGTTAAATATATAATATTCGTGGTTTTGTTATTCAATAAACTAGAAGGTTTTTAATAATATATATTTTTGAATGCAACATAAGAATACAACATAAAATCTACAAAACATTACAAAATGTAGGAATCGAATACAATTGTCGGTTTTGATTCTACCTTTGCAGAGTATTATGATACATTCGGTCTCGGAGAGTTCCTGGTTGATTTTGAAGCTCACCCAATACTTAAGCTGATATGATCTTCAAGTAATTCTTTCAAGCGATTTTTAAGAAAACCGAAACCTAGCCTTTTCATACACATAGCCTCAAATATAGAATCTGTTTACTATTTATATACAGTTAAAGACACCCCAGGACATCAGGACTAGACGATAACTATGCTTTTTACATGAATATAGATATATATAAAAGGATTAATGGTCGCAAAGATATTTTTCTGAGCCGTATAGATAGGAACTCGATATATGATACTCATATAGCATAATTTTTTCTACTCTAGGCACAAGGCCCGAAATTTTGGGGCAGGGAGCCAGTCGATTAGGTCAACCCCAGTACGAAACCGGTACTTAATTTATCGACCTCGACAGGATGAAAGGCAAAGTCGACCTCGACGGAATTTGAACTCAGAACGTAGCGGCAGACGATATACCGCTAAGCATTTCGCCCGGCGTGACATATAGTATGATATAGCAGCTTGGTGTCGTAATATATATATTATATCGTCCAACTGATAACTCAAATCGTGACAGTAGATTAAAGAAAAGCTTTAAAATGATAAAAGAAATACTAACGAAAGTGAATGAATACATTAATGCATTTATGTTAGGCGACTTCTTCAACTTTCCCAACATCAGATGGCCTGGAGACAATATACTTCCAGGAAAGTCTCTCAAAGAACAGAATCAAACAGAATCTTTAACTTATACCGCTTAAAAGTTGTTTACAGAATAAGTAATACTGTTCCCGATCAGAAGCAATGCCATCTTAGGTCTCTGCTTCACCAATAACGTAGAACTTATCCACATTGTGAAGGTTGGGGTTGTCTTGTTTAGAACTTTGAGCATAGATCCTCTCAGATAGAGCTAACCTGGGGTTAAGTAAAAATTTTATTAAAATAGCAAAATAGTTTATGCCGGCAGGATGTATTACACATCTAATACCGAAGTGGTTAAAAATAACTGGTTAACTCATACGTGTGTGAAAGAATATCTACAGATTTGCAACAGTGACACTAAGATATTAACCATTGTTCATGTAAACGGTACATTACTCTCATATTCCCATTGGTTATGTTTATTTCTCTTTATTTTCTCTGCTGCAAAGGAAATGCTCTTTGGCTCATATTTCACTTAAAGATCGCTGCGAAACTTAAACCGATCATTTGGCAACGAAAATAATAATAATAATAATAATAATGATAATAATAATAATAATAATAATAATATAATAATAATAATAATAATAATAATAATAATAATAATAATAATAATAATAATAATAGTAACAACAAAAACAACAACAATAATAATAATAGGAGAAAATAAAATAAATATAATAAAATAAACATAATTAAGCTAAAGAAATTATGAAACTTAATAGAACTGAAAAAATACATAGGCAAAATATAAATAAAATGTAGAAAAATAAACTAAAGAAATACATTTATTTAATAGACTAAATTTTTGCTCGGATATTTAGTGTTAATGTTGTTTTAATCTTCCACTGTTATAGGTTGACAACCCGTCCGAAGCATTGGATTTCAATAGCGTCAGAATGTCGGTAAATGGTGAATGAAAGAATTTAAAGCAAAACAATATTTCGTCTTAATATACGTGGGAAAGTCGGAAAGATAAAACAATATTAAAAAACATTATGTATATTATTTTTATCTTTTATTTTCTTTCCCTATTATTTCTTTCTTTGTTTATTGTTTATTTATTTATTTTTGAGAAAGATGATGCGGATGTAAGAACATTCGGTTGAAGAACTAATATCGTTTTATTATGTTTTCCAATTCTCACATATTGATTGCTAAATTAATTGAATAAAAACTTTTTTTATATCAATTTGCAGTTTTTGTTTTTTGTCATTCAACAGTGGTCACACTATAACTAAGTCTGTAAGTATTTTACACAATCATAGTAGGAATTTCTGCTTGGTATACATATCAATCTTCATTTATCGGAAGACGAAGTGTCTATTTAGAACCAAAATTCAACACTCCGATTTGCAATGTTAAGCATAAACACACGTAAATGCTGGCGCACATACTTGCGTATATACGAATAAATTTATGTACTCAAAACATATATACACACACACATACACATACATATCCTTATACACACACACTCATATGTATGTACGTACGTACGTATGTATGTATGTATGTATGTATGTATGTATGTATGTATGTATGTATGTATGTACGTATGTATATTGTGCATTGTTCGCTTGTTGATATGAAAAGTACTCAGTTCAGCGAGAGATAAATGTCATTTAATGAATACAAGAGTTATTCGTGAGCTACTTCAAGTTTCATGTTGCAATAATACAATAACTGAACAGGCTTGTATGGCGTACCGTGCTCGATTTGGCAATCTTTTAAACTCAGATGGCATGGTTACACCATAATAAGTTGCGAGAGAAAACCAGAAAAATTTGCGAGTAAAAAGTGAAAACGTTGAGAAACTTTTTAAGGGAGAGGGGGATAATTCCTTTCATTAAATCTAGGTTGTATCCCTTTAACCTGTTGAATGGAAAATATTGTTCATGTTGAGTGCTTACATTTTTTAGAAAGTTCGGTTTATGAAACTCACATATATACATTAAGAGACCTGTCACTGCTCTCCTACACTGTTTAAAAGCGTGATAGCCAACATCAGTTATATCTAAATCTCTTCTCTTCAAAGGAAATATCTGATAAAAGTGTCTACTTTTATAGCAATGCTCTAGCTAACAGCAGCTTCAAAGATATCTTACAAACAGCCCTTCAATTGAAAATATGAAACCTAAAAACAGACCTAGGAAAATGATATGGTTTGTCCCGCCCTTTCTCTTTAAATGTCAAAACTAAGCAAGAAATCTCCGGCGTTATTAGAGAAACATTTTAAGCGACGAATTGGCAGATTCATTACCGGCATTTCGCCCGTCGCTACGTTCTGAGTTCAAATGCAGCTGGAGTTGATTTTGCCTTTCATATTTCCTGGGTCTATAAAATAAGTACCAGTTTAACGTTGATGTAAACGATTTACTCGCTTCCCTGAAATTGCTGGCCTTGTACCAAAATGTGAAGTCATTATTAGAGAAAAGTTTTAATAAATGATCGATAAAGATTTTATACAACTGTTGCCTCAACATGAAGGACATTATCATTCCTAAGCCTCATCAGAAACCGACGCTTAGTTGTAACTGAAGCTGTCCCGCTCTATCAGGCATGCTTCATAAACTTGATCAGGAGTGCTTGATAGACTCATTCGTTATTGCTGCTGTACTCCAAGATAACGTAAGCGAAAAGAAAAATGACGTCGGTTTATGTGAAGACAAATTTAAAAGACGATATGCAAACCACCAAGCTATGCGTAGCTGAAAGACTGAACATTCGTTTTAGATCCAAGAGTTTCACCTGACTACTTAATGCTAGATCCAAAAGTTTTAGCAAATGCAAGCAGATGGACAAACTTGTTTTGTCGAACTGGTGCATATCGCCCTCACCAAATGAAGTAATTGTCTCACAAACTTTGGCCTCCCCGTTGAATTATATAGCCCTTGGTTTTATTTCTCTTTTTCTGTTTTTATTCAGCTTTTGTTTTCTTGTTAAACTTTTGGCATCAACCTTCTTCTCGTGTTTTCTCAGAGACCAGAGCTCTAGTTTTCAGAGAGGACTAACCATGTGTATTGAGCCTGAATGATTGCTTGGAGTGACAAGACACTATATAAATAAGCTTAAATTTTGAGTTTTCACGGCATGAAACTATTATAAGTTCATATTTAAAAATTGTTTAACCCACAAGAGTAAACAAGAGAGACAGAGATAGGCAGAAACAAGGAAAATGCCTCTTGTATTTGAATACTGTACAAATATTCTTTTAAAAAACTTTTCTTATGATTTTTCTAAAATTTAATTGTTTTCCATACTTAGTTGAAAATGACTGAAACCGGTACTGAAACGTTTTTTATAAAATTATTTTAGCATTTTCTACGTTGACTTTTTTCCATATATATATGTACATATATATATATACATACACACACACGCACGCGCACACACACACACACACACACCACACACACACACACACACACACACACACACACACACACACATATATATATATATATATATATATATTATATATATATATATATATGCGTGTGTATGTATGTACATGTATATGCATAGTTATATGCAGACTTCAGACACAGAGAAAAGTCGACATCCTGAGCACTGAGGTGGTGGTCCACAAGTGCCGTTTACTTTGGACTGGACACAGTGTTCGGATGAATGATCAGAGGACCCCTAAGCAGATGCTATATGGTGATTTTGTTTATGGAATGCCCTCCCAGGTATGTTTTAAGGATTGGGTAAAGTCCTCGTTGAATGCATGTGAAATAGAAGAAACTAATAGTAAAGAAAAGAGTACGTATTTTTGGAGGGAAAAAAATCAAATTTTCCATGCAAAATTTAAGCGACCATTTCGAAAACGTACGGCCAGTAAGGACCTTTGGTCTGAATATCAGCAGACGTGTTATACATATCAAGAGCTGAGATCATTAGTCATCAGCAGAGCCATAAGTGTAAAGTATAATTCTGTTTTTAATGATCAATGATAGTCACGAATGGACAGCCGTCATACACACCCATATATATATATATATATATATATGTATATATATATATAATATATATATATAAAATTAATTAAGGGTAGAAATTGATATTTATCAATTAAGACCAGTGGTCTAGCATATTAAAAAAGAATCCGAAGATTAAAATATTTATATATACCAATAAAGGACTGAACACGAAAAGTGGACAGTCAACATGCTAGATATAGACGTCAAATCGCCATTCACCACAAAAGATTATGTTCTCAGATCAAACTCAACACAAAACCATAGCAATAAACAAGTGAAAAATATACGAAATAAAATGGGTAATTATTTTATTTCGTATATTTTTCACTTGTTTATTGCTATGGTTTTGTGTTGAGTTTGATCTGAGAACATAATCTTTTGTGGTGAATGGCGATTTGACGTCTATATCTAGCATGTTGACTGTCCACTTTTCGTGTTCAGTCCTTTATTGGTATATATATATATATATATATATATATATATATTATATATATATATATATGTATATATGTTATTTTAAATCGGCAGAATGTTACAAAAGTGACCTGAGTTTCAAGAGTTTCGTGCATGGCATATATTATGTAAGTATGTATTGAATACATATTTATTACGACAAAGGTTAATGAAGAAAAGAAATTTTAATGGAAAAAAAAATACTTGATTCGAAATACTGGAATAAAGCAATACAAAGAAAAACAGAAGAGATTAGTTTATAGCAAAGTATGCTTGTAAGAATACTAATTTATTTAGTGATATTAAATATGTTTTAAATACAGTATTAAGTACTGTGAAAATGTTTAGGTACATTGTATTGAATGAAGTACAAGTCACCTCAGTATTTAATGAAATGGCTGGGACACTTTAGTTTCTGGATAAACTGATACATTATAAATCAGATAAGCTTGAGTAACGGCAATGAATTATTAACTTTAGTACATAGCTTATACGTTGCAATTGTGTGTGTGTGTGTGTGTGTGTGTGTGTGTGGACAGAACTATGGCCGAGCGGTTAAGCACTTCGCTTCCCTATCCCAGTCTCCCACGTTCGAGTTCAATCCCACCATGCGGTTTCTTGATCAAGTTTCTTTTAATATAGCTCTAATTCGACTTGATCCCAGTAAGTGAAACTGGCGAGGCAGAAATTGAGTGTAAGCCTGTCGTGTTCAAGGTATATAAACTTGAAAGTCTCGCCTTATCACACACTATGTAATGATGATTCGACTTGGGAATTACGTTTAGGCTGCTTGTATCTGTAGAATGCTAAGTTACTTTAATGTGAATTTAACAAGTAAGGTAGTTCAATTGACCAAACGCCTTAGTTCTTATAGATTTTGACAATGTGCACTCAGCAGTCGGCAGCAGTCGTGTGTATATTTATAGTATATTTATATGCGTACATATGATTGAGTGTTTTTGTGTTTTCTTATGCATATGTATTCATTTATCTGTGATATTTCACCTCAAAGAATTGAACACTCAGAGACACATTCAGTATTTTCTTCTTTAATTATTTTACCCGGTCTGTGGCTTTGCTCAGCTCTCGTCTCCTAGCGTATATTCGACTTCATCTTTTAGTCAGTATTTTATCGACCGGAAAGCCAAAATATATCAGGGCGAAATTTGAAACTAAAAGGTAAAGAAATAGACATGACCAACTAAGACAGGCTGTTTGATAAGAGTAAAAGCAACCAATGTTTAACTCTTTGACTGTTCTTTGCACTATATGTGATGCAACGAACATCATCTTAAAAAATTTGTGCTTATGTATATGGTGTAAAGTAACAAATTTTCCGTCTAGCATGTATTAATTTATGTTATTACCTTAATTATTTGTGCAATCTTACCTTCGCACAAAACATATGATGGAAATTTTGATGGAAGTTGCATTGTTAGTATTTTCACTCACCAAATAAATCTTGTTTTTCATAATGTAGACTAGATATAAGTATTTTAATTGTAATATTTAAAAAAAATCTTATATGAATCCAAAAGCAAAAATGAAACCATTTAGGAAATCTTTTCTTCTTTTTCAAAATACAGATCAAATTTTTGTTATAGATTATTTATCTACATAATTAAATATTTCTTGATATAAGAACCTTATCGGTAATGCCAGTACAAGATGCTGAAAACGATCCCTAAATTCCCTGACGTCGGCTTGCCTTTTATTCTTTCGGGGTCGATAAAATAAGTACTAGCCGAGCACTGGAGCCATTGTAATCGACTTCAATACCTTTCAAAAATGCTGGCCTTGCGCCAAAATAAGAGAAGATTATTAATACATATCATGTTTTATAACCCACGTTGCTTTTATTAAACCGCTACACTTTTTGTGGACTGGTAAACGTTGCGTATTTTTGATATATTCGCTCTTGCTATTCTATGATAATATAAATATATATTAGAAGACATCTAGACTAAAAACACTAAAATCCAACACCCAACGTTTTTTCTATTGTTAGCACAAAATAGAGCTGTGGTAAGAAAGTCTTCCGTCATTGCTTTACCATAGGATAAAAAGGATATACAAACAGGTTAGACTGTAATACATTCTAAGTAATGCTGATATCGGCCTTGGTTATAAAATATAAATTTATATCATTATAAAATTTAAAGAAACTATTGCATTACTATATTTGGATAAGTCAGTTGGCAAAAATGTCATGTCGTCACTACTATGAAGAGTTAACTTACATAAATAAGTAAATTTTTGTAAATACTTTAGTCGTGTTTAAATATCTCATCATGAAACCAATGTATAAACTTTGAAAGTTACAGGAGGAGAATTATTCATAGAGCTTATTTTTGTTTATCGTACATGCTTTAATTATTGATTCCTTTCCACCAACGCGAGGACGAACAGCTCAGATCTGAAGAGGGTAGAACATGAAATACTGAAATATAAAACTAAGGCAGATGATCAGAATATAGTTTCAATCAAAGTCAACAATAGATATGTTTAAAACTCGGCGTTAAATACTGTAATGTATTGAGACTAACGCCGAATTAAATGAATATTAACGAGAAAACCTATTCTGTGTAATAAGCATTTATTGCTTAATGTATGAACGGAAACATCTTGTGGGTTGAAGATAGACAAAATAGCAAAAACAATATGGAAAGAAAGAAACATGAGTGGATGAAAATAAGAAAGGAAGCGAGGAGGTGGGAGAAAGTGTAGAAAATAGCTGGGAAAAAGAAAGGAACAGAGAGAAGTAGACAGAAAAGATATGCCAGAAAGTATGTGCGAGTGATAAAAGAAGAGAGATGGAAAAAGTAATACGAGATATGAGGAATAGAGAAACGAAAAAATAAGGAAACGAAAGAGGAGAGAGAGAGAGAGAGAGAGAGAGAGGGAGAGAGAGAAAGAGATGTAGACCAGTAAATGTCGCCAAAGCTGGTAATCTTTCGCTTCCTATTTTGATCCACAACTGACAATTTAAATCAGAACTTCTTTGAACGAAGGAAAACCAGTTTCGGCATTCTTTGCTCTACTCTAATCCATTAATGGCTCACTGGCGCCGTCCAGTGAAAGCTGGCGTCACAAGAACTACCAAGTGCGACAACGCATTGGCCAACAGGGAGTAGAAAAGTCTCGTTCTAGCGAAAAGATGCTGCATAAGTGGCCGAAATCTAATTCCCCCTCCCCTTACATTACTTTCCATGCTATCACATCTGCAGACACCTTGACTAACTAGCATAATTATACATTTCTCATTTCCCTCATCACCTGTATCAAAGATTGAAATCCTTTCCTAGATAGTTCGCCTCCCAAACTTCAAAATTCATCTAAATACGCACTGAATGATCTCCCAAGAGTTATTTGCAAATGATTTTTAAATTGGGCGTCATCCTGTTGTTAAAGCTTAATTAGGAATGTTCACCTGCAAATAAAACCTTATGGAAAAGACGAGACACAAAACTGTTTCTCGAATCCCCTCCGCAGTTTTTCCTTTCCTCTTCCTTTCTCTTTCCATCTCATCTTCTTTGTTGTCAAGATTTTTGGCTCCCACTAATATCAATAACACGTTCCTATCCTTAGGTAGATGTATGGCTGAGAGGCGTATTGCCAGATATTTTATACAGGGGCTGATATCGAATGCACCGACTATCCACGATATATAACATCCATTCTAGGCACGATGTAAATTTCTTTCTTGTCGCCATAAACAACATAAACATTATTGTATTGTCTAGTAAACCAAGACAATAAATTCAGCCATGAAATTCTTCTTAGATCCCAATTTAATTAACCTACACAAACATTTATCATTGTCAGACGTAATAACCAAGCAAATTAGGTGCCAGCTCATGTTTGTATAAAAAGACCGGTTAACTTTATGGATTACGTGTCATGGGTTCGAATTAAGCGCAGTTTAATCCGAATGAATTTTAGCCTTTAAATTCATTTGACTGCGCTTAATTAGCAGAAAGTCGAAACCAGTCACTTTGGTAAAGTGATCTGCAAAAGGTTAGCACTCCTATCATATGAATGTTTCGTTTATAATGATTGTCGCTAAAATAACTTCTTTCATGAAGCATTTTATTGTTGTTGTTGGTGTTGTTTATCTTTGGGATAGCCCTGGTATAGCAGATCTCTGATCAAAGGTACACATACTTGACCAATCTGAAACGTCTTATTTTTAAGACTAAGTTCTGAAGAAAATTCGGCTGTAATTTTTAGCAGGTCAGCATAGAAGTCAGTTTCAAAGACAATGTAATATTTCCCGTGCAATTAGTTCCTGTGTAGTTCCTCTTGGCTCCTAAATGTTAGGCTAATGGAAGATGGCAATCTTTGCATGGTTTTACTGGTTTCAGTCACTACATCGTTTTCCTCTATAATTTTAGTGCCCTGACTCATGGTGCGTTCAGCATTGTTTTCCAAGAGACACGACGCAGTGGTTCGATTCATACTGTTACCACCTCTTTGTTTTCTTCTTTTTTTTTGTATTTGATGTGTTGTTATTCAACAAAATTATTTTCCATAGACAAGGAATTTTAGAACAGCTGATGTTACACAGTTGTAGTTAATGACTGAATATTGGATCGAACAAGATTGTATTTCTTTCCCCGTTGCAGTTTATTTTTTTGTTCCTTATAGTGGATATTTTATTGTTTGAAATGGCTATGGGCAAGTACTCAGTCGTATTGCTTCGTCGAAGGGTAGACCGCTTATACGTTTGATTTTTGTAGTAGATATATGTTTAATAAGAATTAGAAGCTATTTATTCTACTATACATAGAGGTTGGTTCTTAATTACATTACATGCTGTCCATGCGAACCTGGATTTAGGCTTATAGTTGTTTTCAAACATTGACATATTATCGATAAATAGAGACTATTATTTGTTTCATAAGTGTGATAGCCTCTCTAATTTCTGCTCCTTCATAGTTATTCATAAAAAACATCGAATGCTTCTATGTTCAACAGATTAACACGGAACCAACAGAAGATATAACGAAGTGCTTTGAGCAGTCATTAGCTTTTCAGATGCGTGGTATAGACAACAAATGACTATGTTGTTATCGCAATAGTAATTATTGCTCGGTAACGGTTATCGCTATGACTGATTTAGTTTCGATCGAAGATCTTTAGATAAAGTTCTTTTTTGCTTATTATAACTGTTCATATTTTTTCGTTAGTTCGTAAAAAGGATGAGTTTTTCCACTTACACTGAAGTCTAAATTTTCGCCATACAAAGCATGAATGGACTCTTGGTTAGTGAAGTTATGTACCCTATCTCGATCAATTAATTTTGTTCCCGTTCTATATAATTCTCATTGCATTCTGAGCATGAAATCTAGTAATGTAAATTATTCGTTTTGTAATTTTGAAATTCATAACTACAATAATTTTGAATTTCTTTTCCACTCATGATTTAAAAAAAATTTTCCCTGCTAAATCAAACCAATCATCTCACAATGAAGGCTTCCACATTTCGTTGCTAGCATAACTTCTTAATATAATACAAGACTGGCTTTTGTCAAGTCTTTTATAACTGGGTAGTTGTGTCAGATTGTTAATTTTGAGCCCATATGCTATACGTTTTATTTCATTTTATAAAAGATATCATAGTGATAAATTTATTACTTTCACATCATTTGGTTCAGTATTTCCTAAAACCAAAGAATCATTATTTACATTATTTACATTTGACGGTTTTTTGTCCTCATCCTGTTTTGATTACGCGCTTTGATACTCAGTCTCAAACTATCCAGGAGATTCAGCAGCCTTTGGCGATGATGCCATGGGCAAAACTCAGATCAAAGAATGATACAACTGCACCAAACATGACTGCACTTCAGTGGAGAACGAGGCATGTGCAGGTAAGCAATCCACAAGCCGAAACGAGAAGCCGATTGAGACGGTCCGGTGAATAGTCATGGAAGACCGTGCTGTAGTAACCCAGCAAATTATTCACGAAGTGGTAATAAGCACAGGATTAGTGCATTCTATTTTAACGGAAGATTTGTGCATGCGGAGAGTTTTGAAAAATTTACTCGGATACTTTTTTGAACGTTCCTTGCAATCCAAGCTTTCCTGGTGAAGCACAACACATCACTTGTTCGACAGGCACCCTACTCTCCCGACTTCTGGCTTATCCCCAAACTGAAAACTACGCTGAAAGGGAAGCGATTCGAGTCGTGAGATGAAATTTTGAGAAAAGCGACTGCGGAGCTCCACAGCATTAGAGAGAAGACATCCCAAAAGTGTTACCAGCAGTAGCAGAAGGACTGGGAGAAGTGTATGAACCCCACAGGCAAGTATTTTGAAGGTGATTCAATAAAATTTGTAAAATGTACAAAATCGTGTTTTTATGCCTAAAGATCGGGTGCCTTTTGAATGCACCTCGTTACACGTTGAATGCACCTAGTTACACGTTGAGTTTTGAGACACTTTTTAATGCAATACAATCAGTGACTACATAAACAAACAGAAAAGAATCCATACAATGCATATATATTTTGCAATCTCCGGTGAAAATGACGTATCAGTATTCATTTTTGATGAACGATCTGCAAAACTGATTTATTTCTAGTGATCAAATTACATTAGCGCACTCCCTCCATCAAATCACGTCTACAGGTGCACACGTGTGTCACACGTCAGATGTCGAAGTAATCGCAGAGCAATGTGAAAATAAAGCGCTTTGCTCAAGAACACAATTCACCGTCCGGTCCGGGATTCGAACATACAATCTAGCCATTGTGAGTGTAACACTCTAACCGCTAAACCACGAAGCTACACACATATATATATATATATGTGTGTGGGGGGGTGTATGCGTGTGTTTTGATCCTTTACTAATGAGAGACCTGGACCTTATAAGGCATCATGTAAGGGTCCTTGAGCGCTTCCATCAGAGATGTCTGAGACACATTCTGAACGTTGGCTGATCCTTGTCGACTTCAGAAACAGAGCTCTTAAGGGGATCCGGAATCCTGAGCATTCAGGCGGTGTTGCACAAGCACCGTTTATGTTGGACAGGACACCTTGTTCGGATCAGTGATCAGAGAATTCCTAAGCAGATGCTATATGGCGGAAAGCGCCCTCAGCAGAATCCAAAACTACGATTTAAGTATTGTTTAAGGTCCTTATTGAATGCATGCGAAATAAGGGAGGTCATTTGAGAATGCTTGTCTTCGCCATCAAAGAAGGAAATAAGTAAAGGACAGAGTTGCTACTTTCGAAAAAGAAGCATTTTTCACGCATAACTTACACAAGCTGCTTGAAAACGCACCGCCTATGTAGTAAATGGGGGAAGCATAATATGCCAAATATGCAGACGTGTATGTTTATCAAGAGCTGGGCTCATTGGTCACCAGTGGAGCCACAAATGTAAAGCATAAATTTTTATGAGTACGCAATGATATAATTCGTGACACAGTTCCATATACTATACACTTTTGAAAATCTAATGCCAAACCAATCAAGTGTACTTCTTTATTTTAAAAGATAATTAAATTCTAATTAACACTGATATATTCTCTGTGCATTTTCAACGGATATGAGATAACAGCGCGGATAACTATGCGCTGTTCAGAGACGGCAGATAAGGAAAAATATGGTGACTGCTCTGCTATTAGAAGATGAAAATTCACATTCATTTTGTGGGTGCTATGAAAAGAGGAAACGAATCCGAGGGGGCGAATGGGTGAGAGGTTTATCAAGTGTTATAACCCCTGACTCCATAGTATTTCAGATGGCTGTAAGGTCGCAAGAATCTTGTAGTTGAACATATACGCGAGGTATTGAGGTAGCTTTATGTTTGGAGAGTTAGCATATATGCAGGAGCCTTTTTTGTGTGAAGAGGGCTTGGACTGTTTCCAAAATATTTAAGCCCAATCTTGGGCGTAGATGTATATGTTTGTTCATTTGCGTTTGGTTTGGCTAAAAACTTAGCTGTGTTTTCAGAATGTGAGGGTAGAAGGGACGAAAATGGAGAACCTAGTAAATATAGTCATGGTAGCGTTCATAGGTAACTTAATATATATACCTTCTCTCATGTAGGCAAGGGTTGAAAAATCTCGGATACTGCGAATTTTATAATCATTCTTTCTCAGCTAGACATAAGCTGGATTTTCTAATACTCTTAAAATTAAACTTTGGACTTATCTAAGATTTTCCACTGGTTTTCCGTATTGCTTTCCTTTAACCCCCCAGACATGCCTAATCAAGGCTGTAACATTGCGTCTCAGGCATGTTTGGGACCTGCAACGTTATCTCAATTGTTTTTGTGTTACAATGACCGTGAAGAGGACATTTGCTGTTATCTCTACATGAGTATCCTAGTTCGGTCTTAGGTGTGCCCCCAATTATAACATAAAGACAATATTACGAGTGTAACCAACCGCCAAGAAACAGAGGAATGTCAACCATAAAACTTAAATCAAAGCTGTGGCATGGTCAGTTGTCTTCACTAAAACTACAGAGTGTAAGTGAAAGACTGGTAAAACCGCAATGTGAACACAACATTCATGGTTGCTTCACACATATAGACATATTTATGTATGAATATATGTATATAAATAAATAAATGTGTATACATATATATATACAAAAATATATACTTATACGTTTGTGTATATGTATGTGTGCGTCTGTGTGTATTTATATATATAAACACGCACATATGCAGACACACACACATCTTATATATATAAAATTTTATA
>NC_042999.1:89280324-89310324 GCF_006345805.1 Octopus sinensis
GGTCGATAAATTAAGTACAAGTTGCGTTCGCGGGGTCGATCTAATCGACTGGCCCCTTCCCCAAACATTTCTGGTTTTGTGCTTAGAGAAGAAAAGAATATATGGGCTCCTTTAAGTTCGTGTATGCAAACACTCTCTACAGGTGTTGAAATCTTAAGATCGAAAAAGTGACATTTTTTTCGGTCATAAGGCGCGTGTATGTACGTATGAATATGTGTGTATATTAGTACACACACACACACACAAACACACGCGCACACACACACACACACACACACACACATATGCCAGTAGGAATATGTAAATATATCTATGAGAATGTATATCTATGTATGTATAAATGCATACTAATATACACGTGTGTGTATATAAACTCACGCATATATATATATATATATATATATATATACATACACATACATTTGTATATATCTATATGAATGTATATTTAAGTATGTATTTATGAATACATATGTATATGTGTGTAAACGTAGGTATGTATGGCCTCTATAAGATTCATAATGTTGAAGAAAGACACTCGTTTCATTCATATATGCGTGCGTACTCACACAAACAAATATATTCGGACGAAATCACATATTCCCTGAAATACATATGCAAGAGACAGACATGCACACATACTGTTGCGCTCGTTTGTTCATACTTACCAATGAAGCAGAAGCGGCCGCAAGTTTTTCGTCCCCTCACATGAAGAGGGAGAAAGAAGCTAGAAAGAGAGCGAAAGAGAGAGAGAGAGAGAGAGAGAGAGAGAGAGAGAGAAAGAGACAAGCAGAAACGGAGTCTTAGAAAGAGACAGAGAACGCATGTGAGTGAGAGAGAGAAAGCAGCTGACACGCCCGCAAATACATCTTGACAGAGCGACTTAAACCAACAGACAGGCCTCAGACGACATTACATTGGCTACAAAGAAATCCTAACAAAGGTTTCAGAGACAGAAAGACGCAAGTATGTTTACCTCAGCTTTTGTTACTCACAGACACCGACTGAATGTGAGCGTCCAGGGTTATGATCTCTAGTCAAGACGGCTGCCTCCCCCTGAGACATATGACGACGCTCTGGCTAATAACTATTGCTGTTGTTATTGTTGTCGTTGTTCACTGTTCGTCGTCATCGTCGTCATTATATTGTAGTTGTCGTCGTTGTCGTTGTCGTTGTCGTTGTCCTTGTCTTGCTATTATTGTCGTCGATTTCGTGTTGTCGTCGTTGTCGGTCACTAACGATCTTCAATGTCATTATTTTGGGCTTTGCACTTGCTGTTGTGAAAGTAACAATTTCCTTTACTACTACTACTACTACTACTACTACTACTACTACTACTAGATTGTGTGTGTTTGCATAAAGTAGTTTGATATAGTCACCTCTACCACTACCACCGACCGATGTGTATGAAGTATGTATTGCATGTACGCTGGTGAATGTGGTTGTTTGTACATCACTTTAACCATGTGTTACTAATTACATACAACATTAGTCATCATGTCATTCTCTTGCAGCAAATTCCCGTGTCCTACATTAATATGTAAAGGTTTAAAACATCTATTGCTCGCTTTAGTTGCAATTTAGATAAGACTATCTCTCTCATTCTCGCTCTCTTTCTCTCTCTCTCTCCCTCTCTCTCTCTCTCTCCCTCTCTCTCTCTCTCTCTCTCACACACACTCAAGCAAAACTTTATAAATGTATAACTCATTAAAAAAAAATTGCTTAAAGATCCTTTGATGTTCATTATTTTAAATTTTATGCTGATGAAGGCAATCGTCAGACGGCTAATGACTATAATGACACGTGAGTGGACTGAGGGTCGTATGAGACGGATATTGGTAGCTGTTTATGTTTAGATTTAGCTTAGTTTATTTTTCTCGAATTTATACTGTGCTGGCGATTCCAAATAAGAATGAAATAGAATTATATATGGCTACCGACGAATAGAAACTTTAAGATCTTTATAACGTGTAATATATATATATATATATATAAAGCTGAAGTTGTCTGTGTATGGCAGGCTTGGTAGCTTTCAACTAACACTGTCTCCTCCGAGACCCTGCGGCGCAAGTTGACCAAAATTGAGAGTATGACAGAAGGCCTGCTCTTCCTTCCGTAGAAGAAAAAATTCAAATCAGATCATGTTAACACCAAAAATTATTTACATCAAAAAGGTGCTTTTTTTCTATGAAAATCCCTATTTTTTACGATTTTTTTACTGTTGTGTCGCCATTTTTCGATGTATTTCAACCAGAAAAATGTTCACAAGTTACATAATGCAAAATTTTTCCTTTTCAAAAATTCCAATTCTAAAGGTTCGAAACAAACCCGAGCAACGCCGGGCGATACTGCTAGTATATATATATATAAAACGTGTGTACTGTGTTTATGTTCTTTATTTTTTATGTAAATTTCAAACTTTCAAACCCAATTGAACGTAACTTTATCTGAAAGGGTTTGTCTCCCCTATGATAGTTGACCACTAAGGGAAAACCGTATTTATGTTAGGTTTCGTGGAAATCATGTTCTGCATCGCACTGGGACATCTACCGCACTGCGATTAATTTTGCAGGATGTGAATATATCGCACGTCTTTACGAGTTATATACATATATGTGTGTGTTTGTATGTATGTATGTAAGGGTTCATGTATGTATATTTGTATGCATTTACATGCTCTTTGTTATATCTGTGTATATATATATATACACACACACACACACACACACACACACACACACACACACACACACACACACACAAACACACACACACACACACACATATATATATATATACATATACATACAAACACATACATACACACACTCAAACACACCCAAGCACTCACACACATATACATATATTAATAAATGAATGAGAGAAAACAGGAGTTACGTAATCACTTTCATTAGCAGTACTGTTTCTGTTACATGGAACCGATCTCCCAGAATTGAGTGCGAATGAAACCTAGCTTCCTCAGAGCTATTTCGATTAATTTCTTCTTAATGAGGTAAACATGCAAATATATATATATATATATATAATACAAAACACCCGGGCAACTAGGTGATACAAAAAAGGACAACAAAACATTCAGATAGACGATACAAAAATAAAAAAGGACGGGTCATTCGAAGCCTTTTATCCTCAGTCAAGAATCGGATCATCCTCGCAATTTCGGCTGATTAATCTTGAGATTGCTCTAATCTGGCCAGCCCCAAGGAAAAACTAAGCTAAGAGCATTAGATTCCTTGGGAAAAAGCATCGAACGTATACGAAAACAAGGACGGAAAAACAGACGATGTTACACGAATATATATACAAAAATACAATAAAAATAATAATTATAATAATAATAACAGGACATAACAACAGGCTTCTTTTGACTGGGGACGAATTGAATTCAGCTGGCGTGTGTGGAAACATATATATATATAAAGTTAATGCAAACAAGAAAGCACAAAAAAAAACACAACAACGCGAGGACGTGGAACAAATATAGTATTATTGGACGCTCAGGAAAGAAGGAAAGAAGGAGGGTTTAACGTTTCGGAAACATAGGAGAAGGAAAGATCCAGAGAAGGGAAGACAGAGGAAAAAAAATCGCCAACGGTACACACGAGGTCACATTATATATATATATATGCATGTATGTATGTTTGTATGTATGTGTGTATGTATGTTTGTATGTATGTATATTGGCACATACAGACACGCAAATAAAGTAATAGAATTAGGTAGATATATTAGATTACTGAGATGTAAGTACAGAAGAGACACGCGCACAGACAAAGATATACACACACGGATATATATACACACACGCGCGTGAATGAGGCCTTATCTTTAATACATTTTTAGTTTCTGTTTTGGCAGAAAAATTTGCAGCATCCGCATCACTAGGTGTAGTATTCTTACCTATTCACTACATTTCGGATTTGGACCTAATATTTAAAGTATGCTCTACTTACGTTAACTATAACCGCTCCCGTTTTCTATTGTATGCTCCAAGCGAGATTAGCATTCATCTATCCGTTTTCGGCAAGGTAGACAGCTGGTAGAATCGTTAGCACGCCGGACAAAATGCTTTGCGGTATTTTTCCGGCTTTGTGTTCTGAGTTCGAATGTCGCAGGCGTCGAACTTGCCTATCTTCCTTTTGGAATTGATAAAATAAATTTACCAGCCAATAACTGTAGTCGATGTAATCGACGTGCCTTCTTCCTCAAAAATTATTGGCCTTGTGTCAAAATTAGAAAGAATTTACCAGTTTTCTGTGAACTAGAGTTGTAAAAGGGGCCAAAATCGATCAAAAGCTTTCAATGCAGTATGGACACAATGTTTCGTCACTTCGGATTGTCTAAAAGAGAAGCAATTGGTGCAAGCCGTAGTTCATTTCTGAGACGGAAACATTTTATTCTCTTGGAGAATACAAAAAATTATGTAAAGTTGGATCAGTTTGTTGAAAATCAAGAAGACTTTAAAAAATGTTGTTGTCATTTCTTTTAAAATATTTTTTGCCACAAAAATATTTTAAAAAAGCAATTAGATTACACGAAGCTGAGGAGTGACTATGGTCGATATACTGAGAGCGACGGTTTAACAATTTAATGGACTATGCAATTTCAAACCTTCTTCCATAGTGACGAGAGAAAGAGAGAGGGAGAGAGAGAAAGCGAAAGAAAGAGAAAAAGAGAGACAGACAGAAACAGACAGACAGACAAATTGGCAGAGATCATGCTTTGTGACGTGCGCACAGTTAATTTTTGCGCCAGTGAAAAAGTTGATAATGTATTACGGGTATTGCTTAAATATGCATATGTATACACACATATACATTTGTAACGAACTGAAAGAATAAGTACTCAGCATAAGTCGGCGAATAGTTTAATATAATTTTTTTTATTACCCATCCCTACCATTGCCTTGTATTTTTGGGTGTTTTTTTTAATTGTACGATGATCCGCATTTATTCACTCAGTTTTAAGGACGAATGACATTCCGCCACTGATTTGTGCACGCGCACTGAGTGTGAGTGTGCATTTGTGTGCTTGTGTGTCTGTGAGTGTGTGTATGTGTATGTAATTTAGGAAGAGTGAACCGCGAAGCAAATATAGCTGTAAAGAATAGCGTGTAAATAAACCCTTTTGGTTAGAAAATGTAGAAGGCTGCCCGTGGGACCCGGTGCCACATCACACACACGCGCCGTTCAAGAATTTGGACCTGGAGATCTCCATTTTCAGCGACTTCGAGGGTCACCTCCCAGTGGTGTCGGGCGTCAACGAAGATCCCTCGACTACAACAAGACGACCAAAGTTTTTTTTTTCCAAGGTGTGGGGTCCCCGCCCCTAAGCCCTAGACCATCGCCTAATCACACTTACCCGTCTTGTTGCTTAACAACAACAACAAAATCACACACACGCAGACACATACACACACAGACACACACACACACACACACACACACACACACACACATACACACACACATATATATATATATATATATATATATATATGTATACATATATATACACCCACCCACACACATATATACATTTATACACACACATGTTGTAAATGTAATCAGCATTACAATATATGTACACAGCTCATGTTATACTTCTTTGATGCACAAGTCATTCAGTACCAGATAAGAGATATCATTCTCATGCTTTAATACATACGAGCGGAAATTTCTACGTAACTCCAGTTTCTGTATATTTTATAATAACAGATCAAATAAAATTTAAAGTAAGCTAATTTATTAAATAATAATTTATTATTCTACTCATTTGATCAGAAGCATATACCTGGACACGAATTGCCAGGAGCGTTGTGATCTGCTTTTAAGAGCGGAGTGCAACTAAACTCTAGTCACTGGACATCCGTTATTCTGACAAATAATCAAATAAATACATAAATGCGCGCGTACGTGAGTGCATGTGTGTGAGTGTGTATGTGTCTGTGTGTGTATGTATGCGTGTTTGTGCATGTATAGGCGCACACACGCGCGCACACGCACACACACATACGCACGCATACACATAGGTCAGAAGATATAAGAGGGGAATATATATTTAACCAAGTGACTTCCATAGGATTATGTATGTATATACACACACACACATGTATGACTGTCTGCTTGTCTTGTATATATGTGTATGTATGTATGTATGCATCTTTGTATCTATATATCTCTGTATTCATGTGCATACGCACACACACACACAAACACACACACATAAAAAGTTTTTTTAAGCGAAATCCTGTTTAAATTCAATAATGGCTTAGATTCAAAAATTAATTGAATCCTACAATTTCAACCTAAAAACCAACAAAATAGATTAATATATAAATAAAAAAATTATTCCTAAAAAAAAAGTTATGCAAAAGATTGATAATGAAGTAACGTTAATACAGATAAGTTTAATTGAAGTTGTATAATAATGCGAGGGAGTTAAATAATCTTTTGAGTTCTCTTTTCCAAAATTCTGTTAAAACATTCACATCCAAAAGATCAGGTTTTCAAATGTGAAAATAGCATTAATTCTCAACACTGACATATCGGAGACTCCCATTCAAAAAGTATTTAAATCATCGAAATCTCTTAAGGAGACAAGATGTCTAAAAATCAGCGACTTTGTAATTTTGAGCACATCCACAATTACACAGTGCATACATGTACACGCTTATCTTTATAATATGTGAGTGTGTTTGTCCATTGAAATATATAAGAACATAAGAAGCTCGAAAGTTTTTGTATTTCTGTTTGTGTATATCTGAACGCCATACATGTTTATATATGTGTATTTGTGTTTAATTGTGTGCTTGTGAGTATGAGTATTTGTGTTTAGTTGTGTGTTTGTGTATTTGTATGTGTATCAATGTATATTGTATTTGCATTAACTTATACTCTGGCACACTTCTCCATTTCTCTTTTCTACATTATTACCTTTACTTTATATTTAAGAAAGCACCTGCCTTCGGTCTTCAGATCTCAGTGCAGACTTACTGACAACTAGCGGCATCAATAGCTGTTCTGTGAACAACTAAGCCCTACTAACTAGTCAGCTTATCCTTGGTAAATATTTTCCATTAAGGTTAATCTCCCCACTTGATCTCTTTTACAGAGCACCACATAGCTGACTTTCATTGTAACCGGTAATAAATTGAATCAAGACGCCAGTAACGACTTTTTAAGACCAGTGTAAAGCTCTCAATAATAGGAACAACAATAACAGCAACAACATCAGCAGCAGATACAAGAGCAGAGCAAAAGCAGCAGATGAGCAGCCAGGCTTGTTGAGAATGCTAACATTTAAGTCTGGCTCAGGTTGGACGGCGGCTGTGTTGAATGAAATGAAAATGAGATGGACTAAGATAAAGACAAATGAATAAAAAGGTAAATAGATTGATAACTAACTAAACAATAAAATACAATAATTTATCATTTCCTTTTCTTTGTTATGGTGCTTCTGATACAGAAGTGTTTGCCGAAGATTTCGTTTTACTGATATGCCACCAAATATTTTATGTAAAACCGTTTTGTCTATCAAAATCTACAATTGCACCGGCAAAAACAATCAAAGTAATTGTGTTATTTAGATGTTTTTTTCACTAATTAAAAATTATTCCTGTCGTATGAAGGTATGCCTCATTAACCGCTTTTGAATGTTGTTGTCATTTATACAAATCTAGGATAACAATGTCGTCAAAAGATAAGGACACGACACACTGATCAGTTCGCTGAGGATCTCCACGATTCTAGGGACCCAAGTTAATTTATATGCTCTAGGTATTACGCAGGGATCCCCAGTGTATTACTTTGCTCGGGTACTTATAATGCTGTTAAAGGTATCCTAATAATAGATAAGCTTTTGGTAAGCCAGAACTGCAATCTATTTTCGATTGTTGAGTTATGCTAATTTCATCTCACCTCATGACTATAAGAAATGTATGAATATATCGCAGTATATCTTTCTCTGCCCTTATAAACATGAGGTCCTGAATCTTGTCAAAAATAGATTACTGTAAGATACGGACAGTCTCGTGTATGTAATATAGCGAATAAAAAAATCCGTGGCGGATATCTCATTGAAATGTGTATGGCAATAACATTGCTTAAATATCAACAAATATTGATTGATTGGACTTCACTCTATTAAGCTTTAATGTATTCTGATATTCGTTAATTCCTTACTGAATACTGCTCCTTCAAACGGTAGATGCAACCTTTAATGATTGAAGTACAGAAATATCTAAATCACAGTTATTTTTGCTACGGTTGTTTTTGCTGAAATCAGATTACTAAAAGTCAAAAACCTCTTTATGATTTACACCTACTCTTACTGAAATATGTACATCATTTAATTAACCAAGTGTCGGTTGGATGTGATGACAACAGTGGTAGATTTTAGTCTCACTAGCTAAATATTCGCCAAGATGAACACAGTTGTGTTTATCCATCTGGGGTTGTTGATCGATTCCTTTTACTATTCTTTTATTCGCGACAAGTCATGTGTGCTAGAAATGACAGAAATATTTCACCAAATCATATCATAATATATTAAAAAAGTGGAGACGTATGGCCTGGTGGTTGGAGCAGCGAACTCGCGGTCGAGGGATCGCGGGTTCGAATCTCAGACTGGGTGATGTGTGTGTTTATGAGCGAAATACCTAAGCTCCTCCGGCAGACGGTAATGGCGAACTTCTGCTGAATCTTTCGCAACAACTTTCTCTCACTCGTTCTTCCTGCATCTAGCATCTCACCTGCGATGGACTGGCGTCCCGTCCAGGTGGGCAACCTATACACCAATGAAACCGGGAAAACCGGCCCTTATGAGGCAGGCATGACTCGAGAAGGAACAAAACAAAACAACAACATATTAAAAAACAAGCAATACGTAAGATAATGTATTCTTAGATACATAAGCCTACTGGTAAGTCAGTGTTTGAACACCTTTCATTGTAAGTATTCTCGATGACAACTGAGCGAGTACTAAACTACAACAACAAACGCAGCAAACTTGTTATCCGATCCCAGTTTTAAAAGTAAGTTGATAAGCCAAAATTGGTTGTTGGGAGAAATAGGTGTGTGCATTTGTGTGTGTGTGTGTGGTAAACAACCGAATCATGTTTGCTACTTAGCAAAAGTAGCTTATCCTCTCGCAGTTAAATTGTTGACAGATCTCAGTGTAAATGATGTTATCGAGCTAGAAGCTCAAGAAAGCACAAAGTAGATGATTGTATTTAATTTGAGTGAGGAGAAACAGTAAACTTCATGTAATGTTAGGTAGCACGTTTATTGTTCTCAAAGTGTTGTGTGCAACTACATCAAAATCCTTATAGTCTATGGGTGTAGCAATTATAACTGAAGATCCTTTGACCAGCTATAATTATTCAAATATACCAATTTGTTGTTCCATCCCTTCTATATCCCTTTACATAACCGGAAGCATTCTCAGAACTGTCATCTCGGAAATGGACACATTGTTGAAAACAGATCTGAATAAGTAGTGTATAACAGAATAATTATCTTATAAGTTTGCTAAACGCGAATTTAAAATTTGAGCTCCGAAGTTCAGTGATTCATTACAATTTTATTCGGAATACATGAACACTAATTCAAGCATTCGGTTAGCGGTCTTAGTTAAGAGAGCGTCGATCAATTTAAATGATTTTTCTCAATGTCTACCATAATTAATAAATGCAAGGGGTAATTTTTTCGAAGATATCATTGAGACATAAGTAAAAGAAATTTGAGTTCGATTCCCAATTGACGCTCGAGTTTGAGCCACTTATGGTTGTTTTGTGTTTACAAACACGCGCGCACAAGCAAGCACGCACAGACAGACAGACAGACAGACAGACAGACAGACAGACATATAGACAGACAGACAGACATATAGACAGACAGACAGACAGACAGACAGACAGACATATAGACAGACAGACATATAGACAGACAGACAGACAGACCGATAGATAGATAGATAGATAGATAGATAGATAGATTACCAAGCTTCTGTTTAAAAAGTGAAACACCTCTATCCTAATACAAACATTCTCGTTGAAGTGCATTAATACGTACATATAAATTAGTTTTGCACATTTTGTGTAAAGTATAAATGCAATATTCGATAATACATAAATATTAAATTTGTAAATAGATAAAAGAAATCAAGAATCTCTCACAATTAGTAACACATCGTTAGACATAAATATGGACAATTGAATTAATCTAGTACGTGACTGGTTTTATTTCAAACTCGGGGCGATGAGTTTATGTTCATCATGGCGCATTTTAAACAGAACATAGAGGGTCGGAACTAAAAATATTTTTTTAAATACATTTAACGTGTTCCTGTTACACCTCTGCCTAATATGACAAATATTAGTAAGTACACATATTCCCAGGCATTCATGAGGGCAAAAGAGCGCGTGCATAAAAAACAATCATTCATTTTCCCTTTACAAATTTGATGAATTTTGAATAGAATTGAGATAGAAAATAACGAAGAAATATTGTATAAATGGGGATAGAAAGAGAAAAAGATGTGGTCGTATGTTGAAAAGAAGTCTTTTCTTTTCTTATTGACCTGACACACCCTGTTAGGTAAAAAAATATTACCTTTTGATACAAATGTTGATAGAAAGGAGCTGTTCAAAATGAAGGGTGCTACAGTATCATTAGGTGTGTATGAGACAGAACGACAGAATTTTACATCAAATAAAGACTTGTATTCACTGTCTGTTGAAGAGGAAACAATAAAAGGTACTGTCGCTGTTTTAAACTCTACTACTACAACCTGAACAGGTCACTCTTGTTAACTCAACTTACTGTTACACACTGGATATCTCAAGTTTTCTTAACTTACATCAACCAACATTGATTGACCTTACCGTCATGCGTGATGTATGAGATGTGACTATGTATGCAATTATGTATGTACGTATGTATGTACGTACGTATATTTACATATGTGTATGTGGATATAAATTCAGTTTCGTTCAATTTTAGAGAATGTGTTATGTATGTATGAATATATATATATATATAATTAATTTTTTAAAAAAACAGAGAAAAAAGACAACAAAAAATACAACAACACGAGGACTTAGCACATACAAAGTTTTAATAAGACGCTCAGAGAAAGAATAGGGTGGTTGTTTTACGTTTCGGGAATATCTCTTCCTCGGAAACAGGAAACATAGGAAAGTCCAAAGGAAAAGGAAGAAAGAGGAAAACATCGCCAACAGTCCACGTATAGTTACATTTTTGAAAAATATATAGGTGCAGGCTTGGCTGTGTGGTAAGTAGCTTGCTTACCAACCACATAGTTCCGGATTCAGTCCCACTGCGTGGCACCTTGGACAAGTGTCTTCTACTATAGCTTCTTATAATCTACTATAGCTTCTTATAATGACGCATCTTATAACTGATCCACTCACTTTCCATAATTTTAAACTTGTAAGTAGAAAAATCGTGTAAATTCAAATCATACGATGCTAAGTTCATTCGAGCGAAAGGGAATAAAAGGCCCAAAGAAGACATTATCGAGCCATATAAGTGTCGTTAATGGTAACTCCAAGGAAGTAGATGATTGATTAACTTCTCAGAAGCTATTTATAAATTCACGTCCTTACACGTTTAACAGCTGCTCAACTTAGACAACTATTTAGTTGACACAGTCTATTCTTACAATATATTTAACACTGTCGACTTAAGTAACTCGTTTCATTGTGTTATATTGCATCCTGATGATAAGCTATTTACTATTTTCGAGGTAGACGGCTAATATTTCAGTTTAAACATTTTAGTTTTTGTCTTAAAATGTGTATTAGGCGTTTCCATCAAATTACAGTCTTATTCTTGAAAACAAATTTTAAGGCATGTACTCCTATTTAGATGACGTTACAATCAATATTTCTCCTCGATGTGTAATAATACCAAAGAGGCGCATAACCACCACGTCTCTAAATTCTTATACGTTATACATAAATCTAATAAATATAATACTGAAATACGATAACTGAATTTCTAACTAAATCTGTCTGTATTCAAGGTTATCAAATTAACTAAAGCAAATTGAATCCTGACCCCTCACGTTTAACTCCAGTTAAAGAAATGCTCGTGTCTGCTAATACGCAACTCTTATCTTGTATGCCGAATCTGTTCGCTAATTATTCCCAATGGGTTCCTCGCTTCTCTGAATGAATAAGACATCTAATTAATGCTCATTTTCCGCTCTCAGAAGAAGCTGTAACGGCAATCAATGACTTTTAAAAATGTCTATTACGGAGTCTGCCAAAACTGAAGTAGACAAACATATGTCGTTTGCCATCGAAACGGACGCCTCTGAGGCCGCCATCGAGACTACTCTTAATCAAAATGGTAGACCCTAGACTTGTATTTTTATTTTCTCGGTCACTAAATTGTGCCGAGGAGAACAGTTACGCAGTAGAAAAAAAGATTTAAGCGATACATGAAGATATCAGAAAAGAAGTGCTACTTTCTCTGAGTCAAACGATTTACCCAAGTGTCTGATCCGAAATTTGTAGCTTAGTATATTTGCTATAAAGCATAAATTTAAGATTAAAATGAGAAAATATCACGTTATTAATAACTTAAGCCGTTTAAGTACGAAATGTTACATCGTCATGAATTCAGTAATACTCTATATATATTACCAGGTAATATTTGTGGTAGTTTTCGTAGAGTAATCTCAACTTACGAAAGTTCACAAGACGGATGCATTTGGTTCAGGTACGAAATGTTCTGTTTCTACAAGTCAAATTTATCAAAAATTAGGCAGAATACTTTACACCAAATCAACGTCATGTCGTCAGAGTTGTGCGTATCTTTCACCGAATCAGCAGTTGTGTATAAGACCGTCACCTTTAACATCAAGTACCAAATTTTTGTTGGTTATTTTTTAAGAATATTCCCATTTTTTCCATTCGATATCTTTTGTGATAATTCCTTATTGACTACCATTTCTTCTTCACCAGTGTTATTACACACACACGTAGGTAAATACACACACACACACACACACAGACAAAACGACACACACACACACACATACACACATATATACTTATAAGAGACCAAAGTGTACATACGCCGCTATATTTTTATACATAAAAAAATACAGAAATGGGACAAGAACGCAAAACATCCAGACAGTTAGGTGATAAAAAAGGGACAACAAAATATCCAGAAAGACGATACAAAGAAAACATGGACGGGTCATTCAGAGTTTTCTACCCTCAGTCGAGTTCCAGATTATCTTTGCAATTTCGGCCAATCTTTTTCATCCACGCCGAGAGTTGAGTGCTGATACTTTGAAATGCACCAATTACTATTGGTAACATGTCTACTCTCTTCATTGACCACAATCTTCATATTTCCCACTTCAAACCGTCATAGTTGTTTATTTTTTCTTCCTCTTTCACACTGATCCTGTTGTCACCGGGGTATGCTATGACGATTATCAAACGTGTTCTTTCTTATTTATTCACCACAACATTGTCCGGTTCCCGATGTCTAGTTGGGTGATCATACTAAATCATTGCATCTCACAGGATTTTGCGTTTATCATTTTCGGTGACTCCTTCTGGAGTTTTCTCATAACACGCCATTGTTATGTTCTTGTTCTTGTTCTTGTTCTTGTTCTTGTTCTTGTTCTTGTTTAGGCTGCCTTCCAGGCCAAATATTAATAATAACGTCACTATAGTGTGTTCGAGTAATGAATTAATGGCTGGATAAAGATCGTCTTATGAAATTAAAAAAAAAAGTGGTTTGTTGTATCATGAGTGAGAGATGTTATAAAGCAGTGCTTTTTTGTTTGTGGAATACATTTAGAGCGAACAAGAAGAAAGAAACCATACCTCCATCTAGCACAAAACGAAATTCCCTTTCATATGACCCCAAAATAATGGTTAAAAGCCCTGGTTGATGTATGGAACAATGTGGCTTCTATCGTCTAGAGCAGGACATGTCTAAGTGTATATTTTGCTATTTCTTTACTGCCCACAAGGGGCTACACACAAAGAGGACAAACAAGGACAGACAAACGGATTAACTCGATTACATCGACCCAGTGCGTAACTGGTACTTATTTAATCGACCCCGAAAGGATGAAAGGCAAAGTCGACCTCGGCGGAATTTGAACTCAGAACGTAGCGGCAGACGAAATACCGCTAAGCATTTCGCCCGGTGTGCTAACGTTTCTTATTTCTTTACTGCCCACAAGGGGCTAAACATAGAGGGAACAAACAAGGACAGACAAACGGATTAAGTCGATTACGTCGACCCCAGTGCGTAATTGGTACTTAATTTATCGACCCCGAAAGGATGAAAGGCAAAGTCGACCTCGGTGGAATTTGAACACAGAAAGTAACGCAGACGAAATACAACTAAGCACTTCGCCCAGCGCTCTAATGTTTCTGCCAGCTCGCCGCCTTCAGAAATGTATTTTGTCTTCAAGACCAAGCATAGAATGAAACAATAGGTAAAGATGGTTCACTACACCCACGCAGCATCTGGTGCTACAATATGTAAAGCAGCACAATACAAGGGTCACAGCTAGGAACAGTGGTTTTGCTATTGAGCCTTGGTTCGTTTTTGTCATTATGGTTCGTTACAGAGGGACAATGAAAACAGAAGTTGCAAGAAGCAAAATTTAGTTGGAGCAGGGGTCAATATGGAGGTACAAGTTATAATCATTCTTGAAGTGTACAAACGACTTCGAGGCTGGCGGTTCAAGGTAGAATACTTATTACTATGCTTGTGGGAGTAAAAGATACAAGCAGCCGTTCTATTCAGAGAAAGTGAGGAAGAAGAAGAAGAGGACCGTCGACGAAATGCAGCAAATGTAGCAACAATAGCCCAACCACCACCACCACAGAAAATGACCGGTTACACAATTCAAAGGATAATCGAGATGCTCTCAGGAGCTGACGTTCATGTAGGCGAAGAGCATTCTCCAAGTAATATTATTCAATCGGGTTTTGATAGTAATATTTAACATTCTCTAATATTGCTGGTATGAAAAGAACCGATTTGATAGGTGCTACTTTAAGACTGATGTGAAACCAGCATTCTAGGGAAGCATTTTGGAGTAGTTTACAAATTTTATCTGTGAAACCAAATGTGTGTAATGAATGTAAATTCTTATGCGTTATAAGACCTACTTCCTACTTGTGAAAGAGTTTGTTGTGTTTGATTTGTGTATTATTTAGAATAGTGAATGATCGGGGTTCTGCTAATAAGAATGTTTTCTGAATTATTGTTACATGAAAATCGTGATTGGGTTCAAAATATGTTTTACCTGTAGTTCCTTTAAATCTTGTTAGTGTTGCATCCCTTCCTATATTAGAAATAATTATTATAATGTTCAGTTTGTTGAGAGCTTTCAATACTAATGCATAATATTAATGACTTAATTTAGCATAATTTATTATACATTGCTTATTGCATATTATCTTGCGATATCAGTTTCTTTACTAAACCTGTTGATTTCAGCACGGAGCCAAAGCCCCCCTACTAGAAACTAACAAAATCAACTAATGACGCAAAATAAATAACAGCAAAATGTGTGAAAAGAAATATTTAACTTCTTCTCCGGCTTTCTAGTTTCAGTCAAGAGAGTGAATACATTTACAGGCTTAACAGAGTTGGAGCTTACACTGGAAATCCTGCCAGCGTTATTAATATCAACAGGAAAATGCTGATATAAACATACACCAGAAAAAGTTTCGAGGAAGGACTAAATGACCATACTTTATGATATACCAATATACAGAGATTGCAAGATCAAGGCCAAACGACAGAATTTTTTTTTTATTATTATTTAAGGTCACCAGAAGAAAGTGCTTCCATCCCCGAATAAAGGTTTATAACCAGAATAACCAGAATGTGGGGACTGAAAACAGGAATATTCCCTATAACTATAGATGCCGTTGAAATGATTAAAAAGAGTTGCAAACAAAAACACATTCAAAGTCCAAGGGCTTACAAGTATCTAAAGAATACAGAACATAGCCACAACAATGCATATACAGCTGTGTTCGTTTGTGCAATGAAAGCACAGAAATAAAATTTGCAAAAGAGTAATAATCTGCCCAGGTTTATGTAGTTATTCAACGTATTCAGTTCTCAGTATTTTAGCATAATATGAATGTAGTAACCAAGATTATCCCAAATTCATTCCTAATTAAAACAGTACCACACTCTAATTAGAAACATAACAACGGATTTGAACAGTGTGACCCATGCGTAATTAGTGAAGTGTCGTTCATTCGTTCATTTTGTGAGGAAATGTTCATAATTAGCTTTCACTCCAAGCATTTCTTACGTCTTTTCAATATCGTTAATTACTAAATTTTTATAATTACATTAAAAATATATAAAATATATATAAAAATATATAACCACTTTTGTTTGTAAGATTTTTGCATCTTTTCTAAGAGAAATAACTTGACAAAAACATTAACATGTTCTTCACAAACAATTTCGGAAAGCAGCTCAGTAAATATGTCAGAGTGTTGCGGGTGTCAAAATATCTTATTTTTACGGTTGTTAAGAGACACGACTCTGTCCTGTTGTTGTCAGAAACTGACACTCTCACAGCTCCTCTGACGATCAACAATATTTCATTAATTCCTTATGACTGTTTTATTTGCTTACTTGTTTGTTTTAATTTATGCCTGACTGATTACGTTGCCTGTTGCCTTCTTTTCAGACGAAGACAAACGACTAGAGAGTCCTATAAACGTCTCGAAATAAAAAGTAAGATTCGAGGCGAGGGAGAGAAACTCATGTCAATGAAGCATTGACTAGAATAGTTTTGGCCGGCGCCACACAACTTCAAGTCAATACTGGTTGGGTGGTCTGGCCATAAACCTCGTCTCGCTCTGCTAATTCAGGTGACGTAATTAAATCAGATAGAGTTTATTGTGCGCTTTTCATATTGTTGTTTCAGATCTCATTGCTGTGCTAAAGTTTCGGCTACTGCTGCTACTGTGGTTAGAGATGAGAAAAAGTTTCTACAATTACCAACAATTTATTGTATTGAATCTGAATCAATTACAGCAAGATTAACAAATAGTTTTCTGCTGTAACCAACAGCCTGTTTTAATTAAATAAGAACTAACCTCTAACTATATTCGCCATAACAAATAAAACTGGTTTTTCTGTTATGATTAATGGTATCTTAAACAGTTAGAAAAGTTGCAATTAATTTCTTAATATTTGCCTACTTTTATTGATCCTTGGAGAAAGAAAATCCTATAAATATTTTTAGGAATTGAACATAGATCATAAAGGTGCAATGAATTTCTCTGCAAGGATTTTCGTTCTGTGCTCAGTGAATTTTATCTTTTCATCGTCTTTGAATCTTCCTGTGTTAAAACCCACCAACTAAACTTTTCAAAGCATTTCACACTGAAATAGTTATAGCTTTCATACTAGTAACGGACATTGTAATGTTCATGGTAAACACCAGCAAACCATGTTCGATTCCTCCTTGTGCTAATTTCATTCACTTTGCTAAATCTCTTGGTAAAAGCCACACTCCTCATTTGTCTCACATTAAGTAAACAGAAATGATCAACTATCGATGGATACTATTGATTGATCAGGAATAGTGAATCAACTGATTATATTTCACTAAGTCAAGGACTATATAACTATATATATTTCGTAGCATATTATGTTGTAGGGTATATAGTTATACTGAATTACAGGTACAACCCATTTTTGCCAGCCGTATGTTGTAGGGTATATAAGTCATAGGGTATATATGTTGTAGAGTATGTTGTAGGGTATATTGAAGTAATAAACATGCTAAATATTAATGTACGTGATATATTTCTGGGACTAGGCGAACAGTCGGAGAATTTATGCAGTAATATAATGTAGTGTTCCGTGGAGTCATGAAATCTATGAAGCATGACAAACGAATCGATCTCAATCCTCAACATAATTTAAATATCACCTTCTTTGTCTGTTTTTTCTTTCTATCTTTTTATCTACCTAATCCTCCCCACCCCCGTTCTCCTCTGATATCACTAACTCTCTTGAAAAAACCTTGAACAGCGACACAATCTTATTTTCTTGCATGTGACGATACCATGTACTTAAGTAAGAAGTCAATTACACTCCATTGTACATTCACACACATAATTGCATGAACGATCATAATATTATTTTTTTTGTATAAAACAACATTCGCAAATGCCAACTTATTGACTCTGAAAGTCTATAAAAGTCTGAATTACAGACAAGAATTGTTGTCTTAATCAGACATGCATTTCATGATAATTGAAATTTTGAAACTTGTAAATAATTACTGAGCATAAGAGTGTCATTATATCATTCAAACATCTAACACATGAGAGTCAGCAAAACAGTTTACTTCCGTGTTGGAAAGATATATCCATGATAGCGACATCAGTTCCAACTGATGTCGTTGAATACCACTCCGCCAAAGCGGAGCCAGCATTACAAACACCCTATTCGACCATGTGAGCCTAACTTTCACAACATGAAAGTTAGGCTCCACGTAATCTGAATTAACCAATAAAGGCCTAACAGAATTCACCTTGAATTTGTTTCAGAGCTCCCACTCTTCTCGTAATATATGATGAGATGGACCACGAAACTTTAAGTTATCTTGGACCTGAGTCAAACTATTACCTAAAAGTATATTGTAACTCTTAGCAAATGTGTTGAGGGCCACTTTCTTTCTTTGTGCATTCGTCTGTGTGTGGATGTGTGTGTGTGTGCGTATGTGTGTGTGTGTACTATAGATAATTAATTTAGTGTGTGTGTGTACTATTAGATAATTAATTTATAAATCCTTAAATCCTTAAAAATGTTTTAGCCCGAAGGCCGCGGCTATGCTGGGGCACCACCGCTGAAAAAAAATTATGAGGTCTCACCGAGACATAATTATTTATTTAAACTCGGAATTTCGAAGAAAATAATAAATATAATCATATTGTATTTGCGACAGGGAATTTTCAAAATCGTTAGAGCATCGGACAAAATGTCCCATGATGTTTATTCCGATAGTGCATTCCGTCCGAATGCAGCTCCTGTCGAGTTCACTCTATTTTTCATTGTTCTGGGGTCAAGAAAATAAAGTACCAGTAAAGCATAGGGTTCTATGGTATCGGCTAATCAATTATCTACTCTCAAACCTGCTGGTCTTGTACCTAAATTAGTAATCATTAGTTTTGCTACATCTCACGGTACTTTGCTCCATCTCGCGTTACGCTGTTTACAAACTAGTGGATTATCTGTGAAAGACATATGAATGCCCAACTGAAACAGATCTATGTCATTGAATAGATATTTCTATTTACTTCAACAATATCAGATTATTGGAAAGGGCATATATAATAATTATAATAATTATAAATAGTGCAGTCAGTACTAAGCCCAATTGCAAGGAACCCATAGTTTCAGGTTCATTGATACTGGTAATTTGCCAATTTATCTGACGAAGTTGTGTTGCAATGAATATCCGTTGCAATAAAAAATTAGAAACCCAATGCACTGCTGATATAACTTAGTGATCCTTATGTGAATGTAAGTGTACGTACGCACACGTATTAGTGTATGTGTGTATATATATATATATTGCGTGTGTGTGTGTATGTGTGCGCGTGAAGCGTGCGTCCATGTGTGCGAAAAAACTTACATCCGGTTGTGGTATATTCCAACCCGGGAGGTCTACAACAGGCCTTGAACACTGACATTACATTACTAGGTTAACCAACTGATTCTCCTGCCCTCCCCTTCTTAATCGTCGTTCTTTAATCTTCTCTGATAGTTAATGAAAACATAAATTACTTGACTGTACCTCATGTTTTCATTACTCATAAACATTCTTTTCAGTGTGGGACATGAATTTGTCGAACAACTCGTTAGACAGATAGGAGCCTGTGAATTTCTTAAGACACCTTTTTGACAGATACGATTCAGCAAATTTGTAAAAATTACTTGTTAGATAAATTCAATGAGACACTTGTCTGACACTTGAGAGGTATTGAATGTGTAAAGACTTGTTTGACAGATGTCAGTCAGAGAATTTATTTAGACTTGTTTGACAAATGTGAGAGAGTTAAAAATCATTAAGATAGCCTGTTTGATGGGTTTGAAACAATGAATTAGTTAAGACACTTGTCCGGCAAGTGTTTTCCGTCACTTAATTTATTTAAGTACTTGTCTGTCGGTGAACTAACGATACTTGTTTAACAGATATACGTCAAATAATTTGTTAAGGGACTTTTATCTGTCATATGAGACACAACGAATTTCATTTAAATACTTGTGGGATGAGAGTCAATGGGTCTACGACAGAAGTTGTCTGACTTTGAGTTTTGACAACTGCCTCGCAATACGTTTGCTAATTTTTGTTTAGCTAAGTCACCTACGGTCAAGCAGACCCATGAGCAACATGTGTTCTTCCTTTTTTTAGGGTATTATTTGATGGAGATTTGCCTTCTATTTTCAGTAGGTCGAGACACATCGAAGAGAGCTCCTTGATTAATTAATGTATCTCAGACAGTGAAAGACACAAATCAATGGATTGAATTGACATGTTTGGCATGAAAGTTGTCAAACACCTTCGAAAACCCCATCCAAATGTATGTTAAAGGACAAATATTAAATTTGTTAACCCCTTTTTAATGGGGATACAGAAAAATAGCTGATCCCATATCAATTCATCCAATGTACATTTTACTGTATGAAATGTAGCTTTATATTATGCATGTAGATTTATACTACCATTTGAATACTGCTGTATGTGTGTGTACGTGTATTCGTGCGTATGCATATATACGTTGTGTTTGTGTGTATCTATGTGAGTGTAGATACGGTGGTGGTGAAGTGTTTGCATGTGAGTGTAAGAGCGAGTATGAATAATGTTTGCATTCACAAGGCCAGCAATTTCGGGGGAGGGTGTAAATCGATGTAATCGACACCAGTTTTCAATTTGTACACATTTTATCAACCCCGAACGGATGTAAGGAAAAGTCAACCTCTGCGGAATTTGAACTTAGAACATAAAGACGGACGAAATACTAATAAGCATTTTACCTATTTCTTTACTACCCACAAGGAGCTAAACACAGAGGAGACAAACAAGGACAGACAAACGGATTAAGTCGATTATATTGATCCCAGTGTGTAACTGGTACTTATTTAATCGACCCCGAAAAGATGAAAGGCAAAGTCGACCTCGGCGGAATTTGCACGCAGACGAAATACCTATTTCTTTACTACCCACAAGGGGCTATACACAGAGGGGGCTAACAAGGACAGACAAACGGATTAAGTCGATTATATCGACCCCAGTGCGTAACTGGTACTTATTTAATCAACCCCGAAAGGATGAAAGGCAAAGTCGACCACGGCGGAATTTGAACTCAGAACGTAGCGGCAGACGAGATACCGCTAAGCATTCCGCCCAGCGTGCTAACGATTCTGCCAGCTCACCACCGATTGTATCAAATATTGATTGTACAAAAGCTGATTAGATGTTGTTCTTGTATAACGGTCAGGTCAGCCCGGACTGAACAATCACATAAACAATAGCATTTTTGCCATGACCATCCCATCCTTTAGGAGTGCCTACGATTAAATGATCTGATAGACTCTTTTTAAGTTTATAGTGTATGATTTTAAAGACATTTGCCCAGTATTAATAGCAGGTCGAACGACCGTGTAGAGCAGTGGTTCACAATCAGGGTCCACATGAACCTTAAGGGGCCCAAATAAGATTTTGTTGTTAAAATTTATGTGAAGCAGATTAATTATACTCCGTCTATGCACAAAATATTCTTTCATGCAATTCCTAATAATATCTAATTATAAAAATATATCATTTTAAAACGATCAAATGGTTGTGAGAGTTCATCTTAGTAAAATAAGAATTAAAGGGGTTCATAAGTAAAAAAAATGGTTGGGAACCATTAATGTGGAGGTTTATTTGTTGATGCGTCAGTCTTGATTGCGTGTGTGAATGTCTGAGTAAATTTGATTACTTATGCAGATGTGATATATTATCAAAATTGAAGCGATAATGGCAGAAGTCTTTTGTGAATAGAAGCATAAAGTACATCTTTGCCTCAGTGTATACAATATATACACACTCATATCTATATCTCTGAATGACCTGATTACACATGATCATATACATATCATTATATGTATAATAATATTGTGTATGATAATAATGTCCGTGGGGATGTTATTTTATTTTATATCCCAAGTTGGCGAGAATAGCACAACTGCACAACTGACTACAGGCTTTCACTGGGCTAATCACTGTATTTCTATCCACGGGAGTAAGAAAGTACTGTCTGTAAACTTGTAGACCTCTTTGAAAGAAAATAGAAACTTGCGCACACGCTCACACACACATACACACCCATACATACATATATTGGAAAGCCTCACTGTGAGTATAATAAGAATGTAAACATCTTCTTTATATATTATTTATGTGCAAAAAGTGGGAAAGCAGTCGGTTTGTTCACCGCTTTTTGAAGAAAACATTCCCGCTTTCCTTCCCCAACAAGTGCATGTAAATCAATCATAAATTAGACTGGCACAACAGGGGATAGCCTATTCGGCGTATTTGCCTTTTAGACGACTCGTCACTAATTTAACGATATCTATTTTATGCACACTATGGCGTAAATCAGACAAACGGAAATAAATTTTCTTAAGAAAGAGTTTCATGCGTAGTTCTAAAGTGTCGAGGCGATATCTAACACTGATGAAGCAAAGTCACACCAAAACACCGACTTTATCAATTTGTTGACGTCCTTAGTGCGTAGCATGTATTACACACAAAGCCTATCACCGAGATAAAATTCCGCAGCGAAAGCTATTAACGTAGTAGAGTACAGGAACGTTTTAAAAATGAAAGTAAAAATTATTACGCTGATTCTTGCTACTTATACAGAGAGAGAAAGGGAGAGGGAGAGAGATAGACAAACGAAGATAGATAGAGACAGACATACAAAGAGCTTGTTTGAGAAGCGGTGTTCGTCCATCTATAAGCAATGTAGGTAATCGAAAGTACTCTTTCATTTTTTAAAGCTGCTGTTGTTTCTACTACTCACAATGGTAAACTGTACCACCCCAACGAATTTATTTGTTATTTGGTGAACTGAAATAACTGAGCCTTTCGTATTTTAACCGAACACTCTAACCACTAAACTATACATCTTCACTTAAGTGTTTACAAAATTTGACTAGAGCCATCGTGGCAGATTTTGAGTGCTAGACATTGTAGAAATAGCGTCCAAATCTTCCTCAAATCATAGTCCCATAAAAGATAAATAATATGGCAGAGGTCAACGTGTGTAACGGATGGAATATTATTTCTCATAAGGATGCCCGGCGCATAACTCACAAACGCTATCATTATATATCGCAGGAAGCATTAAAAATCGAGCCTGGAAAAGTTTGTGGAGAGCGGAAGCAAAAAAATATTTGTCCTTCACTAATATTATTTTAATTCCTCTACGTTCAAACACGGTCATAAAATAGAGTACCAGTCGAGTACACTGTTTCAATTAATCTACTATAACCTTTTCCAAGGAAAAATCGACATTTTGTCAATGCTAAAAAGTCAATATTATTTTAATTCCTTCGGTAAGTTTGGGAGAGTGAAACCTACTGGTATGTTAATACTTCGGCCAAGCTACGAAGGCGTCAGTTTACTGTTACGTAACAAACATCCTGCTGCATATCCAGAGAGAGTAGGAGAATGAAAGAGAAAGAAAGGGGGAGATAGAGAAGAAAGTGAGGAGAAAAGGGAGAGAAAGAGAAAGAAGGAGAGGATCAGAAAGCGAAATAATTAGTAACAAAGGAAATATATCTGAAAGGCCCGTAGAGAGCTGTTTATTTGTTTAGTATGTCGTCAACGCCTACAGCTTCGAAATCAAATTAAATTGTTAACTCCAAGGAAACTTACCAAAACCAACCAAACGTTATAATTCTAACCTTTAACGTAAGCGACAGGCAGAGATAGCGTTTGACAGCCAGTGTCAGTCGAGATACATGTCTAATATATCAACTAGAAAATCGTAATGCTTGCTGGACCCTGCCATCTTACTTGATGTTAGCAGCATGTTGCTGGCATTCGTCTGGAAGCATGACTGTACAAATACACACACACACACGCACACACACACACATATGCATTGCATGTATGCATGTGTGTATATATATATGTGTGTGTGTGTGTGTGTATTGTCTCACGCACAGAGATAGATAGATACAAACATTTACATACACGCAAATGCACACACATATATACACACACACATATACAAGCATGTGTATATAAGGAGTTTCTAAGTAGCATGCAGGCGACTTGGTAGGGAAACAATCATCAATGCATTTAGATATGCATGTCTCTGTTTATTTTCAACCGACTATTGCTTGCGAATGTGACTCTATGCATAGGTACCGCCGTATACGCGTGCATATGCATGAATATTTATGACACAAAATTCAGCTAAAGGTATGTATATATATCACTTTCTGTTCATCTTGCTCTAGAATTATTTTGGGCGAATAGTGTTGAAGTTATAATATCAACTTAATAGCACTTTAACTAAAACTGGCTCTCAGTCGGTTACGACGATGAAGGCTCCTGTTAATCTGATCAACGGAACAGCCTGCTCCTGAGTATTCCACAGACATTCGTACTTTCAACGTAGTTCTCACGGAGATTCAGCGCAACACAGAATGTGACAGGACTGGACCTTTGAATTACAGGTACAGCTCATTTTTGCCAGCTGAATAGACTGGACCAACTTGAAATAAAGTGTTTTGCTGAAGGACACAACGCGTCGTCGGGAAGCGAACGCATGACCTTACTCTGTGTGCCAAACACTCTAACCACTAAGCCATACGCCTTCACTTAAATGATAACTAAATTTGACTAGAAGCCATCATGGCAGATTCTACATCATTGCTCGACCTATAGAAATAGCAACCAAATCTCCCTCAAATCATAGTCTCTTAAAAGATGAAAAAAAATGGCAGGTGTCCACGTGTGTAACGAATGGAATATTATTTCCCGTAAGGATGCCCTGAAAGAGTTGGTTTGGAGCTACACCACAGCGAGTAAAATTCGAACACCTTATAGTAGAATCAAAAGCGAGGCGATCAACCTACAGCTCCAAGCAGAAACTAGGTGGTCCTATCTTATAATACATATTTTCTCTTGCGTTGACTGACGGCACGGAAGTCAGCTGCGACAGTTTTATTAGCGTCGTCTAAATTAATTTAAATAACACGCGCTCAACGTGCACCACGCCATCATTCATATACATATATGGGCGCGCCCGTACATACACATATTCACATCTATCTATCTATCTATCTATCTATCTATCATATATATTTATATATATATATATGTGTGTGTGTGTGTGTGCATGTATATATTTATTTACGTATGTTTATATGTATGAAGATATATAGATAGATAGATAGATAGATAGATAGATATAGATAGATAGATAGATAGATAGATAGATAGGGCGGAGGGAGAGAGGGAGGTATCTCCAGCTTCAAAGGTCAGAGGCAATCCGGAAAAAGGAGAGTTGTTTTACGCATACATACGCAACCAGTCAGATCATTAAAGTAAAGAAAATTAACGCACTCTCAAAGGTTAGACCTCGCCAAACACTACTCAAGTGTGCCCCACCATTAATCCATAGTGTATTGAAGTGCTTCGAACTTCCTGCAGCTGTGGTTAAGCTCGTGGTGAGATTAATAAGGAAATTTCACCACCAAATAGCAGAGATTCGAAAAGAGCACTATACTATACATGTACTGTAGCTGTAACTCGTGCGTAGCTGTCATGTTCCTTGTAACAGAAGTGGGATGAAAGTCATTGCCTGAAAAGCTGGTATCAATACTATGTATCCAGTCTATATAGCCTTCGTGGATGACATAACACTTCTAATATTATCAATCCAAGGAGCATGGTAAACCCTGAGTTTACTGAAGTAGATGGCTGCATGATCACGCACAAATTCAAATCAGGAAAATCTCGGAGCTTCAGTATCCTGAATGGAAAGCAAATAAAGGACATCTTCAGTATTCAGAGGTCTGAGATTCCAGTAATTCGGGGAAAAGGAATCTGATGCCTTGGGAAGAATTATGGAGGACAAAGACAACGGTTAAGATACTTGTTGCCCAACTAAATAACTGGCTCATGGTTGTTGACAATAGCCAGCTACTCGGAAGATGTAAAGTGTATTGCTTACATTACACTTTCATGCTCATAGTATAGTAATCATTCTTGCTATATGACTTTCCTATGACTCTCCATGGAGAGGACGTGCAGTAAACTCGTGCGAAGATGGCAGAGTGTTCTCCTAACCTCCGGCTCTTTCAAATAGCAAGACCTCCAAGCTCCACTTGCCAATTCATCGGTAAGAGCATTGACGGAAAAGTCGGACATAAGATGACCTTAAAAGGCGGCAGGAATTGGAAGTTCCAGGAAGTTATGAAGGAAAGTACTCGAAGTACTTGAGTTTATTGGTTGGCAATCGGTCAATACGGATAGGTCTTGAGAAGTACAGCACCAAGAAACAGAGCAATTCCAAAGCGAGGAGCAAGAGAGGGCTCAGAGTGCCGAGTTTCCAAGTTGCGACAGGAGAAGATGGCTGTGTTAAAGTGGTAGAACTTTCCTACCAGAGACAGTGATTTTAGTGGACTTAAACACTTATACAATCATTGCCCTAGAGGGATCTCTGGAATACTGAAGAGAGAAAAATGATCACCTTCATGCGTACTGCAGGTAACTCAGAATAACGTTAAAATCTGCGGCAAAGTAAATTCATACTGTTAGCTGCGTGGAGAAACTGTTTGTACTTATAGCACTAGGAATATATTGATCAAATGGAGATAGGATAAGTTCCTTAAGGACCTGCAGAGATTTAATGGCGGCAAGCAACATACATCATTGCCCAAAGGCATCAGATTACAATGGGAATGTGATAAGGCATCTGAGACAAAAGCATATGTGATGGACCTGTTTTCTATTTTGCATCAAACCTTTAAATGAGACATGCAAGTGGGGCATTTGCCATTTTAATGACAATAAATATATTTCTAGAAATTAAAGACCTGTTCTCAGGAATCTGAAAAAGTTAAGTTTGCCTGAAGATCTAATGGTCCCTATATACCGATGAGTATACCGATGAGGTACTGTTTTCATGTGCCATGCCTACTGGTATCGGCAAACATGGACATCATTGCCGAATTCTAAACATTCACAATTTGTTTTTTAATTTCCCGTTGCATTCTACCGGTTTATTTACAATTCACTCAGCTAGTTTTCTTTCGTTCCTAGCTTATCCAGAAGGACTGGTTCATGAGACATCATAGCAAGGCCGCTTGCAGGCTGGTCTGTGGGATACAAGTCTTGAGGCCAGGGCTGAAGTTCTGTATGCTTTAGCCAGGCCTGGCACCTCCACCCCGTGGTAGAGAGGACTTGGAGGTAGTTGAGGCTTTGGGGTAACTTCATATACCTTCAAACTCCTGAATTGGAGTCTCAATAGATGCAAATTAATTATCAAAATTAACTGTTATTTATTAAATCTCAATAGTTTGCCTCACGTAGGTAGGGGTGAAAGGAAGAGAGCTTTTTACTTTTACATATATCGCAGGATTATGATTATATTATGAAATTTATGCACATATGCACTCACACACATGCATATATATATATATATATATATATATATATATATATATTATATATATATATATATATATATATATATATATATATATATATATATGCATATATATATATATTATATATATATATATATATATAATATATATATATATATTATATATATATATATATAGAGAGAGAGAGAGAGACAGACAGACAGACAGTCAGAGAGGGAGATTTCTATTTATTGTGTATACATATGTATATATATATATATATATATATATATATATATATATATATATGTGACCATCATCCATCTTTCTTTTCCTCGCGTGACCATCTTTCGTTTCTTGCACGGACGTTTAAAAGAACGGGCGTGTTTTTCTCTCTCTTCTGTCTTTTCTCTTTAAAAGTAAATATTCCCCCAGTGTTCACTATTTTCCTCTCGTCCTGGTCAAACGATCCTCCATGTTTCTTTTCGTTCGGTTTCCTTGTATGTCTCCGTCATTTTTTGTTCCCTGCTTTGACCCTCCATAAATCCTAAATTTTATTTTAGAATTTATGGCAGCAACTGTCTTTGAAGTCTCATATTGTCGTTAAATTCTCGAAATGAGGAGTAGATAGACAGCTGGCAGCTGATGAAGGGTCTTTTCTCTGTGTTTACTTGTCCTGTTTTCCAGTTTTCTCGTTGTTTACGTATTTCACTCGTTTTTCCCTCGTTTGTTTACGCATTTTATGTTATTTGCACCGTTGGTGACGTTTTGTACCCATATATGCATGTATGTATGTATGTATGTATGTATGTATGTATGTATGTATATATATATATATATATATATAATCACCTTATTTTCAAATGGTATGGATAATACCGTACTAAATTCTGGTGCCCCAACTTAAGTACCATATTCATCTGAATCCACATACACACACACACACACATGTATATATATTATTTATTATTCATTATTATTTAATTGAACGTGATGCATCCATTTTCCCAGTAAGTTTATATATGTGTGTGTGTGTGTGTGTGTGTGTGTTTGTGTGTGTTTGTGTGTGTCCATGTGTGTGTATATACAGATATTATATATGCATTTACATTTATATATGCATACACGCACAAACACACACGCATACACACGCGCGCAAGCGCACGCACACGCACACACACATAATTACATTCGCTCCCCTTTATTAACACTTTCATTTTGTCTAATTTCCTTACAATCCAAATAAATATTTTGAAATACATTCTCCCTATTCATATTGCTAATAAGGTAATAATGTCTTGCAGCTTTCTAGATGTTTCCTAAAGAGGAAATCAAGATGAAATCAATAAGAAATATAATCCACAGAATTATTTAATTATAGATTTTTTTAATAACGTCGGCGACGAAAGAGTAGACATCTCATAAAAACTGAATTATTGCTGATAAATTAGAAAATCTCTCGCTCTAAAACCGAGCCATAATTCTCTTGGCTGATTATGTTGGGGTTATTATCGATAAGCTTCAGTAGATGGTGCTTTTGTCGCCAGCTAACCTCGCACATCCTAATCAAGAGATATTGCCAAACTCGTTGATCACGGTCTGGAAATGTTAGACTTCGAGGTTTCCTTTTCTATAACATGCCAATTTCTATTCGGATATATAATTAAACCTCAACTTTCCTTTCCTATTTTTTAATCATTCCTTATTGATTGAGTTTTATTTTATTGACTTAAAGTGATAATGATTTAGATAGATATTAAGTGGAGTCTAACCATAACCCTCTTTAAAAACGAGAGATAACACGCCAAGCAATGATGCAATCAGATATTTTACATCCATTCATCGAGTTTGATGAATATGAGTGACATGCAGTTTAGCCTTCTGCAGACTTATAGCTGCAGAGTAAACGTAGGGTGGGACTATTCTAGGACGCAAAAATTTCTGGTTAGAACACATTTCCAGTACTAGAGTGTTCAAATATAACAGAAGTTGTGAAAAGTGAGTTTTGGGAGTGTTTTGTTAGCAGTAGTGTGCAGCTTATTAATTCACAGATTCAGAAGCTAATCTAGTAATTCTAGGAGAGAGAGAGAGAGAGAGAGAGAGAGAGAGAGAGAGAGAGAGAGAGAGAAAGAGAAAATAATGCATATTTTTATAAGCATTTGCTGCATTATTTATCTATATATTAGTTGAAGTCCAGATAATGTTCGTAGCAACGGTGTGCTCTGTAGAAACTCAGCAAATTATCTGGGTAGAAGAGTTTAAT
>NC_042999.1:89320324-89347824 GCF_006345805.1 Octopus sinensis
TATATATATATATAATATATATATATATATATTGTATATATTCATATACGCATGTGTGCACATGTGTATTTGTGCTTAAACGCCCGCGCGTGTTTGTGTGTGTAAACATACACTTGCATTTACAAACGAGCTTCATGTCTGCTTGCCAAGGGAAAACAATCTGCGAAAGTGTAGTGCGAATTAGGAGATAAGAAGAGTGTTAGTACTTCAAGGTTTAAGGAACAATTGCGCTCAACATATATCTTAGCTCTTTTGACGATCTCTAAGAGTTGTTTCAAGAAGCTTTACCTAACAACCAGAGCATACCATTGGCTGCTTAGCACTAAGGAAATAATAAGCAATCTGAACAACTCTGAATCGATGGAGATAGATATATTTCTCACAGCAGAACTATAGCTGCTGCTGGTTCTGGTGCTGGGGCTGATCCTACTAGATAGATAGAGAGAGAGAAAGAAAGAGAGAGAGAGAGAGAAACTCACACACACGTTCACACACACACACACACACACACACACACACACACACACACACACACACACACATACACACATGAATATATATGAAAAGTAACAAGCATAATGAGAATGACGCCAGACGACCATTGTAAAATTCATTAGATAGATAGCAGCCCTAGAAGAGACAGATTCCAGCATTTATATCTACATTGACCCATTTACGAGTAAAGTCTTACAAACATATATATTTTATATATATATATATATATATATATTATATATATATATATATATATATATATATATATATATATACTCATACACGCACGTACATATACATACATATATATATACGCACACACACAACAACGTTAAAATATAATTCCAACAGCTTTTTAATTTATCATTTCTCTATGATCTTCAGTGTCTAGACAGTTGTTTTTACTCTGATATATTTGGTAGTTTTAAAGCATTTAAATGCATAACAACATTTCTCAACTGTCCTATAATTTAACGAATCTGGTTATTGCTTACTTCATACATACATACATACATACATACATACATACATACATACATACATACATACATACATACATACATACATACATACATACATGTGAAGGCGCGTGGCCTAGCGATTATGCTGTTGCACTTGGAATCATCTGATCGTGTGTTCGATTCCCAGACCGGGCTGAGCAAAGCACTTCATTTCACGTTGCTCCAGTCCGCTTTTGATCAAAGGAGAATGTTGGCCTGCTCTTCTAGCTAAAGGAGTGTCGTCATTCGGTGGATAAAACGATGCAAAGCGCATTGCCACCAGCGATGCACAACATCTGATAGTCTGGTCGAGCACACGGTCATGTGACATATATATATAATATATATATATATATATATATATATAATATATATATTTTATTTTGTGTTAGTCATTTGGCTGTTGCCATGCTAGGGCACCACCTTTTAGTCGAACGAATCAAGTCAGCAATTTTTTAAAGCCTAGTACTTATTCTATCGGGCTCTCTACCGAACTGCTAAGTAACGGGGACGTACACAAACCAACAAGAGTTGTCAAGTGGTATTGGGGACAAACACAGACGCACAAATACACGCACACACACACACACACACACACACACACACACACACACCACACACACACACACACACACACACACACACACACACACACACACACACCACACATATATATATATATATATATATATATATATATATATATAGACATACATATATACGACGGGATTCTTTCAGTTTCCGTCTACCAAATCCACTCACAATGCTTTGGTCGGCCCGAGGCTATAGTAGAAGACATTTGCCCAAGGTGCCACGCAGTGGGACTGAACCCAGAATCATGTGGTTCGTAAGCAAGCTATTTACCACACATATTTATTTCAAGTTTTGGCACAAGGCCAGAAATTTCTGGGCAGGGGTAAGTCGATTACATCGACTCCAGTACTCAAGTCGTATTTATTTTATTGGTACCGAAATTATGAAATGCAAAGTCGACCTCGGTGGAATTCGATCTCAGAACGTAAAGTCGGACGAAGTGCCGCTAAGCATTTTTTCCGATGTGCTAATGATTCTGCGACATCATTATTTTCATTATAAGTTTACATATATTAATGGTAGTTCCTCAAGTTCGAGCAAAGGCGGCTCTACAATTTCCTGGTGAATAACCTGCACATTGGTTTGTTTATAACGATCAAATTTCCTCCATCAATTCCATACTATACCACACATTAGATGTTGAAGTGATCGCAGACCCCGAAAGGATGAAAGGCAAAGTCGACCTCGGCGGAATTTGAACTCAGAACGTAACTGCAGACGAAATACCGCTAAGCATTTCGCCCGGGATGCAAACGGTTCTGACAGCTTTAATGTAAATAAGTAATCCTTTTTACTGGAAGCACAAGGATTCAAATTTTGGGAAAGGGATTAAATCGATTACATCGATTAAAGATTAAAGATTAAAGATTAAAGATTCGGATCTCCGATTTTAATAAATTCCCATAAAAAAAAAAAAATTTTAATTCTCACATTTGATCCCTGAGATTGTAAAACAGATGGGCTGGTCATACCTGGGATGCCTTATATTATACGTCTTATTGATCAGAAATGACCTGAAAGATCAAACTACAACAATAAACATCTTTATGTTATTCTTTCTGCCTACATCACTTCCTTCTCTCCCACTCTGTCTCTCACTCTCTCTCTCTCCCACTTTCTCTCTCTTTCTCTCTCTCTCTCTTAATTGTATGTTTATCTTCTTTAGGCAAAACAGTAGAAATAGCCAGCAGGTGTAGTAGTGAAAATGAGAGAGAGAGGGAGAATAAGAGAATAAAACAGGCAGTCAAAGCTAGAATGATACAGTTTTACTTTTATTTCCATAAGATCCTTTAATTAAATAAATAGAAACATAGTCCTTCCCCTACCACACCAGTTCAACGTTCTTTTCAGCTTTCGTGTTTTTTTATTCTAGGACACTTCTTTTCCTTATTATTTATTTTGCTCCGTCCCACTCTCTCCCTCTCTTCTCCGCCACTACGCGTGTATGTATGCAGGTTTCTCTTCTGTCATTCACACTCTTTCTCTCTCTCTCTCTCTCTCTCTCTCTCTCTCTCTCTCTCTCCTCTCTCTCTCTCTCTCTCTCTCTCTCTCTCTCTCTCTCTTCCTCTCTCTCTCTCTCTCTCTCTCTCTCCCTCTCTTTATATATAAGTGTATGTATAAATGTGTATGTGTATGCGCACGTAAATATAATATATATAATGCAAATGTATAAATCTGTATATATGTATCTCTCTCTTTCTTTCTGTCTCTTTCCTTCTCTCTCGCTTTCTCTCTCTCTCTCTTTCTATATATATATATATATATACATATATATATATATATACATATATATATATATATTATATATATATATATATATATACATATATACACACACATATATATATATATACATATATATATATATAATATATATATGTTAATAAAATAGAACATATGCATATATATAAACATATATGTACGTACCTACCTCTACATGTACATATACACGCATATATGTGTACAGGACACCAAAAGACGTCGAACACATAGAGAGACGAAAAACATAGACACAAACCAATAAACAGGACAAGCAAAAAGAAAAAAAGAGATACAGGACAATAAGCACAACGAAAAATCCCCTTCTTCAGTCGCTAAGGTTTCATCTACTCTACGTTTCGAAGGATAAAAGCGAGACGTATACTTCGAAGAAACTTCCTTCCTGCGAAAAGCAAATCAATTAAAATTCTGAGATCTTTTCGCAGAGGGGTAAAAAATGGTAAAAAAAGCAAGACGGTAACGACAGTACAAACATATAAACAGTAAAAAAAAAAATTATATATAAACAGTTGAAAAATAAATATATAACAGTGAGAGACAGGACAAGGAGAACAAGATAAGAAGGGCTGTTTACGCCAGACGAAAAAAGTAATGCAAACGCAGGATTATAGTGGACGACGAGAGAGAAAGAATGTCGACCAGTGGCCTTAAAAGGCGGGCGAGAAAAGACAGGATAGCAGTTACGACGGAAGTATCGTCGCAGATGGGCGACGGGAATGGGGGAGGAGGAGCAAGAGGAAGAGAGAGAAGAAGGGGAATGGTGCGAGGAGACCATGAAGAATGGTGAGGGGGAGAGAGAGAATGAAGAATGAGAGAGAGAGGAAGAGACAAGTTAAGTGAGGGAAAAAGGACGAAAAAGGGAATGGGAGAGAAAGAAAGAAAGATGCAGAGTCGCGTGAGAGTTAATATCAAGGCTAACTTGATAAACAGAACAATCTACTTAATAGGGTGCGTGCGTTTAGTCGTATAATATGTTAATAAAATAGAACATATGCATATATATAAACATATATGTACGTACCTACCTCTACATGTACATATACACGCATATATGTGTACAGGACACCAAAAAGACGTCGAACACATAGAGAGACGAAAAACATAGACACAAACCAAGGAACAGGACAAGCAAAAAAGAAAAAAAGAGATACAGGACAATAAGCACAACGAAAAATCCCCTTCTTCAGTCGCCAAGGTTTCATCTACTCTACGTTTCGAAGGATAAAAGCGAGACGTATACTTCGAAGAAACTTCCTTCCTGCGAAAAGCAAATCAATTAAAATTCTGAGATCTTTTCGCAGAGGGGTAAAAAATGGTAAAAAAAGCAAGACGGTAACGACAGTACAAACATATAAACAGTAAAAAAAAAATTATATATAAACAGTTGAAAAATAAATATATAACAGTGAGAGACAGGACAAGGAGAACAAGATAAGAAGGGCTGTTTACGCCAGACGAAAAAAGTAATGCAAACGCAGGATTATAGTGGACGACGAGAGAGAAAGAATGTCGACCAGTGGCCTTAAAAGGCGGGCGAGAAAAGACAGGATAGCAGTTACGACGGAAGTATCGTCGCAGATGGACGACGGGAATGGGGGAGGAGGAGCAAGAGGAAGAGAGAGAAGAAGGGGAATGGTGCGAGGAGACCATGAAGAATGGTGAGGGGGAGAGAGAGAATGAAGAATGAGAGAGAGAGGAAGAGACAAGTTAAGTGAGGGAAAAAGGACGAAAAAGGGAATGGGAGAGAAAGAAAGAAAGATGCAGAGTCGCGTGAGAGTTAATATCAAGGCTAACTTGATAAACAGAACAATCTTACTTAATAGGGTGCGTGCGTTTAGTCGTATAATATGTTAATAAAATAGAACATATGCATATATATAAACATATATGTACGTACCTACCTCTACATGTACATATACACGCATATATGTGTACAGGACACCAAAAAGACGTCGAACACATAGAGAGACGAAAAACATAGACACAAACCAAGGAACAGGACAAGCAAAAAAGAAAAAAAGAGATACAGGACAATAAGCACAACGAAAAATCCCCTTCTTCAGTCGCTAAGGTTTCATCTACTCTACGTTTCGAAGGATAAAAGCGAGACGTATACTTCGAAGAAACTTCCTTCCTGCGAAAAGCAAATCAATTAAAATTCTGAGATCTTTTCGCAGAGGGGTAAAAAAAGTAAAAAAAGCAAGACGGTAACGACAGTACAAACATATAAACAGTAAAAAAAAAAATTATATAGAAACAAATAATGCGTATGTGCGTCTATGTGTATGTGTGTGTGTGAGAAAGAGAGAGAGAGAGAGAGAGGGAGAGAGAGAGAGAGAGAGAGAGGAGAGAGAGAGAGAGAACTGATGTCTATTTATTTATTTATCAAGCAGTCTATGAGTCGCAATATTCGCTTCCACAAATATTTTTTTAAAAGACGTCTTTGCTATTTTGTTACAATTAGTTTTTTTCAAATCAATTCTGTCACTGCTTCTTTCACTTGATTTCCCTCTAACCTCACCTTGGTCTTATGTAAGGGTCAAAACATCCATATAACGTGTAGGTTGAAGGTAAATAGTTGTAACAAAGTCTTGCTCTTTGTGATCTGTTGTAAAGGTAGCATTACTGTATTCTTTATTTATTCTTTGGCCTACCTCAATAATTGTATCAGTAAAATATGTTATAAAAGTCCCACGAGTTATTAACCCATTAACTTCCATGTGGTGATTTTATATCTAAAATGGTTTTGTTTTGGTTGTTTTGCTTTTCGGTGTCCTTTCTTTTAAATTAAATTTCAGATTAACATTAGTATGATAGGCGTTAGCTCACACGGTTTGCTGTCCGTTTCACAGACAACACGTATTCGGTTTCTCTCCCCAATTAAGAGCTAGAAACCTCAGCCCCAAGGTAAAATCATACATAGCTATACAATATATAGCTATTTGTTTGTGTGTTTGTATGTTGAACGCTGAAAACACTAAATAAAATTGATAATATTTCCGGGGTTTTTTATGTCATATATATATATATATATATATATATTATATATATATATATATTTCTATTTTCTATTTTCTCTCCCTGTTTACTTCTGTGTTCCTTTATGTCGAAGAGCGTAGGCTCGAAACGTAAAAGACTTTCTCACTCCCCGAGCGTTAAACTAATACATATGTTTGTTGTTTACACACCTGTCTCCGTTTTTTGTCTTTTTGTAACTTTTCGCTATAAATAAATAAATAAATAAATAAATAAATATATATATATATATATATATATATATATATATAATATATATATATATATATATATATATATATATTATATATATATATATATATATATATATATATACATATAACGGGGTGTATGCATGTATGCATGTATGCATGTATATTGCATACGTAACAATGTAAACCCATCCAACTAACATACTTAATGTAAAAATACCGGAAAAGACAAATAAACTGCCGTATTCGTCCTCAGATAATATCTCTTATCGACTTGCAATGTTTACAAGCATAAACATATCAGTAACAGAAGAAATGTGTCTAGTGGCGGCGGTGAGAATGCTAGTTGCATGTTTTTGTCTCTTTGGTGTTAGTCAGTAACACGTGCTCACTGTCAATCATATGCTAAGACAAAATCGTCTGCTACCGAAATAGGAAAAAAATCACTGATCGCTGATATGATTAGTTGCCCGGCTGAACAGCAATCCCTTATATGCAACAGAAGCAGTATTAGGTTAAAATAGCCATCTGTGTATTATACTTAATGCAAATTACATATAATTTAATCAGAATATCGAACTCATGACTGTGTTCATGTACTTATAGCAATACTAGCCATACTTTTCAATAGTGTAGCTAATAATAATACATCTTAATAGGGCGGCGAGATGGGTGAATCATTAGCACGCCGGACAAAATGTTTAGCGGTATTTCGTCCTTTTTAGGCTCTGAATTCAAATACCATGAGGCTGACTTTGTTTTTCATACTCTTGGAGTCTATGAAATATGTACCAGTCGGGATCTTTTCTGTTGTTGCTACAGTTTTATATTTCTTTAAATTTTGTTCCAATTGGTTTTAAATTTGGTGTACTGATCTAGTTTTGAATGCTAATTATGAAAAAAGTTAATAGAGTTTAAAGTTTGCAAATGTTTAGTAATTTTAACCAATTAAAGGCTACAGACACATTGATGCCTGTTTCCGTAGTTACAAGCAAAGCTGTAATCTGCTTAAACCATATCAATGTGTATTTTCTATACCTGTGTATTTTCTTTGAAAAGTGCCTATTTTCTGACCCTCTGTACTTCACTCCTGTCATTCTCACCTGTCTTTTTTTTTTTCTTTCTTCCTTCTGAGAAACGGATATTTTTGGTTGCCGTCCTGTCACTAAATCATTTTCATAATTGTGAACCTTGTTTCCCCTGAAAATTTTTAACCTAAATAAAAGTATGACCGCAACCAATTCGTTTAATCTTTCTGGTATGACGGAGAAAGTGGAAACCGAGAAGGATACGGTTTCTTACTTTCAAGAAAAGGATATTATGCCTAAGAGAAAACTGTATAAAGAGAGGCTTACCACCACGTGTATGTTCTTTTAGCTTATTTATTTTCTATGATAACGAGTCAAACGTTAAGTCTAAATCGTAACCCTAACGCATATTTTGTTTCTTTTACGTCAAAAAATTTTCTTGGGGATTTTTTTCGTTTTTAAATTATTTCCATCAAAGGTGTGGCTGTGTAGTAAGAAGCATGCTTCTCAATCACAAGGTTCCGGGTTCAGTCCTACTGCATGGCACCTTGGGCAGATGTCTTCTATTATAGCCTCGGACCGACCTTGTGAGGGGATTTGGTAGATGGAAACTGGAAGATGTTCATCGTATATGTGTGCGTGTGTGTGTGTGTGTCTTTTTGTCCGTGTTTGTCTCCCCACCTTCGCTTGACAACCGATATCTACGTCCCCGTAACTAAGGAGTTCGGCATAAGAGACCGATAGAATAAGTACTAGGCTTGCAAAGAATAAGTCCTGGGATCGATTTGCTTCACTGAAAGCCTTTCAAATGACCGAAACATGTAAAAGAATAAAAGAATAAAAGAATGACTTTATTCATTAAATTTACGAAAACTTCTTACAATTTTTGTCGTAAGTTTTCATTTTGTTCATTAAAAGTTGGTCATTAAAATGTATTGCTGCCATTTTATGATAGACAGCCATCGCGCAAAAAATTCCAGCTTCCAAATCTTGCTTTCTGACTGGGTAAAATTTATCAAACTTTAAACCCCTGTAAATTTTTTCTAAAATTTTTCGGGAACCAATAAATAGCAAAATCGGATTCAGCATAAAAAAAACAAAAAAACTTACCAATATGCCAAATTTGAAAATTTTCACTTAATTATAAAATTTCGAAATCTGCGACAGCGACAGAAAGGACTCACCAGTCGCATACTGGTGTCAGTGCAATCGACTTACCCTCTAGCTCCGAAATAGCTGGCCTTGTCCCAAAATTTGAAGCCAATATCAGATATTATTATGGAGGCGAGCTGGCCGCATTGTTACCGCGTCGGGAAAGCGCTTTACGTTCTGAGCTCAAATGCCACCGGGGGCGATTTTGCCTTTCATCCTTTCGAGTGTCGATAGAATAAAGTACAAGTTGAACAGACTTGTACCAAAATTTGAAACTAAAGTTAGTAAGTATTAATCAATAAAACGATAAGAAATACACCTGTCTGAGAATCAGTCAGAAAATCATATTATCGGCGAATATAGATATATACAAACGTAGATGCTCTAAGAGAGAGAGAGAGAGAGAGAGAGAGAGAGAAAGAGAGGGGGTATAAACACGTTTACACAGACGCAGTAGCAAATATAAATACGTATGTGTGTGTGTGTGTGTGTGTGTGTGTGTGTATGTATATATATATATACATACATACAGGGAGACATACAGGCAGACAGACAGACAGACAGACAGACAGATAGGCTGACAGGCAGACAGGCAGACAGACTGACAAACAGATAGATAGATAGATAGATAGATAGATAGATAGATAGATAGATAGATAGATAGATAGATAGATAGACAGAAAATATACAAAGAAAAACCAAGCGTAAGTATACATCAATAGACTCTCTGCCTGTCTTAAATATATTATTAATAGATTGATTTTAAATATTTCAAACCAGATTTTAAGACTTTCAGCAAATGTTAAAATTTGTTAGGAAAATGCTCACTACTACAATAATGCATTAAGAAAGAATGGGTTTAAAGAAAATATTTAATATATTCTCATTAGTATTATTATAGAATAAAACTACTAATTGTTAGATTATCCACTGAATAATATAAGGGTATATTTGACGGAAACTCAATCAAACAGAGGGATTTTAAAATTAAGAAAAAATTGCAATGATAAGAGTATAGTAATAAATTGAATAAATATAAATACTAACAAAAGTGGATCAATGAATTAAAACGTAATATTTAAAAATTGGGTATGTGTAGCAAACACACCTGGAAATAGTATTAGCATTGACTTTGAAGCCACGAGTAGAGCGTCTTCCTTTAATAATTGGGAGAATTATAGCAACAAATTAAAAAAGAATACCATCATTAGTAATATAGAACATAAATGAAAAAACTACTTCTGAATATCCTAGCAAGGTTGAAAACAGTAAGATAATATAAATAGTATTATACCTTCAGTGCTGATATCAGAATGGAGTTCGGACTGAGAAAGTGTGGTGTGTTAGTCTTGAAGAGAGGCAAAATCAAATGTATGGTCGGGCTAACGATATCATCGGGGGAGGTTATGAAGCAGATAGAAGAAACGGGCTATAAGCACTTGGGGATTTGGGAAATGGATAAATTGATGGAGAAAGAAATTACAGTAAAATTTAAGGCAGATTACTTGCGGAGACTGAGACTGATCCTTAAGTCGAAATTAAACGGACGGAATAGCATTGAAGCTAGCATCACCTGGGCGGTTTCACTCCTTAGATATGGAACAGGGATAAATGCATGGAAAGTATATGAACTAAACAGCATAGACAAAAAGACAAGGAAGTTACCCAGTTACCCAGAAAGTAACACAAACTGTATGTAACAAGAAAAAGAGGGGGAGAAGACTTACTGGATGTGAACAACATAGAATGGTATGTAAAAACTGCCACATAACCGCTATTATTAGAAGTAAAATGGTCAGGCTTGTGTAGGATGAAAGATTGCAAAGATAAAGAACTGTACAAGCAATTGAAAACGATTGAAACTGCTAACAAAGGTGGGTAAAGAAATGAATGCATGGTCAATTTCATATGGATATTGAAGATAATTCAGACAGAGAAAAATATGGCTGTGGATGACTAAAAGTGATCTAAAACCGGAAACGGAGGCTCTAATATGTGCTGCCCAAGAACAAGCACTAAGAACAAATTACATAAAATACAGAATAGACAACACATCAGAAAGTGATAAGTGCAGAATCTGTGGACAAAACGGTGAAACCTTATGGTATATTACCAGCCAATGTACGCCACTAGCCCAGAAGGTATATAAGAGACGCCACGACAATATAGCCAGGCCTGTCCATTGGATACTTTGTAACAAGTATTGTCTTGACAGGCCCCAAAATTGGTACGACCACAAACCCGAAGGCATCATCGAAAATATAAATGCAAAGATTCTATGGGATTTATGATTCAGTGCAACCATGAGATAGAGAATAGGAAGCCAGACATAGTCTTAATTGAGAAAGAAAACAAACTAGGCTGGATAATAGATATAGCATGCCTAGAAGACAACAGGGTATGCGAAGAGGAAGAAAGAAAAGTCGAGAGATATGACAGGTTATCTTGGGAGGTTAAGCAGTTGTGGTCGATGAAAAAGATAGTAGTAGTACCAATAATTGTCGGAGCTCTGGGAACAGTGAGCAAAAATTTTGAGATGTACATGAAACAAATAGGGGCTGCAGTAAGGGTGGAGCACTTGCAGTAAACAGCACTGCTTGGAACCGCTCGAATACTCCGGAAGGTGCTCGGAAAATAAGAGGTGTTACTTTAGTTCACAGGTAGTGAACAGCTGACACCGTAGTACATCTCCAGCGTTAGAAGCTGTGCAAAGTCAAGAAGAAGAAGAAGAAGAAGAAGAAGAAGAAGAAGAAGAAGAAGAGAAGAAGAAGAAGAAGAAGAAGAAGAAGAATGATGATGATGCGGATAATAATAGTAATACGAATAATAATACTAATAATAATAATAATAATAATAATAATAATAATAATAATAATAATATAATAATAATAATAATAATAAGTTCTACAATAGGTACAAGGCCTGAAATTTCTTGATTAAGAATAGTAAATTTCTGTGAAAATTTTTTTGTTAGAAATAAAAGATTTGTACTCTACAAAAGTATAGAGTGACTCAGTAGATTAATGCAGAATTGTTTTTATTATAAATGAACCTTAAGGTAGCGAGCTGCCAGAGTATTAACTATACTAAACAGTAAAGCCAGTCGTCACATCAAAATGGCTGTTGAATGTTACTACTAGTTTAATCCCAGGCAGATTCTCCACCAGCTGGTTATCAGTGCGAATACATATATGTATTCGCACACATACACACACACACACACATACACACATATAAATATACACACACACTCACACACACACACGCATACACATATACACGCACACAAAGAAAAGAAGAAAACATACAGATACATAGACATACATTTAAGAGATTAGCCTTTTGTTACCTGTTCTAAAGAAAAAAAACGTTTTAAAATAAAACTTTGAATAGTAACAAGGTAAATCAATTTCTAAGGAACTAATAAATAAACTTCACTGTACGTATTGAGTTTTATTTCTACAATTTTTACAACCAAACATATATTAGCTTATATTTTCTTTACATAAACTTTCAAAATTTTGTGGCTATATATTAGATACTGTTTCTTCTCGTTTAGATGAAGTTGGGTGGAGAATAATCAACACAAAAGTACGCAAATAAGCAATAAAAAAATTGGTTAAGTCTCTCCTTGCCTTGATTGACTGTGTATTTGTAGAAGAGACCAGTTGGTTGACTAGTCTTTGTTTATCGAGCGTCTGTCTATTATTATTGGGCCTCCTTGTCTGCCCTGTTGTCATCATTGTTTGTATTTTCAATAGTGTTGGGCTGGTCTAAGGCGACTGTGGCTCCATGAATATTTCAGATTTTTCATGCTTTAGTCAAGCTGTCGCTAGCATTTTGCCCATTATTTCACACTGCAACACTTCACAGATACTTGTTGAATTTCTTTTATATTTTAGAAACAAAAAATGCATTTTCGTCTTTTAACATCAATTTACCCTGACAAATTGTACCATAGAGAAGAAGAAAGTTTTTTTCTTTTTTCCTTTCCAGCTAACTCGGCAAGAATGTCTAGCCAACACTTTAACTGTAAAGCAAAGTAATAGGAGCACCGTCTTTGTTTATATTCAACTCTTCAAATATGTGTGTGTATGTGTGTGTGTACATACATACATACATACATACATACATACATACATACATACATACATACATACACATACACACATACATACATACATACATACATACATACATACATACATACATAAATACATACATACCACATGCTTATTCCCAATTGATCTCTAAAAGTAGTTAACTTTTATTGAACAGAAGGAGTAAAATCTCTCAAATAACCCTCAATACCTTATTGGTTTCAAGTTTTGGCACAAAGCCAGCAATTTCAGGGAAGGAGATAAGTCGATTACATCAACCTCGGTATTCAACTGGTACTTATTTTATCGATCCCGAAAGGATAAAAGGCAAAGTCGATTTTGGTGCAATTTGAAACTGACTATATAATATTCTATCCAGTATTATTTCTAATTTTTTGTATTCTCAAATATTTTCTAACTACCATGCTGAAAATATTTTTTACTTCGACAATTTCAACAATATTGATTTCAGCATAGTTTAGCAGCAAGGTAAAAAGGTGTAAGAATTACATAGGTTGGATGTCGGATTCCGGACTGAAGCGATATGGTTTCACCATCTTTTTATTTATTTATTTAAATTTTTTTTTATCTTTTGATTAATGCATGAAAACTTTGCCGGTCATTTATCTGAATGAAGAATAGAATGTTAATGATAAAGGGCAGAAAGATAACCGAAATCTTGATAGACAAATGCTCTTTTACGACATCATATTAATTCGTGGTTTAAGTCTTTCCATTGAAACTACGATTCAGAAACTGAGAAGCTAACATATAGTTTAGGTTTTGTTCTAAGCTTTAAGTCAGGTGTTCGTAAGATATTTTTCTGGATCCAAGATAATTTTTCTCCTATCAGTCACAGAAAATTGTAACGCAATTTTTTGTCACCAATATCGTACAGTTAAGTTGCCAATGTTTTTTTTTGCAAGCCCTTTTTAAAATAATGATAATAATAAACTACCTATGTCACTTCACATCCCACTAGGTAGCGATAGCATCACTCCGACCACGTTTGTTCATGTTCTGCAGGAATATAAAAACAATCATCATGGTCGAACTCAGAATGCCCTTGAAGGACAGGCTCGATACTTACAACCAGCTAAAGAAAACCGAGTGGAGGCGCGTGGCTAAGTGGCTAGGGTGTCAGCATTATGATCGTAAGATTGGGGTTTTGACTCCTGGACCGGGCGACGAGTTGTGTTCTTGAGCAAAACACTTCATTTCACGTTGTTCCAGTCCACTCAGCTGGCAAAAATGAGTAACGCTGCGTTGGACTGGCGTCCTGTCCAGCTGGGGAACGCATACGCTATAGAAACCGGGAAACAGGGCCCGTGGTTAGGCTTTAAAAGGGCGCATTTATATTTATTAAAGAAAACCGAATATCAGGACTTGATCGATGAAGCCCTTATTAAGAAATAGTATAGATCCTCATTTCTTCTTGATATCGGCTACCACAGGTTTCCAGTTAGATCAGTGTGCTATTTCCTAGAGAGGATTAGTCTCGCACTCAAACAACTTAAGAAAACTTCCAACAAGATAAGCAAGACGGTTGAAACCAACTCAAGTTGACTATAGCTGACAGGAGACCACAGGTGGTACCCTTCGGCGAAAAGTACAGGCTAAAGGATGAAACTCTTGTGACACTGAAGTGCTTTCTGACGATACTGAAGAGTTTCTAACACTGTATGGACTTAGAAGAGCTTACAAAATTTCTGATTGCTCCTGGAGTTTCTACATGGGACAAAACATCACCATATGTGTATGTGTGTGTGTGTGTGTGTGTGTGAAGGTGCGTGACTTAGTGATTAAGGTATTCGGCTTACGATCGTAAAGTAATGAGTTCAATTCTCGGTGACGAGTTGTGTCCTTGAGCAAGACACTTTATTTAAAGTTGCTCCAGTCCACTCAGTTGGCAAAAATTAGTAATACCTGTTTCCCAAAGGGTCAGGCTTGTCACACTATGTCTCATGCTGAACTCCCTGAGAACTACGTTAAGGGCACACGTGTTTGTGGAGTGCTCAACCACCTGCGCATTAATTTCACGAGCAGTCTTCCGTTGATCAGATCAACTGGAACCCTCGTCGTCGTGTCGTAACCGACGAAGTGCCAGTTCAATACACACACACACAAAGATAATTTCTCTCCTATCAGTCACAGAGACACCCGACCATGGAAGTCGCAACACAATTTTTTGTCAGCAATATCTTACAGCTAATAAGTTACCTCGATATTTTTTACAGGCCTTTCTAAATATAAAGAGATCATATGAGATTTGAAATTTTCATCCAACGAGCATAGCAATACGAAGATAGGCAGGTCCGTTCGCGTCAACCTGGAGAAATATCTATTCAGAAGTAAAACATCAACGTATTCAAACGTATTCAAACCAGGAACACAATAGAATAGTTGTATATGCATGCCACTGTTTCAGAGGAATATATACGTGAATTTATTTTTTTATATTTTTCCCTCGCTCTGATGAAGAACAAAAACGACCAAAGCGTCAAACCATATCTTTATCGTGTTATTCCTTTGTCTGTGTTGGTATTATAAGCTGGAAAGGCGGCGAGCTGGCAAAAACGTTAGCACGCCGGGTGAAATGCTTAGCTGTATTTCGTCTGCCGTTACGTTCGGAGTTCAAACTCCATCGAGGTCGACTTTACCTTTCATCCTTTCGGGGTCCATTAAATAAGTAGCAGTTACGCACTGGGGTCGATGTAATCGACTTAATCCGTGTGTCTGTCCTTGTTTGTCCCCTCTGTGTTTAGCCCCTTGTGGGTAGTAAAGAGACGGTAATTAAGGCGGCGAGCTGGTAGAAACGTTAGCACGCTGGGCGAAATGCGTAGCCGTATTTCGGCTGCCGTTACGTTCTGAGTTCAAATTCCACCGAGGTCGACTTTGCCTTTCATCCTTTCGGGGTTGATTAAATAAGTACCAGTTACGCACTGGGGTCGATATAAACGACTTGATCCGTTTGTCTGTCCTTGTTTGTCCCCTCTGTGTTTAGCCCCTTGTGGGTAGTAAAGAAATAGGTATTTCGTCTGCCGTTACGTTCTGAGTTCAAATTCCGCCGAGGTCGACTTTGCCTTTCATCCTTTCGGGGTCGATAAATTAAGTACCAGTTACGCACTGGGGTCGATATAATCGGCTTAATCTGTTTGTCTGTCCTTGTTTGTCCTCTTTGTGTTTAGACCCTTGTGGGTAGTAAAGAAATAGGTGTTATAAGCTGGAAGGTGTGTGTGTGTGTGTGTGTGTGTGTGTGTGTGTGTGTGTGTGTGTGCACGTAGAAACATTACTTTGAAAATAATAATTCCCTTCGCGGCTACCCCAAGTCTCTCAGTCTTGTATATTTGTTTTCTTTGTTGCCAAAACAAACGCATAAAAGCAATAAATTCAGGATGGCAACAGTGTGAGCTATAAGCTTCGAGCAAATAAATAACCTCTACGGTAAGTATTGAGTACTTTTTCTGTTGTTTGTACACAGGTATTTACATGTGTATGCGTGAGTGTGTGTATGTTGGTCATTCAATTCCCCAGGTAATATGAGAACAGATTATCTCTAGTTTTCTTTTTTTTCTATTCTTTTACGTTTAAAGGTACGTAGAATATTAAAAAGAATAGAGTAACAATTTCTAATTTATTTATTCGTGTAAAGCATTCATTTTTTTTTATCTATTTATTCACCTCTTTCTACTGTAACAACCAAGGCTTTCAGACAATACTATCAATACAGAAATTCCAAAGTATCGAAAGTTACGAGCTGAGAAAGGGAAAGATATGTTCGTGAATTTAACTACAACAAAAGAATATACCTCAGAAAAAGAATGAATGGGCAACATAAAGGTAAAGCATTGTTGACAGAAACGAGTCATATATTATATCCACTTAATGAGAAATTCACTGTAAAGAAAAAGGCCTTGTAGAGTTATTGCTTGCAAAACTGCTGGGAAACCGCAATTATTTGATAAATTTCGAGAAGCTGGTTTCTTTGTATTAAAGCTTGGTGTTGACATTGTTATTTATTGTTCTATACTTTAATAGAGCGTGAGTAAAATGGACAAAGTAGTGTTTGAGGCTCCTGAATTATGAGTTCAAATCTGTTTTCCGGTGTTTCATTGTATCAGATTAGAATACTTCCTTTTATATAAATATATATTTTTTTAATTGCCATACATATCAAGATCATGATTATGTGTCGCAGCTTTAACGTTTTTCTTTAATAACATTTCTTCTATATCGAAAAAACATATGCATAAAAATGTATTAAACCTTATATCCTCAAGATAAATATACAAGAAATCATACATGTATATATATAGTCACAATGAGGATATTTAAACCTCTTATAGGGATATTTTATCCAATAAACACTGGTTTAATATATTTTAAAGAGATATTTCTTCAATAAATATATTATATAAAATATCGTAAAATATCATACATTATTATCGAGTTAGAAAACAGAGAGATCTAATGGATACAAATTAATTTATGAATTAATTATCATATTCACCTACAATTGTTTCATTTCACAAACAAAATTAAAATTACAAAGCATATATAAATATATAATTTTACATTTTAGATACCTTGTATGGAAAATCATCAGGGTGTACAAAGGACAATAAAGATTACGTTAGGATACGTTTGGAATACTTAGAATACATAGACATGTTTATTATTACAATATTATTATTATTGAGTGAGTGAGAGAGCAGTGCATGCCATCAAAGTGACACTAGGATAAAATATACGAAACCCAGTATACCCATCATGACTACCCGTCTGATAAGGAAACAATAGGCACATGCATAACAACCATATATGCGCGACATGGTGATCACATATCAAGATAAACAGCACATGACCTTGCAGGTGGAGCCCAGTTAGAATTTTCTTCTGGTCGAGTAACCCATCCTGCTCAAAAGGTCCCTCAATAAGGGTTGTTTAAAGATGTTGAACGAACCACCCATGTTTCCACAGGTGAATTATTCAAACTCCAATGAATCCCTCTCAACACATGGCTATGGTGCTTCCCCCACTACTTCTGCTCGTGATCAGAGGTGCACATATCGTCAGCCACTAAGGGACATGCTCAACTGGTTTAAGGTCAAACAACTGACAAGCAAGTCTGTGGTACTGAGCAGAATATTTGCTGTAGCCCATCTTTTATACAAAGACAAAACAATGTACGTGATAACATTTCCAATCAGTTAAGATCAGAAGCCATCAGAGCCACTGTCTGGTACTGCATCAGGGCATTATTATTATTATTACTATATTAAACATGTCTGTATATTCTGAGTATTAAAAACGTATCCTAATGTAATCTTTATTGTCCTTTTTACACCCTGAGGATTTTCCATGCAAGGTATTTAAAATGCTGAATTATATATTTGTATATGTTTTGTAATTTTAATTTTGTTTTTGAAATGAAACAATTGTAGGTGAATAAGTTAAGTAATTAATAAATTCATTTCTATCCATTAGCTCTCTGTTTTCTAACTCGATAATGTGTGTGTGTGTATGTGTACGTGTGTGTAATGTGAAGTACTCTGACCAAGTGACAATCCCTAAAAAGTACGATAACCTATATCTTATAATACTTTCATCACTCAAAATTAACTGAGAGACATTCTCAATTTTGAATTAATATATTTTCATAAACTTTTGCACAGAATTGTGAAATCTGTTTTAAATTGGTAAAAGAAACTATTAGAGAACCATTCGGCAAAAGCGGATTTCAGTCTCTTTGGAAGCAATAAAAAGTTATTTCATGACATAAATGACGATTTCTTGCATTTTCTGGTTTGTGGTTACTTTGTTTCTCTTACATTTTTTGTTACCACTATTTAAGGCGATATGGACCTTAATCTTTCCCCATGGCTGGTTAATTTCACCGTTGACCCCGCTTCTTTTTTTTCAACAATAGATGGATGGTAACTTCTCTCCGCCTATTAAAGTATTTCTTTCTCACAAAACATATCTGACAGCAGATTATTCTGAAACTTAGGTCTCGCCTGTTCCTTATCGCTTTCCCACAAGTCCGTAAAATATAAAATTAAAACCTTTTCAAATAATATAAGCGACACACAGATGATTTACGATTATTACATAGAGACGTAAATTGCTAAATATATTCGTCTGTTGAACAGATTCCTGTTAAGATTACAAAAATTGCCCATAGAGTCTTTCTATGTGAGTGTGTGTATGTGTGTTTGTATGGCTGTGCGTGCGTGCGTGTGTGTGAGTGTGAATTCATTGAGATATTTTTCATTCATCTTTTCGTCAAGTAAGAAAAATGGAAACCGTAACTCTTTACATCTACCCCAATATCAGTTCTTTAGTTCGTGTGTATATTATTCGTTTATGTAGGTAAAGACATAATAAATGATAGCAAAACAAAATACATCCAAGACATGCAGTAAAAGGCAAATCGTTGTTTTCAGTAGAATGGTAGTAGATGGTAGAAGTGGTTGTGTGACTTTTAAGATACATTATAAGTTTCAAGCAAACGGGTGTTTTCATCCTTCCAAGATTTATAAAATATACATCAAGTACAGATATTTATTTCTTTATTGCCCACAAGGGGCTAAACATAGAGGGGACAAACAAGGACAGACAAACGGATTAAGTCAATTATATCGACCCCAGTGACAAACTGGTACTTATCTAATCGACCCCGAAAGGATGAAAGGCAAAGTCGACCTCGGCAGAATTTGAACTCAGAACGTAACGGCAGACGAAATACCGCGAAGCATTTCGCCCGGCGTGCTACCGTTTCTGCCAGCTCACCGCCTTTCATCAAGTACAGATATTGTTAATCGATTGTTCTTTAATACATGTCTGCAAAGCATTTCCTCCTAAATATCTTCTATCGGTGTTAGAATTATTATTCTCAGCTGTAACCGCCCCATATGTTTTTAGCAGTATGTAGGAATTCATAGCGGTATGTAGGACAATTATGACTGAGTGGGAGAAGTCTTCAGGGCTTCATAACCGAATGTGATACTTCCCTTATAAAAGACAGTATGGCGTGCTATGAGGGTGATGTAGCTGTTATGAGGAGGATCCTTTGTTAAATTGGCTGGTACTTAATTTATCTAGACCAGGGTGGTGTTATGGCTGCTACAATCATCGCCAGTGGTATAACTTGAGGATAATAACGAATGCTATTAAACATTGTCAGTAAGTGTTATGTCAGTAAATGCTGTTCATATTTCGGCAAGGAATTATACCGGAAAAATACAAGTGAAAGGTTCGTTTCTGTTGAGTTTAGAACATAATATTATGTTAGTATATATACAGTTATATGGTTCGTTTCTCGTCCATAGCATACATCCGCTCATGTTGCTAATCGATTCCAAAATATGCATCTTAACTCAGAAAATGACGTGATACGAAAACACATTTCATTATCTTGTATTTCTTTTAATAAATAAATGGTTTGTACATTTTCTACATGCATCTTATATGATTTTTCCACTTGAGTATTGTTTTTAGAAATTCTGCAGAGATACGCTTTCGAGGGTTTGCTTTACGATTAGGCAAAAAAAAAACCCAGAAAATTCGAGCGTTTTTGAGAAGTCTTCCCCACTCACACGCACGCACAAACACACAAACACACACACACACACACACACACACACACAACTTTGCGACCTTTAATTTTCGCAACTTGAATAATTTCTTCTTTTGTTGTTTTTCAGATTTCTACGTTTGAGCCATCAACATTAAGCAATCAAGAAATAGTGTATTCAGCAAAATGTTATTTAAAAATTTTTTAGGGATTATGAGGAACCAAGTTTTCGAGAGTATGGAATGATCCGAAAAAAAAAATTCATCTCTTTTTTAAAGAATTTTCCTTCATAGAATCGATCGCAATCTACATCCGCGAAAATATATCTCTCAAAATAATCTTTTCTACTCTAGGCACAAGGCCCAACATTTTGGGTGAGGGAGCCAGTCGATTAAATCGAAACCACTATGCAACTGGTACTTAATTTATCGACCCCGAAAGGATGAAAGGCAAAGTCTAACTCAGCGGAATTTGAAATCAAAACGTAAAGACAAACGAAATACCTATTTCTTTACAAGGGGCTAAACATAGAGTGGACAAAAAAGGACAGACGAAGGGATTAAGTCGATTACATCAACCCCAGTGCGTAACTGGTACTTAATTTATCGACCCCGAAAGGATGACGGGCAAAGTAGACTTCGGCGGAATTTGAACTCAGAACGTAAAAAGGCAGACGAAATACGGCTACGCATTTCGCCCGCTTTATATCTCTCAAAATAATGCATTCTTAAAAAAGTTAGTATGAAACAAAGTAGGAGGTGTACCAAGCTGTAATTATGTCAAACTTCCAAAACTCTAAAAAGTTACATTACATTTTATTTGTCATTGTAATATTTTTCTATGAAATAAAAAGTGCAAAGTCTTTAAGAAAGAAATTTGTTAATGGTTTCTCCCATTGTTTTAAATAAATGTTGTTCTCTATCATTAATAAAACTGTTGTCGTTTTTGACGATATAGGAATGTTAGTCATTATCATAATTATTAAGCTGTTTGGTGGAAAGTTCGAAACAGCACCGTACAAGATATAGTATTTTGTTACTTTCCCTTTTTATTACTTTTAAATTCCAATTTCATTGAGTTTAACGCTGTTCTTTTATCCGCTTTAGTAGGTATCATAGTTACTAACCAACTGGAGTCAATATAAGGGATGATTCTATCTCAAAATTACATGACTTTTTACCCATTTCAGTAAATGATAAATAAACAGGGCCTTTATATGTACCATCATTCTCTCATGTAACTCATCCTGCAAGTAAAATTCAATACACGATCGGAAGTCAACGGTAGTCGGCCATACGCTCACTAAAATACAAATAAAGAACTGAAAATGGTAGTGAAGTACATATGAATTTTAATAACTTGTTTTGGTTTGATGTACTTCCGTAGTCGAATTTCCAATAAAATAATCAATCGGAAAATAATCAGAATTCATATTCTTTTCATTTTTCTCTAAGCCTTCTCTGATTGAGCAGAACCTTAATCAGTTATGTTCGTGCCAGTATTATCTGCTTCGCTTTTTGTGTGTGTGTGTGTGTGTGTGTGTGTGTGTGTTTAATGGTGTAGAGAAAAATGAAGATACTGATGTCTTTCTTCCTTTCTTTATGACAGTAAAAAGTGATTTTACTTATTTCTGTCGCTGGATTGCGGCCATTCGGGTCTATGGCTACAAAAGATTTATTCAATCAAGTCCATTCCATTATTTGACTTTAATTGTGGTACTTATTCTATTGCTTTCTTTTTGTCGAGCTTCTAAGTTTCGAGTAGGCAAATAAACACAAAGTTTGTCAAATAGTGAGAGACGGACACAAAGGTAAAAATGCGCACATTCATATGTGCATGCTTCCAGCCTCCACATACACACAACACGCACGCACATGCACAGACACACACACATACACATACACACACACAAACACGCAATGCACATATTTGTTTTCTTTACAAAACAAAATGTAATATAGAAATGCATTTAGAATTATGTCATTGTGTGACATGAAACGTAGAATTTAATGACAGCTGAGTTAAATCTCTGAGTCAGATACTCTTTGATAAATATACATCGACATAAATACGAATTCACATACGCACTCATCCACACACGCACACATGAACTCAGATATAAGAATATATATATATAAATATTCGTCTTTCTTGTGTACATAAATGTAAAAGTAAATATTTATGTGTATCTTCGTCCAGTTAACTCAGTAATGTGTGTGTGTGTTTGTTTGTGTGCGCGCGCATACACACAGATACATGCATTCATACATCTTTTTTTATCTTTCTTATCTTTTTATCTTTACTGCATCCGGGGATTTTTCCTGTATTGCTTCTGGTGAAGTAGCGAATTGAACGTTGCCGCTCTTCTTTGTGCCTCCTGAAGGATCTAAGGATCCAACCTGCCACCTGCCTGCATAGTGTTGCCGTCTGATCAATGTGCACATGGAAAGTTGCGTCATTGCTCATGCGGATTCCCAGATCACGCACCGACTCTAACTCTGGGATTACATTGCCTGCTGGTCCAGTGTACTACAACTGTAGTTTGTTTGTAGGCTGATAGCGGAGTGCTTGAAATTTTGCGCCATTGAACTGCATATTATTTTCATCAGTCCATTTATATATTGCGTTCCAAGTCATTCTGCAGTCTTAGGATGTCAGCAGTGTCCTTGACTACCTGCGATACTTTTGTATCATCGACGTAGCTGGTCAGTATTGTTCTGTCCGACATTCCTTCAGCTACGTAGCTGAAGGAATGTCGGACAGAACAATCACAAACAGTAGTGGTCCCAGTATGTTCCCTGGGGGACTCCACTGAGAATCGGTGTCACTTCAGAAAGAACACCATTTGCTGTGACAACCTGAGTTCTGTCCTTCGAGAAATCATGCAGCCACTCTCTCAGTCTACCAGCGATACCGAAGTCACGAAATTTGTGACAAACCATACCATGATCGACTTTGTCAAAGGCCTTGGCAAAGTCGAGGCATATAACATCCACACTTGAATGTCTGAGTTGTTGCTTTAGTACCCAGTCGAAATGCTGTAGTAGTTGTGTTAGGTAGCTCCTTCCAGGACGGAAACCATGTTGTGTGTCTGTAAGCAAGTCATTTTCCTCAAGGTACGTGGTCAGCCTTTTTCTGACAATGCGTCCCATGATTTTGCTAAGATGAGGTCAGAGAGATGGACTTGTAGTTTATAGCATCTGCTCTGCTTCCTGTTTTGTGGACAGAGCAGATTATTCCTTCTTTTAACATTTGAGGAACTCAAGGGAACTCTGGAAAAGCATTTGCAGTGGTTTGCAGAGCTTTCTCGCATGTTTTAAACAGAATTACTGAGAGTATATCTGGGCCTATTGCAGAGTTTGAGTTTATCTCGCCAATGGCCGACAATACATCCTCTTCTGTAATGTTAATGTAACTGATGATCACCTTTTTTCTCTTGTAGGTTAGAGGTGTTGAAGAACTCATCAGGTCTACTTATTTTCGTGTTTTCTATATAAATGTGTGTTTGTGTGTAGTGTGTGTGTGTCTGTGTGTTTGTGTCTGTGTGTGTGTGTGTGTACACAGGTGTATCTTTTATATATGCAAACATATGTGTGTATGCATACATGCACACACACAAAGATAATATCTTTATACATATGTATATATATTTATACATAGCTATGTAACATTATATATATATATATATATATATATATATATATATATATATATATATATATATATATATATATATATGTATATAAATATGTATATATTTTCCAGGAAAGGTTTGCTCGTATATATTCTCACGGTGAAGGATACAATCTTAATGTTTTACTTGCATCGTACTTTTCACAGAATATTTTTTGTCAGTTTTTGTTTTCTAAGTACTTACAGTGCAAATTTAACCTCATTTTGTAAAGATGGCGTGTCAGGAGTATTACCATTCATGTATAGCTATTTGTGTGTGTGTCTGTATTCACGCACACGTGTATGTGTGTATATATATATGTGTGTGCGTGTGTGTGTGTGTGTGTGTCTGTGTGTGTGTGTGTGTGTGTGTCACACATACACAAATAGTTATATATGAATGGTAATACTCCCGACATACCATCTATACAAAATGAGGTTACACTTGCACTGTAAGTGCTTAAAAGACAAAAACTGACAAAAAAATATTCTGTGCAAAGTACGATGCAGGAAAACATTAAGATTGTATTTTTCACCGTGAGAATATATACGAGCAAACCTTTCCTGGAAACGAAATTTTACGTTGATATCATCAGTATAAAAGTAAATATTTAAAACAAAATTCAAACTATTAAACGTTGCAATTAAGGACTTTATTCATGAGAATACACTCTACATATAGGTGCAACCTTGCACATATGTGTGTGTGGTGTGTATGTTTGTGTATTAAACTAGTATTACCCAATTCTCTAAAATATATAGCAAACCAATTTCAATATTCAATTTCAATTGTAATAAATATATATTTAAACATATAATATACAAGTGTTGATACAATAAAGATCATAATAAAAAATTTACATATAACACTACTTATACTAAATAATCGTGATACTTTAATAACTATTAACATAGCAACAATTAATAATAAATAACATTTATACTATGTGTGTGACTGTTCGGTGTGTTTCTGCGGTGTTTATGGATCTATGAACCTTTAGGTATATCACTTTGATCTACTTAACCGATGATCTCTCTCTCTTCCCCCTCCCTCTCCCCCTCCCCCTCTCTATCTCTCTAGACGTGATACAAATTTTCTCTTGGTAAGTCCCAAATCATAATGCATTGTTGTGGCTGTTTGGTTAAGCCTTTCGATTTAAACCATGAGGCCATGGGTTCGAGTACACAAGGCACCTTGGGTATCTTCAACCAAAGCCTAAAGTCGATCTATACCATTTGCCAGAGATGAGGCAATACAAAAGTCTGTTATATGCACACACACACACACAGAATGGGTGGGAGACAATGATGAGTGAATTCAAAGTCAAAACATCGGGATGCGTCGAACGGGAATATTAACTTCTGTACGGTTTAACCAAGTTGACTTATCCATCTGCAGTCGTGGTCGATAAATAAATACTCAATCAAGTACATTGTGTGAATGTGAAAAAGTCGACCAAAACCAGCATGGCTTCCAGACTAATGGCTGAACTAATATACTAAAAGCAAAAGGGAACTATTATATTAGAACTTTCATGACTATCACAAGACTTAGCATCGTAATTAATTACCGTGACAGGAGTTTCAAGTTGAAAGCAAAAGCAATATCGTTGGCCTTTGCACCTTATTAAAACTCTGCTGTTAATACTGGTTCTATGTAACTAAACCCAAAGTTAGTTATCGAAAATGTAATATATCGACTCATTGATGAAGCCTTAGCGATACCATCATGATTTAGGGTCCACCCACCCGCCATCAAGATAAAGAGACAGACAGACAAATTATCAACACGAGAAAGAGTGTATACTTCATTTATCGACCGCTAAAAGATGAAAGGCAAAGCTGACTTCAGCAGAGTTTAAATTCAGATTGCTAAGAGCCGGAACGATTACTGCAAAAAAATCTATCCAACACTTTTCATGACTTAGTAGATTGGCCATCCAGATGAACTATATAGCAGGTTGAATTGATCTGATAATATTATTGATACTTGAATCGAAAGGCGGCGAGCTGGCAGAATCATTACCGCATCGGCTAAAATACTTAGCTGCATTTCGTCTATCTTTACGCACTGAGTTCAAATTCCGCCGAGGACGACTTTACTCTTTTATCGCTTTAAGGATCTGGAAAATAAGTACCAGTTGAGCACTGGGGTCAGTGTAGTCGACTTTCCCACTCTCCCAAAAATTAAGGCTTTGTGCCTATAGTAGAAAGGAATATTGATACTTGTTTTACTGACCAGAGTGAATTGCTGTCAAAATCGACAACTATATGATTTGAACTTATGGCAGATTTGTTAGAAAAACTGTTTAATCCGGCATCCTTTCTTTATGCCATCTATAAAACCTCCAATGAACTTAATTCCAAATTTTGGTCGATTAACAATTGATTTAATCGTACGCCGTAAGATATTTTCACAGTTATGATTTAACTACATTCTTCAAGCACTGAAACCCTACCACGAAGAATTGCTTTACATAACCTCATCATCGCTCTCCAATCTTAAGAACTCTCTCTCTCTCTCTCTCTCTCTCTCTCGCTCTCTTCCATTTATAATATTTCTGTTTATTTTACTGAACTAAAGCTTGTAAACAAGATTGATAAAAGCATACCATGAGAACGACCAATTACCCAAAACGAAGAAAATAAGTTATCCTGTACATCACTATGTGGTTACTTCCGCACTAAATTCACTGATAGCTTTAAGGTTTAGAGTTAAATGTTATTATATACATAACACATGTTTAATGCTATGTGTTTTCTTTATTACATTATTCAACATTACTAGCCAATTTTTTTTTTTATTTTATCGCCCCTTAAAAATGAAAAGTAGACAGTGAATTAATATATCATGCTGTATTTGTGAGGCTTAATGTCTTAACTGAAGACTTGACATAATCTCATTTTCAATCGGCACCACAACCATTAAATTGGAAAAGGGAAAAAAAAAATCATCTGTAAACGTGGGCTGAAATTTTGAAACCTAGAGCTAAATATTTATCTAATTAGGCAAGTTATACAAACATTCTTCTTAATGACACCAAAGCTACAATATTCTTTAATTTCAATGTCGCCGCTGTAAGAGACCAATAAATCCAGCCCCTATCGGCTGAGTCGCCACTATAAAACTACCACACCCACTCCACCAACAATGACTAAAAGAAAAAGGCCCTACATACTCTCTAGACCTGCTAGAAATAGTAAGCAAATCTCTTTCAAATGGCTTTGTACTAGAAAGGATAACACATTAGATAATGTAGTCTTAGATACAATATGACGGGAAAAAATACATTTTGATCATGTCTATTCGATCAATACTGACCTGGAGCTAAATAACAAGATAGGTAATATTTTTCTTATTTCTTTATTGGCCACAA
>NC_042999.1:89352824-89410324 GCF_006345805.1 Octopus sinensis
CACACATCACACACACACATCACACACACACATCACACACACATACACACACACATACATACAAATACACATACACACACAGAGTATGTATTTTAGTCGTTCCATTAACTGAACTGCCTACTTCTTGTATTAGCGTATGATGTGGTCGAGTATTCCACATATATATGTGCTCCTAACGCAATGCTGACCTTATAAATTACAGGTATAATCCCTCCGAAGGGCTTCCACACATTTTCTATCTTTACAGTTTCATTAGACAGTCATGGTTCGATTCGTGGCTATGGCGGAAGATACCTGCCCAAAATATTTCGCAGTAGAATTCTGAGACCTCATTATAACGGACTGAAATTAATAACCACCCACCCATGTCAGTGTAGCACACACATACACACACACACACACACACACACACACACACACACACACACACACACACACACACACACACACACACACACATACACACACACACATACTGAACTAAAGATTCCTGAAAGGAAGAAAGAGAGAGAGAGAGAGAGAAACTCAAATGTTTTTTAATATTCTTGCCAACTATGGGTATAAGGCTCGAAATTTGGTACTCCAGTACTTCACTGCTCTTATTCCATCGACTCCGAAAGGATTATCAGAATTTGAATTCAGAACGTAAAGAGGACGAAATGCTGCTAAGCATTTTGTCCGGCGTGCTAACGATTCTGCCACCTCACCACCTTCGTATTTCTTAATATAATTAAAGCTTTCCTTGTATGCCTTGAAGTAAAATCTGTTAAGTAAAGCAGCCAGCTGGCAGAAGCGTTGGCAAGTCGAGCAAAATGCTTAGCGGTATTCTGTCCGTCCATACTTTTTGAATTAATATTCCGTCAAGGTCGACTTTACTTTTCATTCTTCTGGGGTAGATAAAATACGTACCAGTTGAACACTGGAGTTGATGTAGTCGACTTAGCCCTCTTTCCAGAAATTGCTGGCCTTGTGCCAAAATTTGAAGCCATTTGAAACCAATTAAAAAAGAATGTAGCCAAAGATTGGACCAAATCCACAATTCAGTTTCGATTCCTGAAGGAAACCACGATATGGTTTCGATTTCTGATCGAAATGTATGAAGGTAACGAAATCCATTATACCCAGCTTTTGAGATTGTGGCTGTTTATGTTTAGTTAAAAGTAAGTATAATAATTTTTATTTATTTCTAATTGAATATGTTGCGCGTATCTCTTAATACTCTCTTTGGGAAGTACTTCAACATCAATTGTAATTTTTCTTCTTCCCTGAAATGCAAGAAGGCGGCTAGCTGGCTGAATTGTTAGCACGTTAGACAAAATACCTATCGGCGTCTTTTACTGCGCTTTACGATCTGAGTTCAAATCCCAGCGAGGTCAATTTTACCTTTCACCACTTTGGGATCGGTTAGGTAAAGTACCAATGAAGTAATGGTGTCGATGCAATTGACTTGTCTCTCCCCTACCTTCATCATTGCTGGCTTTGAACCCTGCATCTGTTCGATAGAATGTTGTGGTCCCTTATACGGGAAATCGGATAACGAGCCTTATGAGTCATAAGGCAAAAACAAAACAAAGAAGTAATAGTAAATAACATACAAACTATGTACAGTTTATCAAAAGGAAAATATTTGTCTAAAAACCCAACGCAAAAACCCTTCGAAAAAGATTTTATAGTCACGTCATCCTATTTTTCCATCACATAAATATTGAGTATTGCGTCTTGTCAGATTTTTTTTAATGAAACGAGTGCCATAGACCAAAATGCTTGCTCATGACAAGTCGAAATCATTACGTGGTTTCGATTACCGAATTACAAAAAATTCATTTCATTTACGCAGCTAATGTATTTGAAAGAAAACACGAGAATCACAAGCGTGCAGCTTTTTTTTTTTTTTTTTTTACTCAATTACAGGGTTTTTATACCATAGCCGAAAGGAGCTAAAATTATTGTCCCATATTCCTTACTTCTAAAGTCCCCGAGAAAGGCATAAACGTCACCACATTTCTTTGTACTCGCTCAAAAGAGAAATCAATATTACTATTCTGTTTTAATTAGACAAGGCAACAAGAACACATAAAACAATAGTTAAGATGGCTAAGTAATAAACATATTTGCTGTATGGTAATTAGCTTTGGCGACGAGCTCCAGAATGTAATAAGGCGCCAAAAGAGAAACGCTACTTTAGCTAGCCGAAATCAAATATGTAAAGAAACATTTTGTTGCTTTTCTTTCTTTCTTTCTTTCATCCATTATTTATTTATTTATTTATTTATTTACTTATTTGTTTATTTACTTATTTGTTTATTTTCTTATGTATTTATTGGTGAGATTATGGTCTCCTTTAACTTTGTTTCTGTTTGTTTCCATTTTAATTCCAGTATCGTAAAAAGAACAGACAACAAATACTACTACTACTACTACTACTACTACTACTACTACTACTACTACTACTACTACGACTAGTAGTAGTAGTATTAGTAGTAATCTGTTCTTTGTACAAAGCGAAAATACATTACAATATAGTCTATTACACTAAAACATAAAATAGGGCCAACTACAAACGTATGCGTGTGTGTTCGGGCCCACAAACATACACACACAGACACACACACATATACACACATATACATACATATATATATACATACATGCATACATACATACATACATACACACATACATATTTTTAAATAAAGCGGAACGTGGTAATGCAAAGAATATTCTCGTGAGTCAGAATACAAGTTTGAAACACGGTGGGAGTAGAACTTACGTCTCATTCTAATGTTCCTGGGCAACGATCACTCTACAATACGTCTCACCAGGCATTTACAACCTACGAAAGTGTAATTGTCCCAGCAGGCATCGAATATCCCCATCGTAGCACATGCACTATCTAATCGACTCGATTAGACAGCGAAATCTCTTTCCTGCACTATATACACTGTGAAATCCCTTCCCTATAAAATATAATAATTAAACGCAAACAGCAAGATACGAAGTACGAGGCAGAACATTCACGTCACACGAGTGAAAACGATATCAAAATTCGATATGTGTTTGAATAAAAGATAATACTGTGGAAAGTGTATTTCTATCAAAGTCACATAGTAAACTGTTCATCACAACTAGAACATCTACAAGAAGACATGGGAACGATTCACACCAGATTTTCAAATGCTTGTTTGCTTTCATACGCGTATAATTTATAAAAGCAAGTTTCACTTCGTTTAAGATATGCATACATGTAATCGCCATTAATCCTCGTTTAATCAACAATAAATTTAATTCAATTGAAGTATAAGTGGAATTTTTAAACGAATAAGAAAATTACTATCACACTGCAGGGATTAGTGCTACACAAAACCGCAAACAAGCTTCCTTTTCAACCTTGGACTAAAAATTATAAGAGCGAATTTTTCAACTTCGGTTAATGTGTTACACTCACCAAAAATAGGTCTGCTACGAGGTTGCTTGATCTTACAGAAATAGCTACCAAATCTTCTTCAAAATACATCCTATCTTGGTAAAAGAGAAAAGGACGAAGAGCCTAATGAGGCTCTGGATGCCTGAAATGAAATTAAACGAGACGTTCACAGCAACAATGCTTATCATCGTAAGTCCATACAATAAGGTTTGAGCTGATGCCAAACAACAATATTTCGTAAAATCCATACGCGAAGACGGAAATTTTCGGTGACTTTTTTTTTCTCATCAAAGGATGATAAAAGATTTTGAAGGGTTTTCTCTGATAAGAAAAAAATGGAGTCAAACAATAACTGTTTACTAGGGTGCATAACGACATACACCAAGAATACCACTTCAGACTTCAGCTGTCATAGGCCCCATATTTGGTCATTCGTTCTGCCAGGAATAATATTCAAATCTTTAAATCCACCATGTTGCGAATAAAGGACGCGTTTATAACGTAGTCCTTGATATAATCTCTGGAAATATAGGATGGTTGAGGTTGTAACACATTTGATAATAGATAAAGTTATTCCTGGAACCTTGAAGCTAATCAACAATAACTTTTGACAAATATTGTGTCAACTCACCAGCAGTCACAAACTTGGTGGCCGTTTCACTACAATGCATTTAAAACGACAGAAGAGAAGGGAAGACTACATTGATACATTCCATAAGCCCTTTCGTTTCCTAAAATACAGTAACACCATTTGATTATTTGCCAAGAGGATCTTTAATTTTGTAGATCCCACCTTACTCCTTATTTGTTGTTCTTCAGTAACAGAAGATGTGGAAGTAACATTACGGCTGAAAGAAAAGCCAAGTACATCTGATGGTTATTTTGTTTCAAACTCCAAACAGCACAAAACAATTCCCCTCAAAACGTTCCTTCTCCACTCCACCGTCAGTTATGAAACCTTCGTTCACTATCTCTACAAAGGGATTAATGTTATGGTGTTTCATCTCTCTCTCTCTCTCCCTCGCCCTCTCTCTCCCCCTCCCCCCCTCTCCCTCTCCCTCCCTCTCTCTCTCTCTCTCTCTCTCTCTCAAGCAGAGAATTCCTAAATTAACTTGTATTGTCACCAAAAGCTTTGTTTTAATCTTTCTCTTTCAAATTAAAACTCCGCTTAAATTATTTAACATATGGACTGATACTACAACATATACCGTTGTAAAACTCGAGCAACTCTCTCAAACTGCCATCTATCAATCATCTGTCACCATTCATCCTAAGTTCCATCTTAAAGTCAATGGAACTAGGCGTTATCAACGACCTGTTTTAAGTCTTTAAATATTTTTCTCTTCTCAGTTATCACAAGTAACTTTGCAAGATCACACCAGTTGTTTCTTGCTCCTGAACTTAATGAAAATATTGTCTTACTCTTAAAATCGACAAAAATTTCGACTCCCTAACACAGTAACCTCCAGGCTAAACTGCTCGCATACGGCTTCCACCTGTCTTACATCGAGTGTTACCTATCAAACTGCACCATTGCAAAATGCACTGATTCTCTCTATATTACCTTTCACTCCCAACTCAATCAGTTTGGGTGTGCAACAACAATCGGTAATGTCTCCCATAAACTTTTTTCTCTGTACATTAATGATCTACATGATGGTACTTAAAGCTGATTACACTCTTATACAGATGATAATCTACTTCATACCTCCTTAAACCTCAGTACACAGGCGTCACTCACACTTAAGTGAGGCACCTCATACAGCGTATGTATATATTTCTTGTACAATGACCTCAAAAAATCCTCCAATAAGTACATGATAAACTTGTTTCCTTCACAATTACTAAAAGCACCAAAGGAACTGCGTTACACTACACTTTCTTTTTGGGTAAATAATATTCAAATTAATGATATTCAAATCAGCAAGATCGTTTAGATTTCATAATCACTGATAATCACTCGTGGGGACTTTGATATTAGAAATGGATCACGAAATGTTTGCCAAGGCAAGCTAGACGATCATAAGGTTGTTTTTTGTTGTGTTTTTATTCTTTATATGGCCATGTTCAAAGCGAGATAGGAAACCCAAGATAATGGAATTTCAAAATAAAACAACTTCTTCAATTCAGAAATTGCTTGTGTTTTATGATATGACATATGGTGATGGTGGATGTAGTTTTGTTTGTACTGTAGAGTTAGCAATGTGTGATTTTATTGTGCAGATGTCAGTCTTCGGTTGGAAAGCTCATAATGGAAAGAAGGCATTCATTTAGACCATATCAATATCCTTGATCCCGGAGGTGTGGGGTGGGAATCAACCGCTCCCACTCCATCTTTCTCTTCCGCTTCAAGAGAAAATTTACAGAAAAAAAAAAATTGATGAGGGACTGATCGAAGAGGAAAGTGTTTTTATTAAAGCTAAGTATAAAACACGTGTCAAATATGGCGGCCTTTACACACAAGATGGCGGAAAAGCCTAAATTTTGATTGATCGGTTTCAGAGCTTACTTTGGAGAACTAACTGCTTTGTTCTCATTTTCATACTGAATTGGATTCCTTCAGTGGCAAACTTCCTACCGCCTATGCGTACTTGGTGGGAAAATATTCAAAAAAGCTACTTCTCCAAGTTAATCCACCTAAAGCTTAAGAATATCTTTCTGTAATTCTTTTAGAAGAATTAACAGTCAAGTTGTCCATTCAGAGAATGTTTTTCAGACCATTATTATTTGCTTCAGAACTGAAAATAGGTTGCATTTTCTGGTTTTTAAACATGGAAACGTCGGACCAATCCAAAAGTCCTAGACAACCAGCTGACACATATAGCATCTTTAAAGTGTATTTTTCTTTTTTCCAAATGGGTCTGTGGTCAAGATTTTCGTTGGTCCTACACGTCGAGTGTAGTTGAGGATCAGAAAAGGTCGACTTTGCCTTTCATCCTTTCGGGGTCTATAAACAACGTACCAGTTGCGCACTAGGGCCGATCTAATCGACTGACCTCCTCCCCCAAAATTTCGGGCCTTCAGCCTAAAGTAGAAAAGATTATTATTATTATTATTATTATTATTATTATTATTATTATTATTATTATTATTATCATCATCATTATTATTATGCCGCGAGGATGAGGAATCGTTAGCAGGCCGGGTAAAATGCTTAGCATTTCGTCCGTCTTTACGTTCTGAGTTCAAATTCCTCCAAGGTTGACTTTGCCTTTCATACTTTCGGGGTCAATAAATTAAGTACCAGTTGAGTACTGGGGTCGATGCAATTGACAATCCCTCATTAGAAAATTTCAGGCCCAGTGCCTACAGTATTAGTAGAAATGTTACCGCGCTGGACAACTCCTTAACGGTATGTCATCTATCTTCACGTTCTGAGTTCAAGTGCTGCCGAGGTCGACTTTGCCTTTCATTGCTTCGGGGCCAAAAAATAAGCACCACTGGAGTACTGGGGTTCATGTAATCGACTTACACCCTCCTCCGAAACTGCTGGCCTTGTGTCAAAATTTGAAACTAATACTGTATAGCATGTATTTTTATCATTCCATTCTCTGTAAATCCCCACTCTTTATGTCCATCTTCGTATTGTACTCTTCATCTGTCACTCTGGCGACAAATAAAAGAATTCATCGCCATCGTCATCATTATCATCGTTATCATTATCATGATCATCATCATCATCATCATCACCATTATTATTGTTATCTCTATTATTATAAATGAGCGTTTTGTTTAGGATACGACCTTTCTTGTGGAAGTTCAAAAGAAAACAAACCAAAACTTGGTAACATTGGAAAATATTGAACGAAAATAAAATATGAAAAGACACAAAATGATAGAAAGTTTAGCGGATAAAATTACTACAACTATTACTACTAAAATTCTGTTACTAGCAGCAGTTGGCAGCAACCTACTATATACAAGTAAAATTAACCCACACAGTTGAATTTTTTAAACGAAACCCTATCTATTACAAAATAGCATTAGAAATATCAAAATCTATTTGAAAATAAACATCAAAATGACCATGCTTATGTATAATATTGTATTATCCTCAAGTAGCCAAATGGTACCAGATTATAACTGCATCATCACACCGAGTTGATTCACAAGACGAGTGAGTTATTATTGAGTGAGTCAGTAATTAAGAGAGAGAGAGAGAGAGAGAGAGAGAGAGAGAAATTGGTGAGGAAAAAGATGAGAGAGACGGTGAGAAAAAGCAAGAGGTGTGAGGGAATGAGAGAAACAGAAAGATAGAGAGAGAGAGAGAGAGAGAGAGAGAGAAAGAAAGTGTATGTAGTAAAAAGAAGATGAGAGAGATGGTGAGAAAGAGTAAGATAATTGTAAGAGAATGAGAAAAATAGAGAGAGAGAGGGAGAGAAATTAGTGAGAAAAAGAGATAGTAAGAAGAAGCAAGCAGTGTGAGGGAATGAGAGAAATAGAGAGAGAGAGAAAGAAATAAAAACAGACAGAGAAAGAGAGAGAGGGAGACAAAATCAGACGTATTACATGCGATAGTAAGGATAGGAAGACGGGTAGAGACATTACCAATCATTTGTAAATTAATGCGAAATTAGCAGAAATAATGTAAGCACATCCGAAATGAAATTGAAATAATAACAGAATAAAGTATAGCATATAAAAAATGTGTCTCGTGTTGAAATCATGTAATATCTGTTAAATAAAGCGTCCATAGTCTGGGCGTCTCGTTGTTGGTGACCATGAGCCATTTCTATGGGAATTTCACTTAAAAACCAATTTAGATGATATGAAATTGACCAAAGGCTACTACCTCATTGCTTATGTATATCTGCATACATTACATCCCCCCCACACACACACACAAACACACACATACGCACCTATGTATGCGTGTATGCATATTTACACATATACTCACACATATTTGCAAGCATATACATGTGCATATATATGTCTGTGCATTTAAATTCATGTGGATATGTATATGTGTATGCAAGCGCACTTGCATGCATATATATCCGTATAAATATGTGTGTATGTGTCTGTACTGGTAACACAAGACGATGATGACGTTGGTAATGATGATGATGATGATGATGATGATGATAATAATAATAACAATAATAATAATAACAATAATAATAATAATAATAATAATAATAATAATAATAATAATAATAGAGGGTCAACCTTAGGAATAAGCAAGTGCCTCCGCTGTTCTGCATCTGGAATAGAGTGGGTGAAGCCATTGCCCATATCACGAACGAATGCCCTAGTCTTGCCAAAAATCACTACATGTTGTGACGATATGACCAGGTAGCGAAAGTGCTACATTGGAAACTGCGATCATACCAGTAGTAATTGGTGCGTTGGGAATGCCCAAAACAGGAGCTGAGAAGTATATTAAGCAACTCCCTGGTAACTCCAATCTCCGTGAACTACAAACGATAACATTGACGCGTACAGCCCATATACTACGGAAAGAACTTTGCATCTAAAATGGAATAAATGTAGTGATAATTTTAGCATGCATAGCAAAAGTGCCCTTGCAGCTCTAGGCCTCCGGAGGATGCCCAGTACTAAGCTGAAATAAGTTCTTTTGAAAAGAAACCATAAATAATAATAATAATAATAATAATAATAATAATATAATAATAATAATAATAATAATAATAATACCACAGTGTCACTTTGATGGCATGCGCTGCTCTCTCACTCAATAATAATAATAATAATAATAATAATAATAATAATATAATAATAATAATAATAATAATAATAATAATAATATAATAATAGATAGATAGATAGAAATAATAGGTTATATACATTTATTCATTTATTATAGGCTTACATTCGTTTCAGTTACGCATTTGGGTACGTTCATGCTTCAAGTTTATCAGTCGATCGATTGTTCGATTGAAAATATAGAGAACGACTCTCACAATGATTTCTTCTTCTAAGCCGAAACAAATCAACTGCCAAAAAAAGAAAAAGAACAAGAGAAAAGAAAGAGGATGGAATTTGGTCCGCATGGAATTTATATAGAATTAGGTCGCCTGTTTCAATCTATCAATCTTAAGCTATTGTTCTTTCTTATCACGGATGAATAGTGTTGACATCCAGTAAAGAAATTTTATAACAAACAGCCTCTTATGGCCAGCGTGGCCAGCGTGGCCAGCGGCAGGCTTTTGGAGTTTACTGCAATATTTTTGGAAGCTATGTGAGCGGAGATTTATATATATATATATATATATATACATGTATACACACATACACGCACATGCGGAGAGAGAGAGGGGGAGGGGCATTGAGTGAGGGAAATTTCTGAAGATGCATATGAAAGTACATCCCATTGCACATAATTGTTTTTGCTCTTACTCATGTATAAAGTTTCAGAAAGATTCCAAAGATATACACATGTACAAAAAAAAAAGATGTAAACTAAAAAACGAATATTGTTGCCGATTATGTTATATTTTGAATTCTAATTCATTGAGTTCCTCATTCCCGAGTAGTGGTGACATGACCTTATGTTTACTCTTATTGGTGTAAAAAGATGAAAGAATGGACTTGGTTGCTCTAAATTTATAGTCTGATATAAGGACGTGAATTTGGCTCACATATTTTATTTCTTTATTGTCCACAGGGGGCTAAACATAGAGAGGACAAACAAGGACAGACAAAGGGATTAAGTCGATTACATCAACCCCAGTGCGTAACTGGTGCTTAATTTATCGACCCCGAAAGGATGAAAGGCAAAGTCGACCTCGGCAGAATTTGAACTCAGAACGTAACGGCAGACGAAATACGGCTACGCATTTCGCCCGGCGTGCTAACGTTTCTGCCAGCTCGCCGCCCTATTAAAATAAATGAGTTCTCTCCTTAACAATAAACATTTCGTGCTTCGCAGGTAGAAGTAGGTTTAATGTCAGCTTCTATTTTTTCGTATCACATAGATATAAAGAAGAGTGTCGATTCACTTAATATTCCACATTTATGGCTCTTGTAGTTCAAGAAGAAGCTTGGTTTGATATTCGACTGTAGTTTGCTTCAGATTTATCTCTCTTAAAAACTTGACAATAGTCAACAGGCACATTGGGACTCCAGATGTTTTGGTAACACTTATTCATGGTGGAAATACTTTGAAGGAAATGCTCTTAATGTTCGTCGCTTACTGCACCCAAGTTTTCCGAAAAAGGTTCGAGTAAGAATCCAAAGAATAAAATTTTAATATCATACCCCACCCCCAATATTCAGTAAGTTCAGAAAATTTAATACTATTCAGAACAGCTTCGACCATGCGTTTTCCAAAACGTTTGCGTTAACACCGTTGCTACAGAGCTTGCTTAACTTCGTTTAATTCTTCTTCAGATCTTTCATCTCTTAATTCTTCCCTGAGGGTTTTATAAAAATGCCTTCTCTAATATTAATTCACTGATTCAGGGAACTTATTTTCCAAATATCTGAAACAAATTTTTATTTTATGAATCGGTTTAGTATGTCCAAGCTTAATATATAATGGAGAAAGAACAACTTTTTCAGAATCAAGAATCGTTCAAACATTTTTCTTGCCTGTAACAAATTCTTATGAACATAGTAGTTATTAGCATCCTGCAGTTTCATTCTCATAAACAATACCGATTGGTTGTGTGATCTTGTTGCAATCCTTGCAAACAAGTAATACTCTTCAGAATTCCACAAGTTATCTACTTACATTTACATTATACTTACATTCCACGTTATATGACAATTTTATATTTGTAGCATGTGGAATAGACGAAGAGAATTTATATTGTTCTAAATGATTTTTGAAAACTCATCCACGACGAAGAGCCAGTCATTGAATTAGCATCTTTACAAAGTACAAATAATATCTTCATGAGAGAAAAAAAACTGTCTCTTAGATAAATTCAAACCCCAAACTATATCCTTTAGATCCCATTAAGATCTTGAAATCGTAAGAAAACGTTAGAATTATATATCTGTTAACTTTTAATCATCTTTCAATATATTTATTTCACAATGTAACTAACATCAACAGTAAAGATGTGTGGTGTAGAAGTTCAGACGTTGGTATCACAATCATTAGGTTGTCCGTCCGATTTTTGGAATTTTGAGACGCGTTGTGCTTTTGAGCAAAGCAAATCATTTTACATATAGTCTGTCCAAGCAATATTGTGAGTAGGGATTAAGCCTATGATAAGCATTTGTATTGTGCAGGGAAGTGTATCATATACTCATTAGTTTAAACGGCCAGGAGGAACGAATCGAGATAAAATCGACAAACTTAACTTTTGGTTAATATCAGCACCTGCTCTATATACGGTCCACGGGTATGACGAATAAAATATTCTCCTTTAAATAGTTCCCTTTTCTTACTTTCATTTCCTATTTCTTTTTGGGTGGTGGTAGTGGTGGGGGTGTAGATATTTTGGTTTCTGTTTTAATCTCTGTGACTCCAACGAAATGAACTGCTTTCTCTCATCCTCTAAAATCTCCCAACATAAGTCAGTTATTTGATAAAATCTCCTGCATTAAAGATTTATGATTTCAACATTCTCAATTCTTGAACTGCATTTACACAATTCCAGCTGATACAAAACTGGAAACTCTTACCATCTTAAATAAGTAGTAATATTAAAATAATTAATCACAGCATAATGTTAGCGGTGGCAACACTACTGTGATATGACAACACTATGATATTTGCGCTAATGATATAACGTTAGGAGTATCAACAATGTGTTGCTATAACAACAACCTTTGTAACGTTAACGTTGTTCACTGAATAGTTACAACCAAACTAATGTGTTGTGATTATAAAATCCGTTAGCAGTGTCCACACAAACGATATTGTTAACAATGTCACTTATGATGCAATATTTATGAAGAGAATATACAGTTATGCCTAATTGTGTATTTATGTATGTATGCGTGTATGTATGCGTGTGACATGTCTATGTGTGTGCGTGTCTGTGTGTGTGTGCGCGTTTGTGCGTATGTGTGTGTGTGTGTGAGCGTATGTCTGTGTGTGTATGTGAGTGTGTGTAGAATTGAAGAGGTGTAACAAACCTTATATAGGCTCATTGCCATAGCACTGACGTAAGCTCGATGCTGTTGAGTAGAAGCCAGTGAATATCTCTGGCTGCCATTTGAAGCCTCACCCTTCGTTGCTCAGTCTCACTCTCTTGGCGGCTTGTTCACATAGTAAAACGGAGCGCCAGTCTGTCTCAGCCTTTCTACCACACCCGATTATGCTTACCTTTTCTCTTAACCGTCTAGCTTCCTTATAGCCGACCTAATGGCGACAATGCCTCCGCCTTCGTCCATGATTTTAATCTTACCACTTTTATGGTACGATCGTTATTTTTTAGTTGAAACGTCTACGTATTCTTGTTATTCTTTTAATTCTGTATTTCTCAATCTTCAACTACAAACAGAAGAATCAAGAAGCTACCAAAGAAATTCTATGCGTATGATTTGTAATTTCAAACCGCTTGTCGACGGGTAGGTACAGTATTAGTATACCAATTCACAGGTTGCAAGCTCTCGTTTTTTTTTTGCGTGCTTTATGCTGTTTCGTGTGAGTGGGCAGCTTAGTTCTTCGATACTGTTATAATTGAAATAGTTTTAAAGAAAAGAATTTTGCTTTCTCTGTGTATGTGACACCAACTCAAGTGATTGATTATTGCTTGGTCCTTTATCAAAGAAACGAGAACTTTGCAGAGTCTTTGTGATACAGTGATTAATGGAAGGGTAAAGTTTCAGGATGTATCAAAATATTTTTTTTGTTTTTTTTTTTTAACAAAGGGACCGAAATATAACAATAGAAGATTTGCTTCATTTGTTATAATGAACTTGGCGACGTAAACGAGAGAGGACGTAGTTTCCTCAATGAAAGAGAAGTAGAAATGGCTATTACTTCTCAAAAGCTATACTATTCTATTTCTGAAGGGCGACGAGCTGGTTGAATCGTTAAGCACGCCGGGCGAAATGCATAGCAGTATTTCGTCTGCCGGTATTTCGTTCTGAGTTCAAATTCCGCCGAGGACGACTTTGCCTTTCATCCTTTCGAGATCGATTAAATAAGTACCACTTACGCAGAAGGAATACTTAATAATAGTAGCTATTTATGACCAGAAGGCCTGAGTCAGGAAGCATTAAGTGTCATGTTATGAAGTACATTGCTAATGAGAGAATAGAAATAATAAAGTGTGTTGTCCGACACCCTACACACACACACACACATATATATATATCTTTTACTTGTTTGAGTGACTAGACTACGGCTGTGCTGGAGTACCACCTTGAAAAATCTTAGTCAAACGAATAGACCCCGTGACATTTTTTTCATACCTGGTACTTATTCTATCAGAACCTTTTACCGAACTGCTAAGTTATAGAGACGTAAACACACTAATACCAGTTGTTAAGCAGTGGTGCGGGACAAATTCAGACACAAACAAACACACACATATATATATATATATATATATATATATATATATATATATATATATAGGATGGGCTTCTTTCAGTTTCCGTCAACTAAATCTACTCACAAGGCTTTGGTGTGCCTAGAGCTATAATAGAAGACATGTGCTCACTCAGTTGCCACCCAACCGGGAACCATTTGTTTGGAAACAAACTTCTTACCATGCAGCCATCTCTGCACCTATAAAAACAATTCTTTATTTTAAATATTTTTATTTTATTTTAATAAACTACAGAAACAAGAGTATACTTTTTGACTTATCCTCGTACACATACGCATACACACACACACACAACCTCCTAATTGCATTGAAGCCCCCACCCCATCCGCCAGAGATACAAATTTATCATTTTTGTCTACATCCCCTTCTGTCGTAGAAACCACATTCTATACTCAAACGTCACTCTGAACAGTACTGTTTATACATATGTAGATTCCACTATTCTCTTCATTCACTTCTCTCACCTTGATAACAGTAACAAGGATTTGCTCTGGTTCAAGGATTTGCCGTAACTCTGATATCAGTTATAAAGATTTGCAGTAACTCTGGTTCTACTTCTTCCATTCCTCTAAATGCATGTCATTTCTTCCAATGAGCAGCAACTATATTGGACTATATTTCTTCGTGCCTCAATGGCATCAATCTCATTTCACTCATTACTGAAATCTTTGTCCTCAGTGACATTAATATTCTTCTTGGATCTCGCACTCATCTGACGTTAGTCCGGAAACCGAATCAGTCTCAAGCCTTGACTCTTTACGTCAATAAATTTATTCATAGCTGACACACAGACATTCGAACTACCTTTTATTTCTTCCTCATTTCCTAACACAACGCCACTTAGTTAGATCGAACCCTACGCCATAGTTGCCAATTGAACTTCTTAACGACACGGCCGTCATAAATTTTAGGAAACGCTTTACATATTTACAATTTAAATGTACGCATTGTGAGTGTGTGTGCGTGTGTGTGTGTGTGTGTGAGAGAGAGAGAGAGAGAGAGAGAGAGAGAGTGTGAGAGAGGTAAAGCTTTTTAAGAAGGTCGAAGGTTAGATATAGAATACTTATGAGGCACTATAGGTATCTTTTTGACTTGAATCAATGGCTTTGATCAAACTTCTTGAAGAATTTCAGTCCTCTACATGTAACCTTCATGTATATTTTTATTGAGTTGGCGAGCTGGCAGAAATATAAGCAAGCCGGGCCAAAGTCTTAGCGGCACTTTGTCCGTCTTTACGTTCTGAATTCAATTTCCGCCGATTAAAAAGGATGGTATATACCGGTGGGTCAGGGAGTGTCAATAATAACAAAGAATAGCATATTACTGAAAATATAACACTGTATTGTAAGTGGTGTGGAGGCCCAGTGGTTAGGGCAGCGGACTCGCGGTCGGAGGATCGCGGTTTCGATTCCCAGGCCGGGCGTTGTGTGTGTTTATTGAGCGAAAACACCTAAAACTCCACGAAGCTTCGGCAGGGGGTGGTGGCGACCCCTGTTGTACTCTTTCGCCCCAACTTTCTCTCACACTCTTTTCCTGGCGTCCAGTCCAGATAGGGAGGTGGGAACACATACGTCACAGAAACTGGGAAACTGGGCCAATGAGCCTGGCTAGGCTTGAAAAGGGCGCATAAACAAATAAAAATTGTAAATGGTAGGTAAGCTTGTGTGCAACAGTCTGTTACCTAATACACATATCAATAGAAACAGCTTTCCGCATTCAGTGAATTTTGGGATACATTTTTGCGTATACATCATCAATAGGGTTGACTTGGCTATCCGAGCCAAATAGGGGACTAAAGTTAAAGTACACACAATATTTGCAGTTTTCGTAACAACTGGCCACATATGTAGATAATTTATGAGTGTATGTTATGTGTCTATGCAATTTTTCTGAAGTTGCGTGAAAGTGCCTTGTAATAAATGAACATAAGTATGTAGTAATAACAATAAGGATCCATAGTAAGAGACAGTCAAAATAAATAAATTCAGTTGATGACGAGGTGTTGCCGATGCTACTGATGATAGTACTGATGACGCTGTGGACAACGACGACAGTGATGACGGCAAACAATTGGGAGTAGAGCTAGAATATAAAACAAGCCGCCGTGACAGCATAAGTGAGCTAATGAAAAGCTAATTCGCATTCGTTATACTAACATGTGTACAGACATATCGGCAGACGGTCTATTAACAATTTCACTTTGTCTGCTGCTTCGTTCGTTCTTTTCTCTTTATTCTCTTCTCTTTTTTTTTGTTTTTTTTTTATTTCTTTCGTTCTTTTCTCTTTATTCTCTTCTCTTTTTTTTTGTTTTTTTTTATTTCTTTCGTTCTTATTTTTTCTTTGTTACGTCTATCTTTATATATTTAGACATAAAAATAAAGCATCCATTCGAAATACTTCACATAACTAGAGTTTCACCTCCTCCTTCGGACTACATTTTTTCATACCAAACAGATGTTGACTGCAATCGAACTAATAATGATTATGTTTTCTCGAAAGGAAAGCTATACTGTAGCCTCTGTCCAGTCCGATTCAGGTAAACACAAGTTTACTGAGGCTGGTATTTCATAAACGACCAACAAAATAAAGACTAGCTACAAAATCTACAGCAGATAACGTTCAAGATCTTCCCAAAACCTTTATCCATCGGAATGAGATGAGTGCAAAGCATGAAAGCTGAGTAGCTTATCCCACTTGCAGATGGAGTACGACTACTCCACTCTGTTGTGAGGATGTAAACACACCAGCATCGGTTGTCAAACGATGTGGGGGGGGGAGACAAACACAGACACACAAAATTATACTCATATATACATATACGACGGGCTTCTTTCAGTTTAGGTCTACCAAATCCAATCACAAGGCTTTGGTCGGCCCCAGGTTATAGTAAAAGACACTTGCTCAAGATGCCCCGTGGTTGGACTAAACCCAGGACCATGTGGCTGGTAAGCAAGCTATTTACCACACAGCCATTTTATATATGTGTGTGCGTGTATGCGTGCGCGCGTGTGTGTCCATGTGTGTGCGTGCATGTGCAAATATACATGTAATGCATACTTGCATCGACTTAAAACTGGCCATAAATTTGTGTGCTGAGCAAAAAATACTTCGTGAAATTGATTCGGTCTTGTCACACACCAGCAACAGAGGTTCGGTACTCGTTATAAATATTCGTTCGTTAAATTTAACAATTACTTTTTTTTTGTAGACTTTAACTAAATCTCCATATTTGTGCATAAAGTATGTAACAAGTATGTACGCGTGTGTGAGTGTATTTACACGCGCGCATGCGTGTAAGTGTGAATGTGTGTGTGTCTGTGTGACATATATGTACATCCCTATTATTTTGCGATTGATTTGCGTACTTCATCTGTATACTGGCTAGCCACAAATTTCTTCACAGTTATCCGGCCATCGGAAAAATACTATGAAAAATGACTATAGTATTTTTCCGATGGCCGGATAACTGAAGAGATGACGACGTGGATTTCCACTTCGGCATCCGAAACTTGAAGTTTTATCATGGCTACCGAATAATTGTCACATATTACATTTACAGATATATATATATATATATATATATATATATATAATGCTTGTGTGGTAAGTAGCTTGCTTACTAACCACATGGCTCTGCGTTCAGTCCCACCGCGTGGCATCTTGAGCAAGTGTCTTTTACTATAACCTCGAGTCGACCAAAGCCTTGTGAGTGGATTTCGTAGACGGAAACTGAAAGAAGCCCGTCATATACATATACATATATATATATATATATATATATATATATATATATACGAGTATATGTTTGTGTGTTTGTCCCTCCAACATCGTTTGACAACCGATGCTGGTGTGTTTACATCCTCATAACTTACCGGTTCGGCAAAACAGGCCGATAGAATAAGTACTAGGCTTACAAATAATAAGTCCTGTGGTGCTCCAGCGTGGCTGCAATCAAATGACTGAAACAAGTAAGAGAATAAAGAAAAGAATATATATATGCTCACATCCACACACCCTCTCCAACATCTTCACCACACGCACCAGTTTCTTTATTACCCACAAGGGGCTAAACGTAGAGGGGACAAACAAGGACAGACAAACGGATTAAGTCGATTACATCGACACTAGTGCGTAACTGGTACTTAATTTATAGACCCCAAAAGAATGAAAGACAAAGTCGACCTCGGCGGAATTTGAACTCAGAACGTAACGGCAGATGAAATACCGCATACACACCACACCCCATTATGCACACTCCCACACACACTCATGTGCATATGCATCCACACACACTAGCACCCAATATCTGCCAACGCCCGTGATCTCTATCACACCACCCCTGAACCCTATCCCACCCCTCCTCACCCCTATCCTATCTCCCAACCCTTATCTCTCACCACCCCTAGCCCACCTTACACTTCTATGCATTCCCCGCAGCACACATTATTCATTCCAAATACACACACAAGGCACAACACGCCTGAACTCAGACATTATACATACAACATGCATAAACACATACAATTTTTGCACAGAAACATAGACAATACACATGTACACTATAGGGTCACACGCACACATTTACACACATGCACACACACAAGCTGAACAAGCACACACCAACTACGATACACAAGCGTTTACACACGGACACACACATGCACACACGCACGCACACACATATATACACGTCCATGTGCACACACACACGATAGCCGCACACATATACATACGTCCATATGCACACACACAACTACACGAAACGCACATCACTTCATACAACGCACACACTAGGTTACCTGTGCACACACAACACATTCCCATAGACACACACACACAGGCCCATGCATTTGTACACACACATGATAACCTCATAACCTGAAGAAATGTCCGATGGCTCATGAGTGAACTCAAAAATTTTAAGTCAAGACAATCAGCGTAGTACTCGCTCAAGGTGCTTTTAAGAGTAGTTCTATACTACTATGAGAGGCTTGTAGAGATATATTGTCTCCTCTCATTCATTTCGACGTCTTCTTGGTGAGAACCACGATGAATGCTCTCGAAGATGGTGTGGTCAAAATTAGCATCTGAGTGGAAACATTGCAAGCATCAGTTTTGTTGACGACCTTGGATAGACTGGCAGAAAGTGAGAGAGAGAGTGAACTGCTTTTCTTCGTCAGCTGCTTTGATAGAGCCTCCGTCGAGTTTTGCATGGAAATAATTGTTTTAAAAAATCACAAGAAATGCAAGCGGTGTCGACACATGGAACATCTCTGTCCAAATATTAGAAACACGGACAGAAACGAGAGATAGTACAAAATTCAATTTTAAAGGGAATAGTGGAATTAACCAATAGAAGGCCAAAACCAAAAATTCTTGCAAGAACTGAACGTACAGTGAGTGCTTTAAAAAAACTCGAGCCAACATGGAGAGCTAGAACAAGATCATATTCTTGTGTTACCCTCTATTTTTCTATATGTATACGAAGTATTTACTTTCATAGTAGAGTCACGTAAATAAGAAGTTACAGCAATATGTTAGGCATCTCGAAAATTAACTACATCACATGATCTGCAAACCCATCTGGCACCGCATTAGCTCTCATGAAAAACCTTTCCACAAATTTTCAAAGAACTGTGAAAGGGTCAAGTATAAGGGACAGACAGAGGGGAAAAAAATGGACAGATAGTATAGAGGAATGGACAGGAAAATTATTATTGGAGACTCGAACTCTGATACGCAATCACGATATATAGGAAAGACTGGTACACAGCATGGGGCAATGGTGTCCTTACGATTCCGTCAGGAGTTAAGGGCTCAAGCACCAAGCAAGCAAATAAGCGAAAAACCACCGAGCATATTTTGTATGAAAGTATTAAAGCAACGCGGCTTTTGAAGATCCAAATAACTATTAATTCAACACCAGGAAAAACTTTCTCGTGTATTTACAGACGTCAGACTTTTATCACCAGCTGAAATAATTGCGATGAGATCACTAAGAAAATAAAATATGTTATTTATTATTTAATACACGTCTAACAAGTGCCCCGCCTCCAAATATCTTGCTGAACCAATTTCGACAAACTTTGGTATATCATCTTTCAGCTGCTACTCACTTCACATGATACTGTCACAGCACCACCCAGAATATATCCACATCCATCTTCCACTTACTCTATTTGACGTTCCACCCTATCAGCTTTTAAAAAATATTCTACTCTTGATATTGCTGAAATTTTAGCTTCTAATATTGTGGCTTATTCCCACCAATCTATTCGATACTCCACTCTTCCTTTTATTGCTGTTTTGACGTATAAGTTAAAGCTGGTTAATACCTTATATCCAAAGAAGGATGTCACTTCAACTATACAACCCCCCGAGAAGATGGAAATGATTATTAATAAACACTTGTTGAAGCACTGAATTATTGCTCTCTTCCTTATACAGCAAGATGAATTCGGAAAATCATGATATGTACGTGATGGTTTCCCTTAGAAGTTTTTAAATTTCTATTATGATTTCTGAATCATTATTGACACTTTGCTTAGACAAAAGTTCCAATTTTGTGAGCGGAAACACAGGAATTTCATTCTTTCACCAGTATATTATTTTAGTGTATTTACTTTATCAGCTTACAAGAGGAAATTAAAAATCAGCTTTTGAATAATTTTTATTCTCAAAGCGAGGAAAGACAAATGCCTAACTGTGTTGGTCAACCTATTTTCGTTCATGTCCTCAGTATTCGTATAGTGTTACTAGAATGCCTTCGGAGTAAAATACATGCTCATTTTACTCCGACTAAAATATTTAAAAAAGGAAATTGTTAGTCTGAAACCATACTACAACACAGTTCTCTCGTGAAATATTTGCAGTTTCCAATACCTTTTACGTATCGCAATTCTCTTTAACTCATTACGTTCGCAATACTTCCCCCATTTTAGTAAATACATCGAGAAAAATTGGTTTCAAATCCATTCGAAACGTACATTAGCATGGAACAATTTTTTTACTTTCGCTATAATGCATTTTAGACGTGTGAAAAGATAATTGGAGATTTAACACTATGATAAACTCACAGATACCATCAGCGATAATTGCTATTACTTTCATTGTTAATATTTATAAGACATTATTTGGCAATTATCATCATTTAAAGTGAGCAGGTATCAAATCAGGAAGTCTAGTTGTAAACAGTATAAGAAGCTAGTATAAATATATAAAATAACGAGAGGAATGCAAGGTCGTTCACTTTTTTTTATCTTATTACGTGTGCGTGTCCATATATATTTATGTATATATATATACCGAAATTTAATCCAGTCTCCATGACCATACGATTGAGTATGTTAATTTTAGTTTCAAATTTTGGCACAAGGCCAGCAGTTTTAGAAGAGGAGGCTAGTTGATTTCCTTGACTCCAAAACTCAACTGGTATTTATTCTATTGACCCCGGAAGGATAAAATGTGCAATTAGTTTCTGTTGAATTTAAACTCAGAACGTAAGGAACTGTTTAAGCATTTGGTCCGGCGTTGTAATGATTTTGCCAGCTCTCCGCCTTGAGTATGGCAATATTCTTTTCCTCTCTACTATAGGCACCAGGCCTGAAATTTTGGGTGGAGGGGATAAGTCGATTATATCGACCCCAGTGCTCAACTTCATTAAATCCGAAAAGATGAAAGACAAGGTCCACCTCGGTGGAATTTGAACTCAGAACGTAATGGCGGTCAGAATACTGCTAAACATTTTAGCCGGTGCGGTAATGAATCTGCCCGCTGGCCACCTTGAATACGCTAATGTTACTAAATACTAAGGCGGCGAGCTGGCAGAAACGTTAGCACACCGGGCGAAATGCTTAGCAGTATTTCATCTGCGTTACGTTGTGAGTTCAAATTCCGCCAAGGTCGACTTTGCCTTTCATCCTTTCGGGGTCGATAAATTAAGTACCAGTTACGCCTTGGGGTCGATGTAATCGACTTAATACCTATGTCTGTCCTTGTTTGTCCCCTCTGTGTTTAGCCCCTTGTGGGTAATAAAGAAATAGGTATTTCGTCTGTCTTTCGTTCTGAGTTCAAATTCCGCCGAGGTTGACTTTGCCTTTCATACTTTAGAGGTCGATAAATTAAGTACCAGTTACTCACTGGGGTCGATCTAATCGACTGACCACCTTCCCTCAAAATTTCGAGCCTTGTACCTAGAGTGGAAACGAATATTACTAAATATTAACACCCATGAGATATCAACGGTTTATCGAGCTGGTATCCAGTTGTGTTGGTCTGAATTATCCAAAAGACAAAAACTAGTGTGCACTTGGGTACACAGGCAAGGCTGAGGGATTAAAAATTCACTTCGCAATCATCAGGTACAGGGTTCGGTCCCACTGCCCTGTCCTTGTGGGTGAAACTCGATAGACGGAAACTGTGTCGAAGCTCGTCAGATAGGTTGTATCCGTAGTTTAATGGTCCCATTTAGTCACATATTGTATTATATTAATTCTACCCGAGAATTTTATTTGGAGTGTACATTACTGTAGATTACTCCACCGCCTATTCGTAAATATAACATGTTAATATTTTACTTGATCGAGCAAGTGGAAGTAATCGCCGACAATGACGGAGGACCAATTAAATTAGTGTATCTTTTCGCTGATTTCTCAAAGGTCGTGGGAGTAATTTGTTCCCATCAATGCAAGTAAATGCAATAGTTGTCAGCAATGCTTTTCGAGAGTATATGTATTTTCAGCTCGATAGACTGAATCCGTAGGAGTTTTAAACATTTACCAATAAACATAGTTTAATGTTGATGAGAGAACGTGAATTATCGACACTTTAGTAGTGCCCTTACCACACGGCTACCAGCAACTCTCTACATGAAATATTTTACAGTTCAGACTAAAAATAAAATGCTCCCCTTTTAAAGCCTAGCCAGGCTCATGGGCCCGGTTTCCTGGTTTCTATGGCGTATGTGTTCCCCAGCTGGAACTGGAGCAATGTGAAATGAAGTGTTTTGCTCAAGAACACAACGCGTCGCCCGGTCCAGGAACCGAAACCACAATCTTACGATCATGATGCTGACACCCTAACCACTAAGCAACGCGCCTCCACACAGTTCGGTCTATACTAATTTAAATATTTCTTTTGTGAATCGTAATGGATTAATTAACCTTAGAGCCTAGAAAACATTTGTCATAGTAGCAATAAAAACACTGTGGTCGTACATAAGTATACCTTCAGTAACACACACGAAGAAGGAAGTGGCGGAGAGACAACCTTCAGTTCTCAATATTTTTTACCCAACAGGTGGACAGTGGCGAACAGAAAATAAAAGTTGCTTCATACAAACGTGTGTGTATGTGTGTGAAAGTGCGTTTAGCTATGTATATATTTTTGAGTTACATAGTTTCTATATTTCTGTGTGTGAGGAGTGCATCAGCTGCCTAAGTTAATGTTATCTTTGTATATTCTATTGAAGATTTTATCTCGTTAGTCTGGAGACGAATTTATTTACGCTAACCCAAAACTCTTTTATTAGCTGTTTCGTTTAGAAAGCTAAATCAGTCGTGATTTGAACTTACATAGATCTTCCCTAAACGACTTCCAGTAGTAAATATGCACCACCAGAAAAGCGGTAAGTCAGATAAGCACTCTATTTATCACTAGTTATAGCAGCTCGTTTTCAACATTAACACGCAGTATGTTTACAATTATTAATACATCAGATTGTTATTATTAGCTTTGTGTGCTATCAGGTGCTCAAACAGGCGACCAGCTGACGCCATAAGGCTGATCTCCACACTTCCCCTATTCTTCAACTTATTCCGGCTTCAGCAGTCTTCGTTCGCTTGCAGATCAAATGAATTTCTGAAAGCACTTTTGGATTCTTACTTTTGGCAACCATTCATGGGACAATGTTTTAATCTCTTTCCAGACCCTAGACAAACCGTCATCAGTTTGGACAGGTTAAATCGTAAGAAATGGACACTTGGGGATTATAAACATATATGAAATTAATGGAAAACAGAAACACACACAAACATATCGCATACACACACACACACACACACACACACACACACACACACACACACACACACATATATATACATATATATGTGTGTGTTTATACATTAGATAGATAGATGTAGATATAGATATAGATATATATAAATATATACACACACACACATCGCATTTATATTTATAAGCACATATGGACACCCGTAATATGACTTTGTGTGTATGTATATATTTATATTCATATATTGAAGTGTAGACACACACACATACATACGACATACACCCACAAAAAATATATATTTATATTTCTATATTCAAAGTGCCTCATACTTAGTGATACTGAAAGTGACATGTATCAACAAATGAAGTTAAGGATCTGATGAATACAATAGGTGTGTGGAAATAGAGAGAAGGAAATAGAGATGGAGAGAGGGTGGGGGAGAGAGAGAGACAAACAGGGGCAGAGATAGGGTGGTAGATGGATGGAGACGTACATACATATACACACGACAAATGCACATGTATATATATTCATATACATATATATATATATGAATATATATATATATATGAATATATATATATATGATATATATATATATATATATATATATTCATATATATATATGTTCATATATATATTCATATATATGTTCATATATATATATATATATATATATATATACATACATACATATATATGCATGCATATGTACATATATACGTATATACATACATACATACATACATACACACACACCTTCATGTGTGTAAATACGTATGTCATTATTCAGTTTATAGCTAATAGAGAAAGAACCGGTTTCTAACCTAGATCCAAGGCTTCTTCCTTGGAATTTCAACATCAACAACAGGGTATGTATGTATGTATGTATGCATGCATGTATGTATGTATGTATGTATGTATGTATGTATGTATGTATGTATGTATGTATGCATGTGCAGATTTGTGTGTTTTATGTATGTATTCTCAAGCATATTCTTGCATATCTAGGCAGGCTCATATATATTTAAATGATAAACTTCTTTTTTTACAGTTCCAGTGATGGACTGGATCTGTAGTCTTCGAATTAGCTTTCTCCTTTCAGGTTTTCAGAAGCCTAATTTCTCAAGATTGGTATTTAGGCAGTGTGTCCATATCTTAGGGTCCCAATAATTATATGTAAAACCTGAACTTGTAATCCGGATAAAGTTACTGCAGATTTCTCAATAGTTCAGCACAGGTAATCCCTTTTTCACTGATCTTTACGTTTATAGCCACTGGGCAACTAATTTCCACAACTGTGCACAGTTTCTCTTCTCTATCCCAAATCCTTATATCAGGTCTGTTGTGCTTACATTTTATTGAGGTTTTCATTGGTACATTCCACCAGTATTATGAGTGGCTAGGGATTCTACCATATTGTGGGTTCTTATTTTTTTTGTCCTCGGGATTATCCTTCCAAGGGATTTCATTACAGTGTGTCCTAGCTACAACGTCATGTCTCATCGATAAATATACCGTGATGACATTTTCGGACAACTGTTTATGATGTGGGTGACATCTTCAGTGTGAACTCCACAAAGTCTGTATTGGTTGTCACATTTTACGGCTTTTCCCGCATCTCTATCCCTTTTGTCCATCAGGTACTTGGTTGATATTTCCTGTTCCTGGATTGCAAACACATACCCTTCAAAGTGGGCGGTAGTAATCCGGCTTTTGGTCCATAACAAACTGCTTTGATGATCGATGTTACTATTATCACGGAGCTTTCTACTAACATATCCATGCATAGTCTTCTGCTTATACCGGCTCATCCTTTCATCTGATGATACGTTGCGGTTGAGTCATGCAACGTCTTTGGACATCTATTTTTGATTATCAGACAAAGAGTGTTGCTCAAGGAGCTGCCTTCCAAATCTTATGATGTTATCAGTCTCATGTAAACAAACTTGGTTAAGGGATGCACTTCGACACTTGCTGGTTAAACGATGTTGCCGAAGGGATATGATGCAATATGTATGTATGTATGTATGTATGTATGTATGTATGTATGTTGTATGTATGTATGTATGTATGTGTGTGTGTATGTATGTATGTATGTATGTATGTATGTATGTATGTATGTATACATGTCAGGTCTCCGCTTGGAGCTACTGGTAACATGTAACCCAGTACAACCTGTTACATGGTCGGGTCGTTGGCGACTAAACTGGCAACGCCACCAAGATTTCTTGGTGAGGAGGGTGATTTGGACACCCAGCAGGACTAAAAACAAAACCTGTCAAAGGGCAGAGGAACTCTCTCATGAGTCAATGGCCATCCAAAATCCGGAGTGGAGTCCCTAAGGCGGTTGGATTGCGCCATGCGTGCCACCTTCCGGCAGCTCCTGCATCCTGGTCTCCCCCCAGCCGTCTTGACTTTGTCTTGCCACTGGATTCGGCGCACCAGGACGAGAGAGTGATGCTGATCCTGCGCAAGTCACCCTCACTATAATCCAAGTCACGCGCATGTCATGACATCATGACACCATCACAAAGTCCTGTGGCGATGGGGAAACGGCGAAGTAGCAGGTGAGGATACACTGGGAGCTGCAGTCGTGAACCCACACACAGGCGGCTCAGGACATGTGGTCGCCCCTCACTGAACTGAGGCAGCAGTGGAGTCCGGCAGCCTCCTGAGTGACCGAGCAGCCCTCTTCAGGATCGCTCTGCTCGCCTCCCCAGCATGAGGACGGGGCTAGAAAAGGTTGCCCTAAACATAGCCTGCCTCACCTCACCCTGGTCAGCAAACCGCGGCTGGCGGGGATCCTTTCCAAGCGGTCGAAACAAAGAAAGAAAACAAACAAAGGTGCTCACTTTCGCAACTTAGACCGTGAGAACTCTGCTTGACAACACCAAAGCGGACAGACCAGAGAGACGAACTGCCCTGGTGGCCAGAGAACTGAGCCGATACAATGTCGATTGCGCAGCACTGAGCGGGACCCGCCTTGCGGACAAAGCCAGCTGACAGAGACAGGCGGCGGCTACACTTTCTTTTGGAGTGGTCGCAGCAGCGAAGAGCGTCGTGAGGCTGGTGTTGGTTTTGCCATCAAGTCAGTACACGTGCGGAAACTGGAAAGCTCCCCCGAGGGTATTAACGATCGGCTGATGAAGATGCAGCTCCCACTTGGAAACAAGACTAGTGCGACCATCATCAGCGCTTACGCCCCCACCATGACCAACCCTGAAGAAGTTAAGGACAGGTTCTATGAGGAACTCGACTCCCTCATCACGTCAGCCCAGCCTGGGAAGCTCATCCTCCTTGGGGATTTTAACGCCCGTGTCGGGACTGACCACCAAGCCTGGCATCGCGTACTGGGAAAGCAAGGAATCGGAAAGTGCAACAACAACGGGCAGCTCCTCCTGCGTGCGTGTGCCTCTCATGATCTTACCATCGCTAACACCTTGTTCTGTCTGCCAACACGCAACAAGACATCATGGATGCATCCACGCTCCAAACACTGGCATCTGATAGATTACGTCATCGTCAGGGCGAAAGACAGGCTGGTCAAAGCCATGTGCGGAGCTGATTGCTGGACGGACCATCGCCTCATCATCTCCAGGATGGATTTCTACATCCGACCTAAGAGAAGACCACAGGGTCAGAAAGTGACGAGGAAGCTTAACATCACGAAATTAAAGAACCAGCTGACTGCACAAGATCTCCAGTCACGCATGGACAGCAAGCTGTTGGACATTCGGAATGACCAGTCCAGCATCGATGAGCAGTGGGAATCATTCAGGAACACGGTTCATTCCATCGCCCTTGAAACTCTAGGCCAAGTTACGAGGAACCACCAGGACTGGTTCGACGAAAACGACCAGGAAATCCAAAAGCTCCTGGAAGAGAAACGCCGTCTGCTGCGAGCTCACCAAAATGACACCACCTGCACGGCAAAGAAGGCTGCTTTCAACAACATTCGCAGCACAGTCCAGGCAAAACTCCGCCTCATGCAATACGCATGGTTAAGCGCCAAGGCGGATGAGATTCAGGGATACGCAGACAAACACGACACCAAGAAATTCTACGAGGCGCTGAAAGCTGTCTATGGACCGCAGTTCTCCTTTGGATCACCCCCCCCCCTGCTCAGCTCGGATGGAACCTCACTCCTGACTAACAAGAAGCTGATCCTGGAGAGTTGGGCGGAGCATTTCAACATCGTGCTCAACCGACCAGCCCAGATCAAGGAGGAAGCCATCGCACGACTCCCCCAGGTGCCGACAAACCACGAGCTGGCTGTTCCCCCTGCAGTCGAGGAGGTGAGCAGAGCCATCAAAAATATGTCCACCGACAAAGCTCCAGGCTCTGACGCCATCCCTGCAGAGGTGTTCAAGTCGGGCGGCCCCACCATGATCAGTCAGCTCACCAGCCTGTCCAGTCGATGTGGGACAGGGAATAACTCCCTCAAGATTTCCGGGACGCAACAATCGTCCACATTTATAAGCCGAAAGGAAATCGGCAGTCCTGCGACAACCACCGAGGAATCTCCCTCTTGTCCATAGCAGGCAAGATCCTGGCCCGAGTCCTGCTTGACCGCCTTCTGGAACACTTGGAGCAAGGCCTTCTCCCTGAGAGCCAGTGTGGCTTCCGCGCGGGTCGAGGGACCACTGACATGATATTCGCCGCCCGCCAGCTCCAGGAGAAATGCATGGAGCAGCACCTTGACCTCTGCATGACCTTTGTTGACCTCACCAAGGCTTTCGATACAGTCAGTCGGGAGGGACTATGGAAGGTCATGGGAAAATTTGGTTGCCCCAGCAAATTTATTGCAATTGTCCGCCAGTTCCACGACGGAATGACAGCCAGAGTCCTTGAAGACGGCAACTCATCTGAAGCCTTCCAGGTGACCAACGGAGTCAGGCAGGGCTGTGTCCTGACCCCAACACTGTTCAGCATCATGTTCTCGGCAATGCTGTCCGACGTCTTCAGGGACTGCAAGTCCGGTATCGACATCAAGTACAGGACAGACGGGAAACTTTTCAACTCCAGAAGATTGCAGGCCGTCACAAAGGTAAGGGAGACAGTCGTCAGAGACTTTCTCTTTGCTGACGACTGCGCCCTTAATGCAATCGATGAGCAGGAGATGCAGCTCGGGATGGACAGGTTCTCATCAGCCTGTGACAACTTCGGTCTCACCATCAGTGCCAAGAAAACCGAAGTGATGTTTCAGCCAGCCCCCGGCAAACAATACCATGAGCCTCAGATAAAGGTGAACTGACGGATCCTACGAGCGGTGGAAAACTTCACCTACCTGGGCAGCACTCTCTCCTGCAATGCCAACATAGATGCTGAAATCATCAACATAATCTCCAAGGCAAGCAGCGCGTTTGGGAGACTGCGAAAGAAAGTCTGGGAGCGGAGAGGAATCAGCCTCAACACCAAGCTGAAAGTCTACCGGGCAGTCGTGCTTACCACCCTACTATACGGCTGCGAGACGTGGACTGCTTACCGAAGGCACGAGCGCCAGATAAACCACTTCCACCTCAGGTGTCTTCGGAACCTCCTTCACATCCGCTGGCAGGACAAAGTCCCAGACACGGAAGTTCTGAAGCAGGCAGATCTCCCTAGCACCATCACGATCATGCGCAAGGCCCAGCTGAGATGGGCAGGCCACGACACTCGCATCCCAAAACAGCTCTTCTACGGTGAACTCAGCCAGGGCAAACGCAAAGTTGGAGGGCAGAAGAAGCGCTTCAAGGACAGTCTCAAGGTCTCTCTCAAAGACTTCTCCATCGGCACAGAGACTTGGGAGACACTTGCTGCCGACCGCTCATCCTGGCGCAGCGCAATCATCACAGGAGCAGGGACAGCCGAGGAGGGACGGATTCGGTCAGCAGAGCAGAAACGCCAGATGCGGAAAGCCAGAGCCGCCTGCACCAGTAGCACGGCCCCTACCCACTTCTGCCCCACCTGTGGGAGGGGCTTCCTTGCCCGGATTGGCCTCACCAGCCACCTCCGGTCTCATAGCGGCAGTTCCACCAGATGATGTCAGTGGTCATCTTCGAACCCGAAGGACGAACATTATCATTATGTATACAGGGTGGGCTAGACAACTTAGATCAGGACAAAGCACAAAAAAATAAGACACCAAACCGAAAAATATCTCATTCTTAAAAAAGGAAAAATATAACACCATCTAGATACCTCGAAGAAGCAGTCTCTTCAACAACCTCATCCTCATTTCCAATGTGAGTTCAATGCAGATATGGAAGTAAACGCATGCTTGAATTGATTGACTCCATCCATCCCGCTCACCATAACCATGACAGCAACGTCTACGTGTTTTTTAAGGCATACTGCTACTGATCATTCTCCACTTCGCGATATGACCGAGGTGTTTTAACAATCTAAATCAAGAGACCTTGTATGTTACATAGAATGGAGGCCGGGCCACATAGTAACTGGGTTGTCTCGGGTTTTGCTGAACATAAACTGCTCCTTCTTCATCCTACTGAATTTGTACCTGATGTCCTCTTGCGCTACACGTCTGATAGAGGACATGTGGAACTCGGTAAAGATCAAGGGTGAGCATCTTAAGCTGCTCGCCAATGACCCTCACCAACACAAGGAAGTTGCCACTGATGCTGTCTTGGACCTGCAAAGCACTTTCAGCCACCATGACCGTTAAAAATGTTGCTTTCTCTTGAACACTGTTGGCACGATCTCGCCAAAGACTTCCAGTTCGATTACCGAACATGAACACAAACGACTTATCCTAATTTAAGAAGCTGTGGAGGCGCGTGGCTTAGTGATTAGGGTATTGGACTCGTGATCGTAAGATTGTGGTTTCGATCCTGGACCGGGCGACACGTTGTATTCTTGAGTAAAATACTTCATTTCACGTTGCTCCAATTCACTCGGCTAGCAAAAATGCGTAATCCTGCGACGGACCGGCGTTCCGTCCAGGAGGGGAATATATAAGCCATGAAATCGGGAAACCGGCCCTTATGAGTCGATATGACTCGAGAAGGTAACTTTACTTTTAACTTTTTTCAAGAACCTGGAGATCTCCGATTGCTGTTATAAGCGTGCCTCTTCATTTTCTGCCTCAAATTAGAAACTTTCATACTGAGGCTATTGAAATGCTTGGAAGAGAAATGGAAAAGTTAAAATTTGTTGAAGTTGCGAAACTGATTGTCTTGGTGCGTGCTTGTGTCTGGAATATTCTCCCACAAATCGTTCCTTTGATCAAACATTTGGACGGGGATCCGTGTGTTTGTGTGTGTGTGTGTGTATGTGTGTGTGTGGTTTTCTGTGTGTGTGTGTGTGTGTGTGGTGTTCTGTGTGTGTGTGTGTGTGTGTGGTGTTCTGTGTGTGTGTGTGTGTGTGTGTGTGTGTGTGTGTGAATAATTCCATTTGTATCAGCAACTGATGAAACTCTTCATAATGCAATTGTGAACCACAGGTGCCAAGAAGAAATGAAAAATATAAAAAACAAACCAAAAAATATGTGATTTTATCATGTCATTTCTTGAAAACCATATATTTTTAGCAGCATTAACTGCGTTAGAAATGAGTGTAGAATAACTCATCAGGGTATCGAACGGAGAATTAAACGTTCTTAGATAACCAGATGTTATAGGAAATTCTTAAATTTTGAATATCAAAGAAAAACAAAAGAAAGAAAAAAAGACCTAGCCCAGCCCGTATTAGTTGCCACTTAGCATCGTGATTTTGGTTCCTTGAAGTATGAAACAATATTTTTAAAAAATTTTATTTTCTTAGATCTCTTACGTCGAGAATTGAAGACTTTTCAAAATTAGTTAAGAGCCATAGAAATCATTTTGAAAACTAGGGCATCATTGACATAGATGTTAAGCTCAAATTTAATTTTAAATGACGAAATGTCGACAAAATTCTCCATTATATAAATTTTAGCAATTTCTTGCACTGGATAGTGACGAAGAATCTAAACATTGGAACAAGAAAGTAAAATTGTTGGTAAATTTGATCTTTTCATGTTTGGACAAGAACTCTGGAAGAACATCATGTTTTTCTCTCCATTAGTGCTCAATTAAAATTTTTCAGCTATTGGCCTTTTCCGTTCACCACAAATTGTAATATAGCAATTGTTCTTATTCATCCATGAGATCAAATATTTGGCCTCCTTTTTGACTCTATTCACAATTATGCATATCGAGAACAAGTGGTAAGTTAGTACTCATATGCGTTTTAAGAAAGCAACAGTTTTAAAATAATAAGAGCCTTTTCCTGGATTTGTCAAATTAAAAAGAAAGAATGCTAAAAACTTGATGGAAGTAATTTAGAATCAACTTACTTGAATAAGACGAAATACCATTATATAACCCTCGCTTGAAAGTTGTGACAATGCTGTATTTAAAACTGGCTATAAAAATGGTGTTCAAAAATGGTGCTCATTTTTAAAACTGTAATTATTATTTGTAAACTCTCAATTTGGTTGCAATGCTTACCATGGTGTATTGCCGGTAATTTTTTCGGTGTAATCCAGTCTTTTCATTCGTTCTCTTCCTGCTTAGCACCCCGTTGGCAAAGTTGATAGATATCATATCAAAAGTTTTCAATTCTGGTGATACAAGAAGTGACAAGGCAGGTTCTGCATTCTAAGCTTTCATTTCTTGGTCTTACTTGGATTTTGGGACGGACTTTGCTCAAGAGCAACTCAAAGATCATAATATGAATTTTCCTAATGCTGTATGTGATTTAAAGCTCTTTCATATTTACTTTTTAAGCAGTTTTGGATTATTGGTCAATGATCACATGAAGCTGGAACGACACTAAGTAATGAATAAATGTTTAGCTCATAATTCCATATATAGCATTTGTTAATATTTTCCGTTGAGCTAAGAAGTTCGTTTTATGTAGGAGACTGGGAAATGACAAATGGAAACGTTTCTCTCATAACTGTAAGCAAAATACTTCACCTTTAATCGGAAGTTCAAAACTAATTATATGTAGTTCTTCAGATTGTTATAAAGTGTCTAGTAGCGTGAATTTGTCATTGCAGAAATGTAGTCCAAACTGTTAATAAGCGGTGTGTGCAATCTCACGTTTATTAAACTTAACGATCTTCCAATTTCAAATCTGGAAACTAGATGACTATATACATTAATGTCTTAGGTATTGTTGTTCAATAACTGATACACAATAATAAAAAAAAATAGTGTACAAGAAAAGTGTAGACTCAGTTCAGAAATTCTGCTAAAACTTTCTTTAAGTGCAAAAACATCAAAGTGAGACTAAATAACTCATTTCTTGAAATGTGCCTAACAAACATTATTGCTTAGAGATCGTAAAACACCGAGCCAGTCCACGGTGCTACCTAACCAGATCGTGGGACGCTTGAGACATATTCAAACTTGTAAGAAAGCCATTCACTGTATTTGTAGTGGAAAACATTTCTCGCCGTTGACAAATTGGTGTAAAGACACCGAGTTAGCCCACAGCGGTACCTAACCAGACCGCAGGATACATGCATTTCGGAATGGTTATCTCCTCTTCAGCCACAGAGTCCGGAAACATTAATAATTAATAAATATAAGCTGCATATGACAAAAGCAAAGTAATAATAGTACAAGATAAACTGTAATAAGAGAATGAAAGAAAGAAAGAAAGAAAGAAAGAAAGAAAGAAAGAAGAAAGAAAAGAAAAAAAGAAACTGGTATAAAACTCCACATCTCATTTCAAAGATCACTCTCTTCCGAGAAGATATAAAGAGTAATGGTGAAAAGTACGACTGTTGTGAGAAAGGAAGAAGAGACCTCACCCTTTCTAAACTTCTTAGAACTTCTTTCTTCTGTAGAAGATTCAATAGGGTGTTCTATTACAGAAGAAGAAACAGTCAGGGTCATTTTTTACATAAAAGTATGCAAAATGGATTATCGCCACTTCTTCCGTACAGTTAAAAAACATTGTAATACTTTGTTGGAAAAATAGCTTACACTTGATTCAGCATCAGCTAACAAATGGCGTGTCGTTTTCCCAATGTGTGTTCCTGATATGACTTTTTTTCTGTTGGTCCCTTACGTCACAGTCCAATCAGTGCTTCAAGGTTTCAGCCTCTTCTTGATGAACAGTTTTTTGTATGTTCCCCGTCAAATCATTCACGTTATTTGCGTTCCTTTCCAGACCTACGTGATTACCCAAACCGTAGACTCTCTCTGGAATATTTTAAAGAATCCGGTCACAATGTTCTTCAAGAAGAGTTCAAACATTAGGAAAATGTTCTTCCTATGGTTTCACTATTGAACATAACATCTTCTGAAACACTTTTGGAGTTACATCAGTAAAAGAAGCCGCTTAAAAACAGGTCATGACGCAGATGCTTTATGTGGTATGCATGATTTAACATTTCCTATCTCTTCTTGATCCATCGGGTGCAGCAAAGAAGTGGTATTAGGAAGCAGGAAACAGACTTTCATAAAAATGAAACTCCTGTAGCATTTGATTCATGTGATTAACAGCAATAATAAATAAATATATAAAAGAAAAGTAAAAATAAATGTTATTAAAAAGCCATACCGTAGGAGTGGCTGTGTGGTAAGTAGCTTGTTTACCAACCACATAGTTCCGAGTTCAGTCCCACTACGTGGCACCTTGGGCAAGTGTCTTCTACTACAGCCTCGGGCCAACCAAAGCCTTGTGAGTGGATTTGGTAGACGGAAACTGAAAAGAAGCCCGTCGTATATATGTATATATATATGTATGTGTGTGTGTGTTGTATGTTTGAGTGTCTGTGTTTGTTCTCCCAACATCGCTTGACAACCGATGCTGGTGTGTTTACGTCCCCGTAACTTAGCGGTTCGACAAATGAGACCGATAGAATAAGTACTAGGCTTACAAAGAATAAGTCATGGGGCCGATTTACTCGACTAAAGGCGATGTTCCAGCATGGTCACAGTCAAAATGACTGAAACAAGTAAAAGAGTAAAGGGAGTAAAGAGTAAGAGTACCGCATTCCAAATATCAATCTCTCCCTTGAAGATATAAAAAGTAAAACATAAATTACCTATAAAATAAAAATACTTTATTAATGTTAAAAAAAATTTTAATTTTAAGAACAAAAGATTATAAATTACACAATTGAAAAGTCACACGAATTCTCACCTAAGTTTAAAGGCTGTTCGACCAAAGAGTAAAATATTCTTGAGGTAGTCATGGTTGGAAGGCATACCAGTGAACCACATCATAGAATTTCAAGTAACACAAGCATTCTTGTTGGAAACATATTTTCAATGTCTAGAGAAGAATATATATAAGCATAATGCAAACTGTGTATAAGAAATCTCCGCCAGCGAGAATCGTAGTCGTAGTAAAATTTTATTCAGCATGTGTTGAAGGGAGTATAATGTCCTTTATTAATTTATCAAATGTTTATCCATTATGTCTTTAGATATATAGTGAGGTCATGGTCTCTATAGAATCTAAAAATCTATGTCTTGCTAAGTGCGGCTAATTCATATGTATCCCTTCAAGGTCACATATTTCTTCAGTCTTGTAAGCCCCCAAAATGAAGTGATAAGTGCCTACTTAATCAGGTTTCTTACCTCTGGTAACATCTCTGTCAAAAATTATGGCATTACTGGTGTGCATGATAGTGTCAACATCGTTGCCTTCTATATTATTATAGCCATTGACCAAGTTTATTGTACTATCGTACATGGGCTTAAAAATAAAGGTGTAACTATATGCGGTGTGCGTGCGTGCATGTGTGTATGTTCATATATGCATAATCTATATTATAAAAGAATACATTTGATGAATTCTACTGAAAAAAAAGGGCTATTAGTTTATGGTATCCTTTTGTAGTGGTCCACAAATTAAACAAATTAAAGTATCCTTTTGCTGCTTTGCTGGAACTTACACACAATGCTCTGTGTGTAATGCATACATACTTACTACTAAGCATTTTGTTTGGTGGGTTAATGGCTTTACCAGTTCGCCACTTTAATAACAATAGTAGTAGTAGTAGTAGTAGTAGTAGTAGTAGTAGTAGTAGTAGTAGTAGTAGTAAATGCCTTGATGCAATACCAGGCAGTGGCTCTCTTAGATTCTGATCTTAAGTAACTGGAAGTGTTATCATGTACATTGCTTTGTCTTGGTATAAAAGATGGGCTACAGCAAATATTCTGCTTAATACCACAGATTTGCTTGTCTGTTGTTTGACCTTAACCAGTTGATCCCGAGCAGGAGCAGTTGGGGAGCATCATAGCATCATGTGTTGAGAGAAATTCTTTGGAGTTTGAATAATTCATCTCTGATAACATGGGTGTTTCATTCAACATTATTAAACAACCCTTATTCAAGGACCTTTTGAGCAGTATGGGGTACTCGACCTGAAGAAAATCCTAACTAGGTCTCTCCTGCAAGGTCATGCGCTGTTTATCTTGATATGAGTTCACCAAGTCGCCCACATATGGTCATGATGCATGTGCCTGATGTACCCTTACCAGACGGATAGTTATGATGGATAGACTGTACTTCGTATATTTTATCCCAGTGTCATTTGATGCCTTGCACAGCTCTCTCACTCAACAACAACAATATTAATAATAATAATAAGTTTGGAATTTTGGTACGACGCCATGAAAAAAGTTAAATATTTAGGTGTTAATAAAAAATGTGGAAGATGCTATTTATGTTGAGTTAATAATTCTGCAGGAAAAATTGGTGTCAAGGTATATATTAGAAAGTAAATAAACCAGTTCTCCAATACTAGGTAGGGTTACTTAATGGGCCAAAAAATGGTTTGAAAATATTTTATTCATTTAAACAAGAATCTATTTTTTCGAGTAATTTTTAAAAGATGTCTTTTGTATAGAACATTTCACAAGCCCCTGCAATAGTGCAGAGCTTGCTTCGTCTCTTCTTTCCAGGGCGTGATTTTGCCTTAGAGAGACTATTTCAATTATATGGTATATTCACATTCTTTCAATTCTCAAACGTAACTCGAAAGTGAAATGGCATTATTTATAGCACAATTTCGAAAGAGTGGATGTTCTCTTGCGAAGAGACAAATGTATATTTTATATCTTAGTAGAAATTGCAGTTTGTGCATTACGATGGTAAACAGAATGAAGTTTGTAGTTTATTTGCCCGAGGACGCAATTATTTGAGTTCAGAAAATATTGATATTGATATTGATATTTTAGTTTTGCTAAATTTGGCTAGATTAGTAGATACGATAGTTTCGGCAAAGTTAGGTGCTGTCGAATAAGTGACTTTAAAAGTACTTTAAAGATTCTAGAGTTTATATTTTAGTAGGTATATTCAGGTGTTTCTTCATTTCAAAATTGTAATCATTCAATAACTCAACAAATAGGAACAAACCACAAATTCGAAAACCTTAACTCAATCGCTTTAATAACATAGCCTTTCTATCTAAGAAATCTATTAAGCAACTCATGCTGTAGACGGAATGTTTTAACAAAAATATGAGATGATATGCTTTTTGTTTTGACAAAAATGATGAAAACTTAAGAACTACAATGAATTCGGGTTTAGATCAAATATGAGGCTTTCCGTTAATCGACTGATATTACCATTTGGGGATGAACTATAAACTCTCATTGGAAACATTAAATTTTAGTAACACGATGATTATTTCTAACAAGATTTTAATAAAAAGAAAAAAGAAAAATCTGGTATTTTAGAAACGCGTTTGAGAATTCGATAAAACTGAGAACTTGTGCTAAATAGATAATAAATTTTACCATAGCCTTGTCTTCAACCCTATCCAATGTTTATATAAGAACACACATCAGAACATTGAATTTTTTTAATAATGAGGATCTACAGAACACATTTGTAAAAGTACTAAGCACTCCCCTTAGACAACGCTTAATGAACGTAAAGCTAATTTCAATAAAGTTCCATCAATTTAAGTTTTTTAACTCTTCAAAATCTGACACAAGTATAACCAGTTCCCAAATTTCAAGTAACATTTTACCGAAAGCTCACGTTGATATCCTTAAGCTTATGGTAAAATACTCAAGGTGTCACTAATTAGTTTAGAAGCCCTACTAAGACTTACTCTCAGCTCGAAGGTGGTTTCTATTATTTTGACAGCCTGTTATCTATGAACTGTAATCTTCGGATTATAGATAGAGTTTTAAAAGATTCATAGCTTTTTAAGAACCCAGGACCGCTTAGAACTCACCTTAGAAACTAATTTCACTATATCTAACTTCTTAGTCCAATAATTTATACAACCTATTTCATAAACACGCTGAAACTCTGGACTGTGCGCATAAACACCTAGACTAACCCAGGACAACCATAAATAACTTAGTAGGACAATATCATTTAGACAATAGAATATTTACACATATGAATAAATATCTGAGAATGTTTCAAGGTATTACAATAAATGGGAGATGTTTAGGTGTCTTAAAAGTTTCCAGAAATCGGCGAGTTTCATGGTAGATGTTTTAAACATCCCTGGGTTGTGCATCAATGATATAGGCATTGGTTGTAAGCAGCGTAAAAATTGGTTTGATTAGGTTCAGTCTGTCTGATGTAAAAGAAAGCATTTAACTTGTGCGGTGCAGAATCACCCAGTGATGGTCAAAATCTAGAGCTTGTCCGCTGATAAAGTTACTCTACCTTTCTCACCTGCACCTGCAGCACTGAACTCATATCTATATACCTCAACCTGTTCTGTTTACCCTTGGTAGCTGCCTCCATCACATATCTTTGGCAGAAATCATACACTCCATCTTTTCAACTCCTTTATTCTACTGGTCACTTCCAGTTATTTTTCCATATAGAATTTAAATCTTTCTGTATTGTTATACCCCAGTATTGACAGATCCCTAGCCCTCAAATTGAACTAACGCACTATGTTTGAGTACAGTGCAACCACCAAACTCGTCCTCATTATCAGTAACTCTTTCTTTTTTCAGAAATTTCTAGTGGCAGTTCACTGGCGTGGTCACCTGTACCATGATGGGGCTCAAATTTATCAGCGAATTTGTTAGCTACTCTTCAGGTTCAGATTTTCCATACATTTCACCAGCTCTTCTCATGAGCTATATGCTCGTTATATTGACGACTGCATCGGCGCCACCTCCTTTACTCATCAGCAGCTCACTTCCTTCATTTCCTTCGTTAACTCCTACCACTCTACCAGGGAAATCCCCTATATCAACTTCATCACGTCTGTCAACTTCTTTGAAAACCAGAAGTTGGGTGAAGCAGTGCAGAACTCGGGTTCAGTGAGATCACAACGAGACATTTGAGGAAGACTGCTGAAGCTTTGTGGGGCGATTACTCTGCAAAACAATGAGTGGGTTTAGAATTATTCATGCAACAAAGCAAGTGAGGTGGAGTAAGATACATTATTAAAGTCACAGACAAAGCTACAAAGGGACTTTGGATAAAGAAGGCTGGCCCATGGCATTTTCGTGAATGGATGCAAACTGTCAGTTGATCAACCTCTGCTAAAATAAGTACCGCAAGGTCATTACTAATGATTCATCTTAAAGCATCTCTGTGAGATAGATATTGAAAACACACGCGTAAATGCACACACGCACACACACACACCCACACACACACACACACACACACACACACACATTATTAACGAGATAGACGGAAGATGGAATATATGGGAATCTTTATCAATTATTACAATCGTTTCAACCCATCGAGCATATAAGTCCATTGTCCTGTTTTCATCTTCGATCTCATTGTTTGTTTACATCTGACGTCTCGGATACGAAACGTCGCAACAAAAATCAGTACTGGCTATAATTTGTATAGGATATATGCAGAGATAACCTTAACATGCATATCGAAGTATATTAAAAACGACTGATATACTTTATAGTAAGGCAGCGCGCTGCCAGAAACGTTAGCACGCCGGGCGAAATGCTTAGCAGTATTCCGTCTGCCGCTACGTTCTGAGTTCAAATTCCGCCGAGGTCGACTTTGCCTTTCATCCTTCGGGGTCGATTAAATAAGTACTAGTTACGCACTGGGGTCGATATAATCGACTTAATCCGTTTGTCTGTCCCTGTTTGTCCCCTCTGTGTTTAGCCACTTGTGGGTAGTAAAGAAATAGGTATTTCGTCTGTCTTTACGTTTTGAGTTCAAATTCCTCCAAGGTCGTCTTTGCCTTTCATTCTTTCGGGGTCGATAAATTAAGTACCAGTTGCGTACAGAGGTCGATCTAATCGACTGCCCCCCCCACCCCGAATTTCGGGCTTTGTGCCTAGAGTAGAAAAGAATGTACTTTGTAGTATATTATGGTTGCATAACGAAATACCGCGTCCCTACAAGTCAATAATAAGTATATATATATATATATATATATATATATATAATATATATATATATATATATATATACTTATTATTGACTTTTATACACACACACACACACACGAGAGTGATTTTCAAAGCTGGTGATTCGTTCTTCTCTTTGTCGCTACTCCGAGCTTCTTCCTTGTATACATTCGTTTAATCATCTAAGCATGTACAAACAACTTTGGAGAAACGACAAATGAATAAACTTTACTGCATGCATTGAGTACTTTTTCTCGATTTTACATACACGCGCAAATACACACACACACACACACACACACACACACACACACACACACACACACATTTACATGCATATTTTCAAAACATACAGATCCGTAAACAAAAGTCCGCTCTAGTACGCGTACAGACTCGCCTAAACATGCAAACACACTCATATACACACATACGCACACACACAAACACACATACACACACACACACACATATGCTCACATGAAAACATACGTAAATATTTCACACACATACTCTCTCCCTCTCCCTCTCTCTTTGACACTCATAGACAACAAACTCGTGTACGGTCACCGACACATAATACACGTTCTCATACATTCATCCAAGCACGCACATAGATGCAATGTAGCACACACACATACACACACAGAAATACGCAAACAGACACACATACCACATACATGCACACAAACGAGCGCGCACACGCTCACACACATTCACATACAAACGAAAATGTCTTGCTTGACGCCATTAAAATAGTTCGTCGTCTGCATTTTGAAGCCAACGTTGCCAACAGTTGAGCGGTTGGGTTTCTATCCAAAAGAGCAGACGGATAAATAAAGCTGCTCGGACACCTTAAGTCTTGAAGATTTGCCAAAATATGTTACAATTGTCCCTGAAAACCTACACAACTTTTTCTTTACATTTTCATACATACACGCACGCACACACACACACACATACACACACACAAACACACACACACATTTCCAACTACACATTCGTGCATGCATACATACATACGAGGAAAAGCAAATCTTTGTATACATTAATCCACACACATACACACAAAAATATAGATTCACACACCCCACTATACGAAAACACACTCATATACAAAAATGCAAACACGTTCACACAGTTCATATAGCTAATTGTTCATATTATATTCTGAAGTATAGTCCTATCACTTTATGAGTTTATAAAGAATTTATTGTACCCGACGAAGATATAGTCTTTGTCTCTTCATTTCACCTATTTACTCCTCCAATTAATTCTCTTCCTTCTATTCCTCTTCCAATCATCATCGTTAAACTAGCCTTTCTTGTTTCAATTATTTATTATTAATATTGCTTATAACATAAGAGGTCTTAGACTTCCAGTCTTATTTTATCTAATTTCGTTTATCTAAGCTGGGAGCTACATAGCTTTTATCACTGTGGGGTCGGTGAAATAAGTTTCAGACATTCACCGGAGTCTGCTCAATTAACTCTACTAGCTGCCTACAGTTGTGTGGCCTTGTATCAGTATATGTATATCAGTTTATATCAGTTTAAATATCATCATGTTAGATCAGTAAAGCAAGTCGTAAGCTCCTTGTGAGTGAAAATTGCGATGAGGTTTCGATTTTCGGATGAGAGAACTTTAAGCTAACTTAAGCCTTTAACGTCACTCGGAATGAATATCAAAACATCTCGTTGCTTCTTCGCTTGATATGAGCAACCTGTGATACTATCTTAATATAACAGACAAAAGTTGGCTAGAGTTACATCTACCTAAATCATCAAGGAATTATTTTGTTGCTATCTTCTTTTACTGGATGTTACTGGTGTAACAGTTAAATTATAAACTAGTATACTAATCAGTCGTTTAAAATAAATCATTGTATCCATAATGGCATCGTTATCCAACTTATTTAATACATAGTCAAGTACAATGTTTTGTTGATATTTTAATAATGTTTTTACCTCCACATACATAAATTTGTAAGCGGCTATAATAAAGTCACGAATGAGATTTGATTTACCAGTTTCGTTCTAAATATCAAGTTGCTGTTTTCTTCATCAGTAAATCTTGACCATTTTACATTTTGTGTGTGTGTGTGTGTGTGTGTGTGTGTGTGTGTGTGTGTGTGTGTGTGTGTGTGTGTGTGTGTGTGTGCGTGCGTGCGTGCGTGCGTACGTGTGTGTACACCAACAATGTACAACACTCAAAGTATCTTTTGCAACTTTGTCCCATTTTTGACAGAGTATTTTCAGGATAATTTTAAAGGCTTGAAAATTATCAGTGCTGTCCTGCTTCTTATTATTAAGTGTTCTTCAAGGATTGCAACCGCTAATAGAGTTTTAGTACTAGATGTGTTGATGTGGTATCATTTAAAAATCTGCCACGAATAGCTACTATTTTTCGATTGATCGACTTTTTTGATCTTCCCGTTTATACAGGGTTTTTTTTTTTTTTTTGGTGGGGGGTTCAGTATATTGAACTCATAACATTTAATTCTAAAACAGGATTCAATACTTTTATCTATAATGCAACAGCGCCATGTTATTAAAGAACAAAGAAATGAGAATGTAGAAAAATAGAAAATCAAACATTGTTTAATAGTATAAATGTTTAAAGACAGACAACCATTGAACAATGAAGTTGAAGTTAGACAAAATATATAAGATCATGTCAATAAATGATCGGTACTAGATGATAAGCCTATATTTTGTAATTTGACTATTTTTATACCGCTTCTATGAAGCTGCTTATTGTTCATTTTTATTTTGTGTGCATTTTAAATGGTATTTGTTGCATTCCTGGTTCAGCCATATCATCAGTGAAAATGAGTCCTACAGAGTTTTGAATGAATGAAAAAATATGTGTTGCCCTTTAAGAGTCCATATCCTGGAATCAGTATTTGTGACGGTATTTGTGTAGTAGGTATGTCTTCCATAAGTCTATGAAGAAAAGAGCTGTGACTTTCTTTCTTGCTGCCGTAGGGTCCAAATTCACATATGCCTTGGCATGATATCAGTATACTTTAAAGTGTTTTTATTTGTCTGAGCTGATAGATTTGTTGACCAAACATGACTGTCAAAGTAGAACTGGGCTGCTGCTGCCGAATATCAGCCTGTTGGAAATGCTCCTAACGCCCTGAAATGAGTGTTAGATGAAATGAGATCGGATAAGACAAAGATTTTGTGCAAAGTCCCGATGTTCGTTGTCTTGCTTGGAGCTGTTTACTTCATTTATTATTGCTGAAAGCATTCCGCCATTGGTTCAATCACGTGGATAGCAAGCTCCATACTTGAACAATGGCACTAGGCGTAATGCAAGCATTGTTACACAGGATTAACAAACTTAAGTTTTTCTTAACATCTTAATCACAATTAAAAGATCTTTTTTCCGAATAAATATGTATCTAAGGTTATATATAAACAGCGGTGACAGTCTTGGTCTAACATTTTAATAAAGGCTGCAATCCGGTGAAAACATAGCAGACCTAATACTGTTCAATGAGAGAAGGAAGAAAATTTTTAATTTTTACAGAGGTCAGCGGCCCAATAAATGTGATTTTATGGCAGAACTTACAACACCCAGACTCTAGATTGTCAGTTGTATCTATTTTTATAGGTGCACTGGTTCAGGTAGCAATATATTTGCATAACAGTCTGGAAATGCAAGATTTTCTCATAAAGAACAGAGCAAACTGACTTGCATCCTCTAGATCAGTGGTTCTCAACCGGGGGCGAAAATCAAATATTGGGGGGCGATGAATACAGTCTTCAATTGGCGACTGTACTCACAACAAGCAATCCCGCATCCAGTGCATTATGACAACAAGGGCTCTTCGTAATAACTGCGGTCAAGACGTAAAACCAACACTTTTTCTTAATTTAAATACTGTAACTATGCCCCTCAATAAGTGCGGTATCTTCCAGGATTTAGTTCATCGATTTATAATGACTCATTCATTACTGAATTTCTAACCCTTGTTATTATGACACTGGCCTCCAGATTGCGTGATTCATCGATGAGTACTTACAATATGGTTTTATCAAGAACTCTACAGACCCAAAGCAGCCCTTCTGTATCATGTGTCATCAATCTTTGTCCAATGAAGCCATGAAGCCTTCTCGACTCTCTGACCACATGAGAAGAAAACACCCCGAAAAATTCGGTAAGCCTATCAAATATTTTGAGGGATTGAAAACTGATTTTGAAAATCGGAATACTGTTAAATCGTTATTCAAGAAACAGACAAAAATTAATGACGCTGGACTGATTGCTTCCTACAAAATTTCAGAAATTACTGCAGAAACAGGTAGTGCACATTCGGTAGCTGAAAAGATTATTGTACCTGCAGTAGAAGCAGTAATATCAGAAATCCGTAAGAGAATTGATGAAATGTCAAGTCATATCGAAGACGTACTAATTCAAAGATTGAAAACAACGAATTTTTCTATTCAAACTAACGAAAGCACAATTATTGACAATAAGGCTTTTTTAATGGGATATGTACAATATTTTGATAGAAACTACGCATTACAAGAAGATTTATTATTTCTAAAACTGACTGACACAACGGGCACTTCTATATTTTCTGCAGTGAAAACATTTTTTGAAGAAAAATAAATTCCATATTATGAAAATTTAGTTTCACGTGCTACTGATAGTACAATATCTATGGTTGGGAGACATAAAAGATTTATCTCTCATTTAAAAAAGTTGTGCCCCCTCTCCAATTCTAGTTATACACTGTGAGCTACACAGGCATAAACTTGTGGCCAAAAATATAAGTCCTATTCTAAATCAGTCATTGAGCACTGTTATGAAAGCAATAAGCAAAAATCTAACAGTAAATGTGACCGTCATTTTCGAAAATTTTGTGTCGATGCTGACGAACAATATATAAAACTTCTCTTGCATACCGATGTCCGTTGGCTATCCAAAGGCAACTGCTTGGAAATATTTCAAAACCTATTTAGTACACTAGTTGCATTCTTACGAACAGAAGGACACTCAGACTTAGCCGCCGAAATTCAAGCTCAAAAGAACATACACTATCTTAGTAGGATTTTCCGTAAGCTGAACGAGGTCTCTCTTCTGCTGCAGAGAAAAATGATAACGCTGACAGACAGTAAACGGGTGATGAGAGTTTTTGTTGAAAAACTCGATCTTTTTCAAGTTAATTTAAAATTAAGACAGTTTTATAATATGCCCGAACTAGCGGAAATCGACTTACGTGAAAATGAGATTGGTATTTATTGCGACCATCTGCCCGCCTTAAAAATGACTTAAGAAACCAGATTGCCGATTTATCTAACTTCACTATTTAGCCATGGAGGATGGCCCATTCGATTGTGATCCTCACAGTGCATGCGAAAATATCCAGGAAGAAATCATCGAGATGAAATGTAACGATGAATTTCAAATCAAGTTCAAAAAAAGCAAGATTGTTTGAATTTTGGCAATCAGACACTGTAAAATCACTACAGCCAAATATGTGGTCACAAATGTCGAAAATCCTTTTGCGTTTACGACATCATATCTTATCGAAACTGGATTTAGTACTGTCAATCACATTTTGCGGAAGGAAAGAAACAGATTTGACATTATTTCACTTGAAGATATTCGTATCTTTTTGAGTAGCATTAAGCCTGACATTGAAATTTTAGCGGAACACCACCAATATTAGGGCTCACACCAATTAGTCCTTTTCTAGATTCAAATTTAGAATAAGGTTTTATTTTAATTCTTTTTTTTTTCTTTTATATTTACATGTACAAACTTTTTTTTAGTTTTGATTAGCTGTAATTACGTTATATTTAATATTTGTTATCATTTTTTGGTGGGTGATTATCAATTAGCTTAGGTCAAGAATAGCATTTAGGGTGTGATGGCCGGGAAAAGGTTGAGAACTACTGCTCTAGATCATAACGATTACCTGCACAATAGAGACGTCCGAAGGTTTTCTATTTGTCTTTCTTGGAATAAAGTAATGTACGCAAACTTACGTGTGCATGCATCGTGCACGCGCACGCTCAAACACACACATAAATAGTAACCACGCACAATCATGTACATGAGTGCAAATGCGGTCACACATGGACCGATATATGTGAAAACTTACATATAATATATTCTACAAACCTATATAAACGTATATATTCATATATTCCAGGAACTGTTTTAACTTAGACGGCAAAGCCTTGTCCCATTGCAGGTGGTCGGTTTGTATTCTGCGAAGAAGAACTTCAATAAAGCTGTGATTTCAACATTCGATGTACTTAATTGTCCTATAGACAAAATTCGTTCCAGAAATATTAAAACTTGCAAGATCCAGATTGAGTGTCGTATGGTATCATTTAGTCAGCATCTGCTAAAAACAGCAACAAAAATACAAGTGAAGGCAACAACTCTTCGAAAAGTACTTCCTGGCGATTCTTTATACGATTCTGGAACCAACGGAATAGCGCACCTCAACAAATACTAGGGAATGAAATACACAAAGATTCTACAAATATATGTTTCTCGTAGTCTTGAAGATGATGCTAACATTAGTGTTGCAAAATTTGACTTGTGCATAATAATTTCCATTATTGCCACTCTCTTTTTCCGAAAAGTTCAGCTTTTCAGGTTTACAGCATAGATATTTAATAAGCTGTGTGGAGGCGCAATGGCCCAGTGGTTAGGGCACCGGACACGCGGTCGTAGGATCGCGGTTTCGATTCCCAGACCGGACGTTGTGAGTGTTTATTGAGCGAAAACACCTAAAGCCTCACGAGGCTCCGGCAGGGATGGTAGTGATCCCTGCTGTACTCTTTCACCACAACTTTCTCTCACTCTTACTTCCTGTTTCTGTTGTACCTGTATTTCGAAGGGCCGGCCTTGTCACTCTCTTGTGTCACGCTGAATATCCCCGAGAACTACGTTAAGGGTACACGTGTCTGTGGAGTGCTCAGCCACTTACACGTTAATTTCACGAGCAGGCTGTTCCGTTGATTCGGATCAACCGGAACCCTCGTCGTCGTAACCGACGGAGTGCTTCCATCCATCCATTTAATAAGCTGTATAAATTTTATTGGTATAAAAGTAAATTTATAATCTAGGAAGAGAAGCTGTAGGTTTCGAAGCTGTTTTAAGATATTCTCTTTTTCACTGATTATTCTTACTACATTAAATGTTGACATCTGCAAGGCAAATCTTATACTTAATAACTTTTTTTCTGTTTCAAATAAATAAATATATGGGGCTTGTTGTATTTGCTTTTGACGGAAGGTGACAATGTTCCATAGATATGCTTTGCGCTGAAACGTATGTAATATACTCAGCAACATAAATATTTTCTTGATATATCTCAGTACAGTCTCTCACACGGCTGGCATTGTATATTGTGGTGTCATCAATAACATATCGCATTGGAATGTCAATATGTTAATGCATAAAGGCGGCGAGCTGGCAGAAGCGTTAGCACGCTGGGTGAAATACTTTGCGGTATTTCGTCTGCCGCTACGTTCTGAGTTCAAATTCCGCCGAGGTCGACTTTGTCTTTCATCCTTTCGGGGTCGATTCAATAAGTACCAAATACGCACTGGTTTCGATATAATCGACTTAATCCTTTTATCTGTCCTTGTTTGTCCCCTCTGTGTTTAGCCCTTTGTGGGTAGTAAAGAAATAGTTATTTCGTCTGTCGCATCGTTCTGAGTTCAAATTCCACCGAGGTCGACTTTGCCTTTCATCCTTTCAAGGTCGATAAATTAAGCACCAGTTGCATACTGAGGTCGATCTAATCGACTGGCCCCCACCCCAGAATTTCGGGCCTTGTGCCTAGAGTAGAAGAGAATATTCGTCAACGAGCTGGCAGAAACGTTAGCACGCCGGGCGAAACGCGTAGCTGTATTTGCCTTTCATCCTTTCGGGGTCGATAAATTAAGTACCAGTTACGTACTGAGGTTCGATGTAATCGGCTTAATCCCTTTGTCTGTCCTTCTTTGTCCCCTCTGTGTTTAGCCCCTTGTAGCTAGTAAAGAAATAGGTATTTCGTCTATCTTTACGTTATGAGTTCAAATTCTGCCGATGTCGACTTTGCCTTTTATCCTTTCGGAGTCGATAAATTAAGTACCAGTTGCGTACTGAGGTCGATCTAATCGACTGGCCCCCTCCCCAAAACCTTCGGGCCTTGTGCCTAGAGTAGAAAAGAATATACACAGATTTAGATACCTACTAACACAATATGTGTTGAGGGATTAATAATTCGTCTCTACATCTACCTCTGTGTGTACATAAATGCACTTGCATATAAAAGGTCAATGAAACAGAGAGACAGTTTCTGTAGACGGTTATCATTGATTAAACTTCGTTTCAGTAAGTTACTAATAATTATTATTTCACCTCTACGAAGTTAAATCCAAGTTAACACCGGTAGGTTTTGAACGCAGATAGTACACTTCAGAAAACCAAGCACTGCAAGATAACTCGTTTCGCTTATCAAATTACATCGCTGAAAATAATATCTCACATTTTGCAAGATTAAAATCTGTAATAGGGCAGGAATCATGAAAGACATTTCATTGTTTGTTTTGACAAAAGTAAAGCCAATTTTACGCTTAAGTCTTTCATTCGTCTGGATTACATGAACTTGTCATTCTGTAATTGCAAATTTTTTCATCATATTTATTCTACAAATACATTCTAAAACACACACACACCCACATACACAATGGAATAAAATCTCATGGGCTTTGTTAAATCATTCTTAATATCTATCTTCAGGCGTCGAGCTGGCAGAAGAATCCTTAGCATGCCGAGCAAAATGCTGAGTGGCATTTCATCCGTCCAGGGTTCAAATGCCACCGGAGTCGACTCTTTTTTCCAGTCGAAGTTGATAAAATAAGCACTAGTTGAGCAATGAAGTCAACTAGTCGACTTAGCCCCTCTCCCGAAATTGTTGACCTTGTGCCAAAATTTTAAATCTCTCTCTCTTTCTCTCTCTCTATGATGTGTGATGTGTGTGTGTACATATGTACGTACAGTGATATGGATGTTGAATATGGATAAGACAATAAGTTACTGGGTTAAAAGTGTTAAAATTTGAAGTTTCTCCTAAATTTTAAGATCATTATGACTAAGTTAAAAAGAAATTCGCAAACGATAGAAATGCTTTTATATTTCATTCAAAGTTCTAGGGAAAATATTAGACTAAGTACAACTTTTATCAAGTGACCAATAATTCTTTAACGATGCTGGTATATCGCTGATAAAATAGACCAAATATATGACTGAAACTTACTTGACACTAGAAAAATGAAAGGGACAATCCACCCAAGTGAAGGTGAACTCAAGTAGTAAGAGACTGGAATGTTAGTATGTTTTTGTGCTAACTAATCAAAATATTTCTTATCTTGGCGCTTGACGCAAGTTTATAGAAAAGATAAATGAGACCGAATCGTTTATGTGTGAATGATGATATTTAATTTCTATTAATTGAAATCTAATTAGTATGTAAGTATAAATGTTCATTTAAAAATTGCTTAAGTATTTCTTAAGCATGAGCCGCGGGCGGTCATCAGCATTTTACAGTCTTTCTTTCAACTGCTTATGTTCTGTATGTTCTGCTTTTAAGTCCCATCGAGGTCAACTTTGCGTTTTATCCCTTCGGCGTCGATAAAATGCGATAACAGTCAAGTACTGGAAGTGATTATATCGACTAACCTACTTCCTGAAAAATTGCTTGCTTTATGCCTTAATTAGAAACATTTAAGTCTGGTGAGGTGTGAAGATATAAAAAAAAAGCAATAATATAGCTTCTCAGGAACAAATCATTGAGACGAATTTGAAGACAAAGTTTGCTAAAATTCAATGAGAGAGCAAACGCAGAATCTGTGGAAAACGAACCGAAAGTATTAACCAAGTGAATGCAGTAAGCTAGCACAAAAGAGTGTAAGAGTAATTATCAGTAAAAGAGTGCATTGGGAAGTTAGCCGTGTGTGTAGCAGAAAAGTAATATGAACACGAGACAGAGGTTGTTGTGAAGACTAATAAATACAATTTAAGTAAGGCAAATAGATATGACAGTAAAAGACAAAAGAAACAAACAGTATCAGATCATAGATTTTACAATACCATGTGATAATGGAGTGAATACCAAAGAACCTGAGAAAATTGAGAAATAACAGAACATGACACAGCAGTGAAAATATTATGTATGCCTATAGTAACAGTTCCTCCTATGGTAATCTGTGCACTTTAGCACAACACCCAAAACTGCTACTTAAGAACATAAAGTATATTGGAACTGAGACTCGCAATGTCGATCTACAGAAGAGTGCAAACATCTATTTAGCAAGAATCGAAGAAAAATCTTAAAATTTGAGGTGACTTATCACAATACTGCACAACAACCCTGCTAACTAAAGTAGCAGATTATAGCTTTAATGGTAGTAGTAGTAGTAGTAGTTTCAATAACAGTTAAAAATTTCAAATGTCAGTGAAGTCGAAGTGCTACAAATTTAGTAAACTATATGGAGAATTACGAATGCGTGAACTCATGCAGACCGCGATATATGAATAAATATACAAATATACAACGATATAATTCAGTACAATATCAATTAAATTTTGGAAGTGTAAAGCCATTGTCACAAAATAATTTTTAATTTATGTGCTATTCTCATCTTGACAAAAATAATAGAAATATGTTGAACTTTAAGCAAGTATAGAATCATGTAGTGACATGGAAGCTTGTCGAACAAGTCTACATAATCTGGAGTGTATGGGTTATAAATGTAGGATGTAGCAAGCGGTGATGCATTCCTGAATCTACATTTCAGTTGTATATACACAGAGTATACTCGCGTTAGAGAAGAACTGTGTCCTGAAAATTCAACATAATGCGGAGACACGTAATCTGAACTTGTACTTTAATGTTTTCAATCGGCAGTAAGTTTAAAAAATTGACTCAAAGGCTGAGAGTACCATTCAAAATACTCAATATCCGAAAGTTTATTTCCTGTATTGTATAAATTGCAATTCTTTCTGGAATGTTTAATCATAAAGCTTTATATTGAATTGCTGAGTGAAAATAGGAAATTTCAAATAACCTACCCGCTAAACAGAGAAGTGGATTGGTATAAAATGATATGGAAAGCTGAAATCTAGGATTTTAAGTCAGTTAAATTAATGCCACGCATGAAACTCGACCTTGAATAACGTTTGTAAATTTCTGTACGTTAAAAATAAATATAATTTATGTTATATATATATATGGCTCGGTGGTTAGGGCGTCGGGATCACAATCATGAGGTAGTGAATTCGATTCCCGGACCATATTGTGTGTTGTATTCTTGGGCACGACACTTTATTTCATTTTGCTCCAATTCACTCAGCTGTTGAAATGAGTTGCGACGTCACTGATGCCAAGCTGTATCGGACTTTGCCTTTCCCTTGGATAACATCAGTAGCGTGGAGAGGGGAAACTAGTATGCATGGGCGACTGCAGGTCATCCATAAACTACCTTGTCCGGATTTGTACCTCGGAGGGGAACCTTCATGGTACAATCCCACGGTCATTCATGACCGAAGGGTGTTTTTATTCTTACTTTTATATATATATATATATACATACACACACATAAACACACATATGCATAGATATGTAAGTACGTATATTTTTATATAAATGAACAGAGTTAAAAATAGAGGAGGGAGAAAGGAGAGGCAAAGAGAGTGAGTGAAAGAAAGAAAGAGTAAAAAGACAGCTCTCTATGAATGAAACGTTTATTTTCAAAACAGTTGTTTGTTGGTTGTTTTTGAAGAAATATTGTACTTAGTAATTAGACAGATATTCAGCAAGTGTGTTGGAAATTAGGAATTGTTACTCGAATAAGCGCGTCTACATGACGTGTTGTTCGAAGACGGTGTAAAATTCATCAGTTACCTGTCAGGTCGGCGCCTGGTAACCTAAACTTCTCTCGACAAATTAACCAACTGGTTAGGGGACCGTCAGCAAAGTTTTGTTATACCATACAGTACCATATCAATTACAAGATGCGAACCTGTAAATCATGAACAAGATTCGACCATATTATCTATTTTGCCATCACAAAGTTCAAATGCAGCATTACTACCAAGTAGGAACACATACTAAAATAACACACACACACATCTGTGTCTGTGTGTGTGCAGGTTAGTTGCGAAACTGATATTGACTCCCTGGCCCGATAACTAATGAGGAGTCGGCGTCCATCTATGTCTGTTTCTCGTTTGTTTGTGCATTTCTTAGGCTTTTTAAACTTATTATATACATGTGTGTGTGTGTGTGTGTATGTATGTATGTATGTATGTATGTATGTATGTATGTATGTATGTATGTATGTATGTATGTATGTATATATGTATAGAAGAAAAAGGAACAAGCGATTATCTTATGAAATTTATTTGCTTACAGCTGTTACAGGTGTTTCCGCTAGAAGTTGCAGTAGACTCATAGTTGAGTGCCTGAACAACACCTTATAGTTTCAACGGAGCCTCAAGCATGAAGTGATCGCAATGCCTAAGCGAAATATATATGTATATATTGGCGCATGCCTGGCTGAGTGCCAAGAAGTTTGCTTCCCAACCACATGGTTCCGAGTTCAGTCCCACCGCATTCCACCTCGAGCAAGTTTCTTCTACTATAGCCTCTTCAGGCCGACCAAAGCCTTGTGAGTGGATTTGGTAAGCTAAAACTGTAAGACGCCTATTGTGTGTGTGTGTGTGTGTGTGTGTGTGTGTGTGTGCATGCGCGTGTGTGTGTATTTGTTCCCAACCGCCGTTTGACAATTAGTGTCGGTTTGTTTACGTCTCCATAACTTAGCTGTTCGGCAAAAAGAACCGATAGAATAAGTACCAACCTTAAACAATAAGACTAACATTTCTTTAAGGTGTTGCCTCAACATCACAGCAGCCCAGTGATTGGAACAAGTAAAAGATATAAGATATACGTGTGTGTGTGTGTATGTGAATGGAAGTATGTGCATTTCTGCGTGGCGTGTCTCTATGTGTGACTGATGGTAAAGGTACGTGAACTAGTGGTAAGGTTGTGGGTTCGAAACGAGCAGCATGTTTTGTCTTGAGCAAGGTACTTCTTTTCACGCGGCTCCGGTCTAATCAGCCGTAATTGAACATTAACCGTCTGTCAGTATTGCCGCCTCTCTCTTTCCCTTCATATGTCACAACATACGAAGACAAGTCCTACTCGCTTGCTGGTGGTCTCTATGCACACACACACACACAAACACACAAATATGAGCGTTTATGTAGATATATATATATATATATATATATATATTTATGTGTGTATATATGCGTCTATATGTGAGTATGTTATGTATCTGTATCGTACATACTTGTATCATCAATACATCCATCCATCCGTCCATACATACATACATACATACATACATACATACATACATACATACATACATACATACATACATACATTCATGCATACATACATACATACATACATTCATGCATGCATACATGCATACATACATACATACATTCATGCATACATACATACATACATACATACATACATACATACATACATACATACATAATACATACATACATACATGCAGACAGACAGACATATATACATACATATGTGTGTGTGTTTGTATGTATGTGTGTTTTGCAACTATGTACTGTATTTGTATGTGTGGACGTGTGTCTCCTTATGTGTCCTTGTGTGAAGTAAAGTGTGTGGGTATATATGGTCATGTGTTTCAGTTTTCATTTGTGTATGTGTGCTTGTCTCTTCATATAACCTATGTACCTATGTGTCTGTATGTTGATCTGTTTACTTTCATATCCATATGCTTATATACATGTGAATATACATATATATACACTCACACACACATACATACATCTATCTACATAACAGCCCACTAATTATACTCTACCTGTGTAAACTGGACTTGGGGCTATGATATCTACTATATATATTTCCTATTTAGTATTGGGGAAGTTTCATTTATGAGGACGTACCCCTGTATTTATCCGAGTGTTGGGCCCTTTGGGTTCTTGGATAAGATGCGGATGTCAAGTTGACCCAGGTTGCCTCCATGTTGGTCCTTGGCATGTTGGTAGAGTATGGAGGACTGATTTTTGGTCGTCATATTGTCTCAAATGATCATTTAGTCGTTCCACAATGCTCCTAGATGTCTCCCCTATATATGCCATATTCATGTCTTTACAAGCACCTTCTATGCATCTTATGCTGTAAACTACATTTCTAGTTCTACAGTTAATGCCAAGGCTAATCCTACAAACCATGCAGTTATCGTTGGTGCATATGGTATTCTCAAAGCTTTTCTAAGTCTATGGTGTTCTTCAGAGCTTTTCTAAATCTACGGGCTAGTTCTCCATGGGCTGTAGCCTCTTCAAACATCACTCCTTGATATTTGTCAGTTTTATACCACGTGTTCGCCCTGTTTGCTTTATCACAGGTTCTTTGTATCCTATTCCAGTCTTTCTTTCTATATCCAGGGTAGGTACCACTGGTATCATTACGTATAGCGTTATCTAATTTCTTTCTAGTACCCCTATATACTCGAACCCTATCTTTCTGATCACATCCAGAGAATTGCATGCGGTGCATGAAGTTGTGTATATGTTTTTTCGTTTCATAGGGTTCGCATAGTGGGGACACGTTGTTCATTATCCTAACTAAGTCTGCCATCGGAATGTTAATTTTTATGTTGTGTGACAAAGCTGAGATCTTGTGAACAACATATTTTGAAGCTATGGGTTTCATGTTATAGGAGTGGAGGAGCTTCACTCCATTGTTCACAGACTCTAACCAAAGTTCAGTATCAAAGACGGGGAGTCTATTGTTGGGGTGCCTAGTGGGTAAGCTATAGTTACCATGATACTTTGGTGGATGGAGTTAGCTACTTGCTGGATGCTCTCCATTACGTTCTTCTCAGTTTCTGCACTACCTATTTTTTTATTACCCACAAGGGGCTAAACATAGAAGGGACAAAGACAGACATAGGTATTAAGTCGATTACATCGACCCCAGTGCGTAACTGGTAATTAACTTATCGACCCCGAAAGGATGAAAGGCAAAGTCAACCTCGGCGGAATTTGAATACCGTTACTGGAGTTGGTCTTAACTATGATATTAATGTCATCTACAAACCTACTGTAGAGTAGAAGGGTTGTGGACTGTTCTGCCAACATTTGCTTAAGTTTTCTGTCCCACAAGGTCATGAAGGGGCCAGTCACATCTCCAGCTACACCGACACCGATGGCTGCACCTTGAACCTGCATGTATAGTTTTTGCTAAACTTTACTATGTGGTTCTTCAAGGTGTTTTTTTACTTGCATGTGCAATCATTTCTTTCACCCGATTGTTGTTTTCAGGGTTTTGAGTGGGTGCGGTCCAGCCTCTCCAGCTCTCTGCGGGGATTTTCTTCACTGCTGAAGTGATGATGGGTGGTCTTCCTCTCTGTGACCTGATGGGGCAGAATCTACTGAGGTCATGGTCATATTTTTTGAATTAAATATTATTAGAAATTGTATTTCAAAAGTGTTAAAATATTTTGCGTCCTGTAGAAAAAATATAACCAATTTATTACATATAAATTTCAACAACAAAATCTCATATGGACCCCCAAGGGTCATATGAACCTCGATGGCGAATCACTGAGCTAGACCATTTTTCGGAGGCGGAAAGACACTCGCTCTTGTTTTTCAAAAACGGACGTAAGCCATCTCTCCGCTTTTTCCCGGATAAATTCTTTGTGACACATCCGCTTGTTCCTTCTGCTGGCTCAGTTTTGAGTCATTTCATTTGACTCACACAATTGCCAGCGACTAGTTTCTGTTGTTGTTGTTGTTGGTGGTGGTGGTGGTGGAGGTGATTATGCCATCGTAACCAATGGTGATTATGGTGATTATGTGATTTTATTGTTTATCCCTTTCAAATCGTAGTTCCCACACAATTTTTGTGACTTCTGATGCACCAGTTTTGTTTGTGTGCTTTATTTTGTTTTCTTGTCATCCTTTGCTTCTCCTTCCCCCTTTTTTTGAAATAATTTTGAGGCGTGTTTGTTTACGTTACTGCAACTAGCGCAGTAACGATCATCTCTTCCTTACAATTGTCAGGCTGCCATCTTGCTGCATGTGTAAATACTACAAGTAGCTATTTGTCAAAAATGTATAAACAGCTTAAAATCTCAAAAGACAACCCTTTCGTTCACCACACAGGAAAGGGTCAGATGTTTAAATGCTCCGAGAATTTTGATGGCATAAAGGACAAAAGAGAAAGAAACCCTCATTTTCCAAAAGATTCAATTTAGTCGGGATATTGTTGATTATATCGAGACCAAATTAGATAGATAGATAGATAGATACATACATACATACATACATACATACATACATACATACATACATACATACATACATAGATGCATACATATATAGATACATGCATACATGCATACATATATACATACATATATATGTATATGCATATATATATATATACATATATATATAATGTATATATACAAATACATATACATTTGTGTGTATGCGTGTTTATATACATACACACCAATATAATGTATAGTTTGGTAGATAGATAGATAGATAGATAGATAGATAGATAGATAGATAGATAGATAGATAGATAGATAGATAGATAGATAGATAGATATTGACAGGATAGATATTGATAGATAGATGTTGACAGGAACTTCAAATTCAGCCAAACAGCTAAATCAATTGGCTTTTAAAATCTGTTAGACGAAATTCGAAGTCGCAATATATATCACAATGGTTTTCCGGTTTACAAGGCACTCTGCTTTTCTACACTTTATCACAAAGTCCACCAAGTTCGAATTTGCCTTTCATTCTCTCAGAGTCAATAAAATAAGTACCAGTCAAGCACTGGAGTCGATGTTATTAATTAGCCCTCTCCCACAAAATCTCAGTCATTGTACTTTTCTAATAAAGATCAACTTCACATTTATCTTTACGAAATGCTATTACGTCATTTCGTAGTTTCCTCTCGAATTTCATTTTACTTTTATTTTATTTCTACGTGGATGAGAGTGCCCTCATGTTAAAGTAGCACCTATATTAGTTTTATTTTTTAAATTATACTTTGTTATATCCTTCTGAGATTGAATAATAGAAATTCAAGTGTCAAAGCAAATTAGTTTTTTTTTCTAAAAATGAAAATGAAAATGCTTAATCATCTGCAAATTGATGGAGTCTGAGAA